>NC_139220.1:237979596-238572096 GCF_055691185.1 Crinia signifera
TATAAGCACCGGGTATTAATTAGTACTATGGTAGTAATTATGGGTAAAGGTGCGTACACAGGGGGGCGATTTTGTCTAATATAGCGGGAAATATGGTCGCTGAGCGACCATATTGCCCGCGATAGGAGTGTGCACCGGGGATATATCGCTGGGTGCGTGCTCCCGTTTTCTCCCCCGTAGTGATCGCTGGTCGCAGGAACATGCTCCTGCGACCAGCTGATTCCCTCTGCGGCTCCCCCGGCAGTTTCATTTTCATCAGCGACCATCTCTGGTCACTGATGCAAATGGGACACTGAGCGATATATCGCTCATTGCGAGCGATATATCGCTCAGCGATATATCCCCCGTGTGTACGGGGCTTAAGAGTCTGTAGAATTGTAATCAGGTAGCAGTAATAATAAATAACAGGGCATGTGGACTAGTAGCATATATGTATAACAGGAACTAATTGGTACTCTGCCAGTAATAATGAGTAAGATGGTCTGTGGATAATGAGCACATAGAAGTAACAGGTAGCACAGAGGAGTACTGGCAGGGGCGGATTGGCCCCAGGGGCAGATTGGGATTTTAAACCAGCCTGGGAAATTTCTCAAAGCAGCCCTAATGGGGGTGGGATCTCATGAGGGGACATGGTCAGCCAAGGGGAAGGGGCTACTCCTGCCTCATATCACTTCTCCCCTCCCTGCTGACCACGACCCCTCATGAGATTTCTCCACCACAGTTATGAATAGGGTTAAGCTATGGGTGCGGGTGTGTGTGTGTGTGTAGGGTTAGGCTACAGCTGTGTGTATATGGACAGGGTTAGGCCACAGGTGTGTGTGTATGAATAGGGTTAAGTTATGGGTATATGTATGTGGGTTAGGGTTAGGCTGTGGCTGTGTGTGTATATGTGTGTGTGTGTGTGTGTGTGTGTGTGTGTGTATGACCAGGGTTAGGCTACAGGTGTGTGTATTGATAGGGATAGGCTGCAGCTGGGTGTGTATGAATAGGGTTAAGCTATGTGTGTGTGTATGAATAGGGTTAAGCTGTGTGTGTGTATATGTGTAAGGTGAGGCAGTAGCTGTGTTTATATGTGTGTATGGACAGGGTTAGGCTACGGCTGTGTGTATGGATAGGGTTAGGGTACAGGTGTGTGTGTGTGTATGGAGAGGGTTAGGCTATGCGTGTGTATATGGATAGGCTGCGGCTGGGTGTCTATATAGATAGGGTTAGGCTGTGAGGGGGGTGTAGTGGCTACTAGCCTGGACCTCCATTGAAAGGATGAAATAAACCTGCCTTTGGGGGGAGACACACTGGACATCATTCACCTCATGTCATGGCACTTGGGCTCTGGATACCTCCAGCGGGGAACTCCGGTTCCCTGGATCCTTTTCATGCAGCCTTCACACCCTCCTGAGCTTCCTAATCCGCATTAGCTCCAGAAGATGCTAGCACCCGCGATTACTGTGAACAAGAACAACTACCAATGTTGTTTCCAATTTACACAGCGTAGCCACACACACACCTCTGCATGGCCTACAAGAGACATGGGGATCTGAGGCAGAGCCGTGAGCTGTCGCTCAAGTGCTCTGCTCTGTAAAGGCACATGAGAGGAGCTGCAGGTAGCAGCGCATGCACCGCAGTCCACCTGCAGCCATCTTGAATCCTCTCACACACAAAGCACCAACCCCTGCCCCACTGACAACTCTCCCACACACACGCAAAGCACCAAACTCCCCACTGACACCTCTCACACACACAGCACCACCCCCCACACTGACACCTCTCACACACAGCACTCCCCCCCCACACTGACACCTCTCACACACAGCACCCCCCCCCACACTGACACCTCTCACACACAGCACCCCCCCCCCACACTGACACCTCTCACACACAGCACCCCCCCCCACACTGACACCTCTCACATACAGCACCCCCCCCCACACTGACACCTCTCACACACAGCACCCCCCCCCACACTGACACCTCTCACACACAACACCCCCCCACTGACACCTCTCACACACAGCACCCCCCCCCACACACACACTGACACCTCTCACACACAGCACCCTCCCACACTGACACCTCTCACACACAAAGCACCAACCCCTGCCCCACTGACAACTCTCCCACACACACGCAAAGCACCAAACCCCCCACTGACACCTATCACACACAGCCCCAAACCCCCCACTGACACCTATCACACACAGCACCACCACCCCCCCACTGACACCTCTCACACACAGCACCCCCCCCCCCCCCACTGACACCTCTTTCACACAGCAACATCCCTGCACTGACACCTCACACACAGCACCCCCCCACACACTGACACCTCACACACAGACCCCCCACACACACTGACACCTCACACACAGACCCCCCCACACACACTGACACCTCGCACACACAGACCCCCCCCCCCCACACACACACTGACACCTCACACACACAGACCCCCCACACACACACAAAGCACCAACCCCCGACACCTCTCACACACAGCACCAGAACCCCCTCCTCAGTGACAGCTTTCTCACACAGCACCATATCCACCCACCCCCCACCTGACACCTCTCTCACATACACAGAAAGCACCAACCCCCTTCCCCTACTACTCACTGGTAACATCAGTGGCAGGCTCCGGCAGCTAGGGGACCGATCAGTGGCCTTCTATCCTAGGGCGGCAGCGGCGCATAACTGTTGAGCGGCGCACACTGCTAATTCTCCTGTCCCGCGGCGGCGCCTGCACTATTATACAATCTTTTTGAGAAGTTGAACTACTGTATACAAGTAAGTAACCAGGTGGTAAGCAAAGAAAGCCCGCCAGGATCCAATTGGACATTGCTCCTCCCCCTGTGTTGCCCTGTCACGTGACAGGTCCTTTCTCCCACAGAGTCCCACTCCCACTAGGTAGACCCGTGGGGCGACATGCTCCGTTGTGGGCATACGTTTTGTACTTAAATAGTACGCATCGCATGCCTTGTGCATGTATTGTGCATGCAATAGGATGCGATGCGATGAAAAGCTAGTACAAAAAGTATGTGCAGAACTAAAGGCCCCCATACACTAGCCGATTTTGGTCAGATTTCGGACCAAAATCGGCTAGTTTTGATGTCCCCTCAGATCCGATGCGCGGTCCCGTGCGCATCCGATCTGCGTCGGGTGGTCGGACCTGCTGCACGTCCGACCACCCGACTTGGGACCTAGTGGGGCGGCGCGGCGGTAGAGGGAGCAGGGGGGGCTGGTGACGCTGCAGGGGACACAGGCGGCATAGAGCCGGGCAGGGGGAACCGGCGGGAGCTGTCAGTACGGAATAAAAAAAAAAGCCCATACAATGAATGGGCGGCCTGTGATTGGCTGAGCGCTCTCTCAGCCAGTAAGCAATTGGCTGAGAGAGCGCTCAGCCAATCACAGGCTGCCCATTCATTGTATAGGCTTTTTTTTTCTATCACTGACAGCTCCCGGCTCTATGCCGCCTGTGTCCCCCGCAGCGTCCCCAGCCCCCCCGCTCCCACCAGCAGCCCTGCTCTGTAGGCCCCCCCCCCCCCCCCGGGTTTTTTACATGTGATAAATCGAGACGATTTATCACATGTAAAAAATGGCACATCAAGTGCCAATCTAATCAAGCTCCCCCGGGGAGCAGCCGGGGAAGCTCAGGGGGAAGTCGGGGGCGACTTGTCCTAAGGTCAAGTCGCCCTAGTGTATGGGGGCCTATACTTTTTGTACTGTACGCCGCGGTGAGATGCGCGGGAGCGCGCATCTCAAAGTACAAAACTGACGGCCGGAGCGTGTATGGGGACCTTTACTCAGCAAGGTCGCCCCACGGGAGACCTTTACTCAGCTCTCTTCATTTTTGATTGCCATCACCTGTGGTGAAGTACCTATCTTATTAGTTACCCTGTTCAAAAACAGGCGATGGCAATCATATTAAAGAGGAAAGTCCAGAAGCAGAGTTGGGAGGTATGCTCAGCACAGTTGTACAGAGCACTAGTTTTTCTGAACTTCGATATTCGCTGAAGTGATCAGTAATTATACAGAAATATGCTATCATCTGAATCTGAGTGATGTAACGAAGGGCCCCCATACCCAAGCGGTAACCAGTAACAAGCCGCGCGATGAATGCCGGGAAATGTAGTTCTGTTCATGAGCGCCTGTCTCGGCGATAGCTGACGCTCGGTGCATGCCGGGAATTGTAGTCTGTTACGAATGCGCTGTACGGGCGGACTGTAGTGGCGGCAGAGACGGATGTAAACATTCTTGAGAGAATTGGGTAATCGGTCTCCGGGCACTGCAGCAATGATTCATGAGCTGCTTTTGGCCCTGAGCGGGTACCCAGGCATCATCTTTACATGGAACAAGCGGACAGGCCTGCAGGTTGTATACTGTTTTGTCATACAGTGCTTCCATTGCCATACCTGTCATTGTCCCATCGCTAGCCGTATTCTGTAATTATTGTTTGAGTTCAATTTCAGAACATGGAATTAGCATAACTAAACTGCTTCAGAACATTATTAAACTTGTTCAGAACATGAAAACATGTACCGCTTATCTCGCCGCACTGTGGCCAGGGTTGCTCACTCCGATCTGCCTTTTTAATGCATTTTTTAGGGTATGGGTGAAAACCGGACCAGGACAAAACCCCCGGACCGCCGGACCAGACATCAAACTCTGAATTTTGGAGCTTGTAGCCTCCGGTCCGGGGGGTGTCCTGTCCGGGGGGCTGCCTGTGACACCTGTCACCAAGTAGAGGAGGAGGGGGTAGAATAAAGCCTCCCTGTATAGTCCGGGCAAGTAGCAAAGAACGGACGGTCCGGACCACACGAGGAGGCTGTAATCTCCCCTCCACCATGTCCCTGGTGATAGCTATAACAGTGGGTATGGGTAAAATCCGGAATCGGATAAGACACCAGAATGCCGGACTGGACATCAAACTCTGCATTCCGGAGCTTGTAGTATCCGGTCCGGGGGTGTCCTGTCCGGGGGTGCTCCATCTGATGAGGCTGCTCTCGCACCTGTCACCTGGGAGAGGAGAGGGGGGAGAAGACACCCCCCCGCATGGGACACCCCTCGGACCAGACACTATAAGCTCCGGAATGCAGAGTTTGATGTCTGGTCCGGCGTTCCGGTGTCTTATCCGGGTCCGGTTTTTACTTAGTCCCATAACAGTTACCCCCCGGACAGGACACCGACCGGACCCTACAAGCTCCGGACTGCAGATTTTGATGTCCGGTCCGGAGTTTAGTCCGGGTCCGGTTTTTACATAGTCCCCATTTTTTAAAATTTGTTTTAAGAAAGTCAGGAAGCGTGTCAGGGGGTATGGGTGAAAACCGGACCAGGACAAAACCGCCGGACCAGACATTAAACTCTGCATTTTGGAGCTTGTAGAGTCCGGTCCGGGGGGTGTCCTGTCCGGGGGTGTCCTGTCTGGGGGGGCTGCCTGTCATACCTGTCACCAGGGAGAGGAGGGGGGGTAGAATAAAGTCTCCCTGAACGGTCCGGGCATGTAGCAAAAACCGGACGGTCCGGATCACACTGGGAGGCTGTAATCTCCCCTTCCCCATGTCCTTGGTGATAGCTATCACATGGACCCCCTCGGACAAGACACCCCCCGGACAGGACACCCCCCCGGACCGGACCCTATAAGCTCCGGACTGCAGATTTTGATGTCCGGTCCGGTTTTTACATAGTCCCCGTGTCAGGGTCTCTAAAGGCCCCAATCTACAAGCGCGATTTGGCCCCTTTTTCCCATGATTTCGATGCATCAGGCCGAAAAGTGTCAAATCATATGTCTTTTACTTCTGATCCCATGCATATCGGATGCGGAGATTGTCTCTGCTGCAATAAGGATACATCGTATTCCACAGAGGGGAATGGGATTGCATGCGATAATTATATTCAAGGTGACTGGTAGGGAGTTGCTGAGGTATTGCATGCAATACTGCATGCAACACCGTGGTTATTTGTATGGGTACTTACATTTGGGTTATCCCTTGTCCTCTATGAACCTCTGAAAGGACCTGTACCCAACCCATGTCCATGTATTGTGCTTCAGTACTTGTATTTATATTTATAGAATTGTAAAAACACATACAATCCTATTGCTTTTCATGCAGTTAGGGCTGTTTCACAAGCTCCGGCTGACGCTGGGCAGCAAAACCCTGCATGGCCAAGAAGCCATGATGTGCACAGAAGTTTACAATGGTCGGGATGGCCACAGCCCGGCAGCCGTCCTTTCCAGTGGTGACAGCCTGCTGCAACCGGGCAGCAGGGCCTTTGCCGTCCCATGTGAATGGACACACTCCTGTCCGTTATTAACTACTGTGCACAGCATGGCTTTTGTCCGTGCAGTGTTTTGTTAGCTGGAAACAGCCCTTACAGTTCTGTTTTATTTTTTCGTATACTGTTTCTGCACCTGTTACATGTGAACATTATAAATGGTATGTGGAGGGTATTTCTTGCTAAAAGTGTAGCCCATCTGAAAACATAGGTTGCCCCGTACCAAATTTTTGTAAGGGCCCTGTGTACTGCCCATTAGTGAAAAACATGTACGTCTTGGCAGGCAATGTGGGGCCCACAGTTACAGAGATGGAAAAATATTGCTTTTCCATTTGCCTGTTCAATTCGTTATATGAAGAATAGACTTGTCTTACAAAACTCTGTGCATGTATTATTGGCAGATTCTACTTTAGATTTTCTGCTTTTTGGTTATATTTTATCAAGTGCTAATGTATTGTTGTGTTTCTGCAGGTATCACAAGATCTGCCTTTTCTCCATCCTGGAGAAACCAGTGTACTGAACCGCCTGTGTAAGCTAGGAACCGATTATATTCGTTTCACAGAATTTATTGAACAATACACAGGACATGTTCAGCAACAGGTAAGACTCACTATGACAACACAGGCATCCATGTATGAAAGGGGTGAAGCATGGCAAGTGACAGGGGTGCTGCTCTTTACAAGTTAGCACGCCAATATGCCTGGCAATGGACTGACCATTCTGACACCTGCAGTTTTTGGTTTCAACAGATGCAGGTGTCATTGCTCATTCCCCACAGCATGGGCTGAAATATACCTGGCTATGGCATATACCAGTCTGGGCCCCACGGGAGATCTTGTGCATGCCCAGTAGGGCTGGTAGGGGAAGAGACACCGCACATCAGCTTTAAGCTGATGCGCTAAGATGGGGTTTGGAAGTGATCGCTGGAGAGTTTGGTTTCATTGCCCCACTTCGGCGTCCGAGATGTTAATAAATCTCGACAATGTAGCTTCCTGCTTCTCCTCAGTAAAGAGGTGAAACAGGAAAATCAGGTACAATATAATACATTTACCCCCAAGTTTGAGAACCATTTTCATTATATGAATCATTGCAGTTAATTTTTTTTTTATTTTTTTTTTATAGCAAACAAGAACTGTCTGAAATTGCTTTTGGCACAAATATACTGGGTACCTTAATGGTACAAAATGTTGTAGTACTATAACTGAAATGATATTATATACTTTATATAGCACTGTTTTTCCAGTAGGTCTCAAGGTTTATTTTATTAAACAACACAACAACCCTCAAGAGTGTGACTTTCAATAATTGTGCATAAGTATCACCAGCACATTAAACAGAGAAATATAAATAAAAGTGCATAATGCAGCATGTAATTCCAGCCTAATACTATAAACAGTATTATGTGGTTTTATATCTGCAATTAATTGTGGCAAATTTCCTGTTTAGCCGACCTTAGTCATGGGATCAGGGGAATCCAAAATGTTTAAAATCCTAGATTCACTGATTACAACTAAAAAATTAACGGAAACGGTAAATTGAGGATTTTACTGATCCCTCTGGAAATCCAACGCATATTGGAGAATTACCAGGAAGATGCATGGCTTGCTTTATCCATGTATCAAAATACAGTAAGCGATAGTAAATTTGGAACAATATCCAGCAAAATTGATGGAAATTCCCAAATAGAGATGTCACAGATAGATGAATGGCAATCAATGTTAAAATATATGTGCCAGTAAATATTGATGGTAGGTTTGTGTAAAACTAGAACTAGCTCCAGCCCCTCTTACTTCCCCTTCTTACCACAGTGATAATACAGTGAAGAACACACCGACAGAGGGCCCCCAGACATCGCCAGCAATATTTACCAGTGGGTAGTACAGGACTGCAGAGTTATGCTGTGTACACATGGGGGCGATATGGGCTATAATCGCTGGGAATATGGTCGCAGGCGACCATATTGCCAGTGATGGAAGTGTGCCCCAGCGATAAATCGCCGGGTGCGCGCTCCCGTTTTCTGCCCCATTGTAATCGCTGGTCGCAGGAGCTTGCTCCTGCGACCAGCTAATTACCTCTGCGGCTCCCCCAGCAGAGGTTCCTTTTCATCAGCGACCATCTCTGGTCGCTGATGAAAAGGAGACACTGAGCAATATATCTCCCCCGTGTGTATGCACCTTTAGTCCTGACAGAGGCATCTCTGAACGGACCCTTCGATTGGATATTCAATTCCCTACAGCATCCTCTGGGATCGGATCCTGTAGCCAATCAAAATGTAACAATCCAGCATTTCTTTACACTAGATTTAGGCAGGTAGCCACTGGAACACCTCTACTCCCAATGGTGCCTCTTTCAAGTAAACAAACGGCTTTGATTCTGAACTTGAGACCGCTCATGTTTTCACACTTCAAGATGAAGTCTGGGCATTCTATCATCAGAGCAGTGGTGGAGAGGAATTACATTCCATGGGTGGACAATTGGGGAGCTAACTAGTGATTTATTTTATTGGTACTTATTTATTATCTGGGCTCCCATGTTAAAGGCACCCCATTTTTTCATACCCCTACTATCCAACTACGCATGGAGTTGATTTTATATAGTGTGGCGAGCCACCGTGCCCAAAGCGTGGCGAGGGGACGCGGTCTCATAAGAAAAACGGGAGCCCAAATATTACATAAGTACCGTTTTATTTTTATTGTGTGACAATACATTTGAGCCAATTCTCTCCAGTCTGCTATAATACCCTGAGACAATAGGGGAAAATGCATTACTCTTTGATTGGGTTGGGGTCAAATTGGGACCTAGGTCCCTGCATATAACATGTCTACCGCTGCTCTCTAATCCTGTTGTAGTATATGCCAATTTTAGGTTACCCTTACTATTTTAGTTATGCATGCAATACAGTTTATAAACAGGGGGATCAAGTAACTTTAATTGTAATTTTTTTAAACTATATTCCATTGAAAATATGTTCCTTATATAATGTGCACTTCCTTTTAATGCAGGTTATGCACCTCTTAAGGGGCATACACATGGGGCAATTTCAGCCCCATATCTAAGTGATCTGACTGGGTCGCTTAGAAATGGAGCACTAATCACTCCATGTGTATGCCTTGCAGCGGTGGCGATGCGTGTTCCCGCGCTTCGCTAACGCTTGCAGAGAAAGACGGTGCTTGCACAGTCTTTCCTGCTAGATCGTCAAAGCCCCATTCAACATGATCATTCAGCACACAGGCCCTTATTCTAGTTGAATCGGACGGATGCGTATTTTCGGACAGGAACCGAGTGTTCTTATCCCCCCCCCTACCGTACGGATCGCTCACACCATCCGAATGCGGTAAAACCCCTACCGAACGGACCGCAAGTGGATTATTTATGTGCACACCTCCTCCGTCTGTGGGACCCTCGCGGACCATCGAATGCTGGACCGAGTGGTCAGGCAGCACCGAGTGCTCCAGACCACTCGGGCATTTCTCCCTGTGAAAGCAGGGATGTGGGTGGGCAGCTGACATCTGGCTAAGTCAGCTATCCGCCCCCCAAACGTGCGTCACGGACGTATTACCTTACGTATGCCCAGCGTTCGCATGGGAACGCCCATGAAATGTGGGGAATACGCATATGGTAATGAGCAAAATCAGCCCTTCACGCCCCTCTCCACCCCCTGCTCGGATGGTTCCGTACGATCATTTTCTGCACGGATCTCACGCCATGTTCGGACGTGTGAGGCGTTCGCACATGAGCAGATACACCTCTGCACATGTGCAAACACCAACCATCGGCCTTCCGCCCGCATTCGGAGCCATCCGACTCAATCAGAATAAGTGCCACAGTATTGCAGGGTACATTGCTAATGCTGCGCAATGTGCTGAGCAATCATGCTTAAGCCCGGCACTCAGCAGGGACGCAGCAGTTGTTAGTGTTTATGCAGCTTTACTGGATTTTGCTGTATTTCATTTATGATGTTGATTCTAAACTCATTCACCTCTGTGTTTGCAATGTGTATATTTGTTATATATCACATCTGACTATTAAAAGATGTTAGCCAAAAAAGAAAGTGTGTGTTCCTAACATTTACCTGTCGTATAAGGCTTTTCGGTACTTATGTAATATCTGGGCTCCCGTTTTTTCTTATGAGACCGCGTCCCCTCGCGGGGCTCGCCACGCTTCGGGCACGGTGGCTCGCTGCGCTCGCCACACTATATAAAATCAACTCCATGCGTATTTGGATAGTAGGGGTATGAAAAAATGGGGTGCATTTAACATGGGAGCCCAGATAATACATAAGTACCGGCTTTTCTGCATTAATAAGACTTATTTTGGCTTTTCAGGATCACCACCCTTCGCAGTTGGGACAGATTGGTTTACATGGCATTTACCTGCGGGCTTTTTGCAGAGGTCTTGATTCAATCCTTCAGCCTTATAGACAAGCTTTATTAGACTTGGAGCAAGAGGTAAGGCTAAATTCAGAGCGCTTTGTTCCTCCTGTGGCCTTATCTGGTCCTTTAGACCTTTTAATGGCCACTTCGACATTTACACTTTAATGGTACATCTGGCAGGTGCCTCTTCCCAAGTTTACAATTGTTTTAGGTTATGTGTGGATATGGAGAGTTAACCCTTCAGAACCTACCTTAGTGCAGTTTTTGTTTCTATTAAATTGAATATAATTTTTAAAAATCATTTATAAACTAATGCCCCATTTAACTGACCTAAAAATCCCTGGTTTTTGCACATGAATGCACACCTACCCAGGATTTTTGTCAATGGAATTGGTGATAAGGTTAAAAAAAAGTATAGTGACCTGGGAATTTTACCCTGGTCACAAGCGGGGTTTTTAGTGGGTCTTTCCCAGTGTAAACAGCTCTTAGCCAGGATTTAGGACCTGGGCAGGGGAGACTGGCCATTGTGCAGCCATCTCCTGCTGCCCACCACACTGTTGCCTGACTGCCCGCTGCCCTGCTTTGCAGGCTTTCCCATTTTAGTGGAACAGTGTCAATCCAAGAAATATCCGGTAAGACAGGGCAGCGGAAACAGGGACATGTAAGTGGAGAACTGCCAAAGTCCCGGGTCAAAAATCCCAGGTAAGACCCGGGATTTTGGTGGAATAGGGGCATAATGCATGTCAATGCAATAAAACTGAGTTTTAAAGTAAAGGCTCCTTTTTATTATTATTTAAGGACTGTCCTAAGGCTGGTTGCCACCCATACTCTTTTGTCACCGATAGCTGAGTATTCCTTTAACAGTTACCCATAAGGTGCAGTCCATATAGGCAATTGGATAAGCCAGTTTTAATCCGATATTGATATGAAATGATTAGAAGCCCGGTGGCTGATTCAGGTCACTAACTGGTTTTACTTCAATCCGAGTAGGTGGATAAGCAGGTAGGTGAACCTGAAAAGTTTCGCTGCTAAGCAGCTTTTTCAAAGGTTATTGCTTTAGATTCAGGTACATGTTTATATGCCTGTCCTGATGTATTTGCTCATTAGCACCCAATTACAATTAATCAACCAATATTTGCTTTATGAAGTAAATGAAAAGCTACTATGGAGGCAGGTAAAAGGAAAGAAGGGAGGTGCACAAATAACAGTGCTTGGTAAGAGGGTAGTCAATCCTCCATATATTATGTACCAGCACTGGCTGAACAGGAAACGGTTCTCTTATTTAAATTGTTTTATTAACAAATAAACATAGATTTTACAATAAATATAATATAAGAATAAAATGAATATATATCAAGGCTAAAATGACCACTGGATATTGGTATATACATGTCCAAGGACGAATGTACTTTTTGAAATATTTATATGCAGTTCTTTAACCCCAACTGCTTTTTAGGAACAGAGCTGTACTCCCAGTTGGTTGGCACAAGACGTTTTTCCTCAAATAGGACCAAGATAGAAGCAAGATGGTGCTGCAAATTGTAGTATTACCAATTCTACATGGTATTTGGCTTGGTCCAACCTTTTTGGTGCTTTTTAGGAACAGAGCTGTAGTCCCAGGTGATTTGCACAAAAGTATTCCTCAGGTTGAGCCGAAATCAACAAAGATGGTAGAGGATCAAGTTCTATGTTATTCCTCTTATGGCTTGCCCAAATATATTTTTCAAGTATCCCAGTGGTCAAATGTGCTCAATGCGTTTCTCTGGCTCAATTAGGGTGCCAGCTTCACTTGCTCCTGATAAAAGTTGTATTATGATATATAAAACTTTATATCATATCTTTACTTCCATCTCTATTGGGATGGTTGTGATTTTATTGGGTATATGGTCACAGGTCATACGGCTGTTTCCGCCACGTTTAGAACCTTTAGATTTTGGTTGAAGGTCTATATTGAGTGTCTCCTTTCAATTGGTATTTCAAAAAATGTGTTGCCAATAATGTTTTACGTAATCTATTTATTTGAAAAAATGTTTTAGATGGAATCAAGTCACTCTATACGTTGTCCTGTTTTAGAATATTGTATTTCTTTTGTATAACGGTTTTAATTTCAGCACCATGACTATGAGATGATTATATGTAGCGGAAAATATATATTTTATTGTAATCGGATTATAATTCTTTTACTTGGTGCTTTAGAAGGGTATCCAGTCATTAGATCTACAGTATCTAGGTCGACAGGCAAAAAGGTTGACAAATATTGGTCGACATGGTCAAAAAATCTTTTTTCAGGATTTCTTTCTTTTTTGGTAAAAAAAATGATTTGTTCATACTTTACCATACATGTGGCATTGAGGTAGATTATAAAAGTTTGACTGAAGTGCGCTCCCATCGCGAGGGGACATGGTATTCTTGTCTACATAGACACCAAAAAAAACCTGTGAAAATCTCATGTCAACCAATAGTTGTTGACTTTTTGAATGTAGACCTAGATCTAATATGTATAATATGTATGATATATCTAATATGTAGATCTAATATACCATAACCCTTTAGAAGACCCTCTTTAGTGATCGAGGTAACTCTCAAAGGCTTCTATATTAATAGATTCTGGGTATCCACATTGTCTAAAGGATTCTAACATTTCTTATTTATCGACATATGTAAATGAAGAAGGTCACACTGCGCTAAGAAAGGTCCTCCTTATAGTCACCATACACAAGCAGACTCCCAATTAGAGTAAATGTTGATGGATTCTTCCAGACCTAACAGGTCAAAGTCTCAATAGAAATAGTTGCTGTTAAACTCCTCCAGACATGTAAAAAAAGAAGGTACACTGATAGTGCATAACGTTTAAGCAAAACACTATTTAATGAAGATGTACACTTACAATTAGGCTGGGGGTTTAAAAGCACATAAACATGAAGCCCGGGGCAATGGCAGAAACCAGCTAGTCCAATGGAAGAACAATCCTTCGCTGCGATCCGAAACTAGTTTGGCGTGTCTTGCCACACTTCACCTATCTACCCGGTTGGATTACAGTTACTTCAGCACCCCTGTGGATGGCACCTCCAGCTCCGGATCTGGACTGTTCTTCCATTGGACTAGCGGGTTTCTGCCATTGCCCCGGGCTTCATGTTTATGTGTTTTTAAACCCCCAGCCTAATTGTAAGTGTACATCTTCATTAAATAGTGCATAACGTTTAAGCAAAACACTATCAGTGTACCTTCTTTTTTTACATGTCTGGAGGAGTTTAACAGCAACTATTCCTATTGAGACTTTGACCTGTTAGGTCTGGAAGAATCCATCAGCATTTACTCTAATTGGGAGTCTGCTTGTGTATGGTGACTATAAGGAGGACCTTTCTTAGCGCAGTGTGACCTTCTTCATTTACATATGTCCTTATATTCGTTGAGGTGGTATTAGAAGAACACCTCTAGATTGTTCACCTGCTGCTTGAAAAGTTATTTTTGCGCACTTTATTGCACTCAGTCACTTTATTGTTCACATTTCTTATTTATCAAAAGTCCCCAAGTCAGAGCAGTTTCTCCTCCATTGTAGAAACTTCCCCTTGAGCATATACTTCTTGCATTGATGGTAATGTTTACCAGTATAGTGCAAAAAACAGTCTCTCCCTCATTGTTAGGAATAGGTAGAAGTATGGATTTTATTATTCCTAATTACCAGAGTTAAATCCATAAAGGTTTATCTGGGTACTATGAAAAGAATATTACAAAAATTATAAGAATTGGACTTGAGAAAAGGGACTAATTAGTGAGCAGAATTGTGATCCCATCCCAAATTAAAAATAGATCATCTATGTAACGGCCATAGAGGACCAGGTGCGCACTGAATCTCCCTTCCTGCACCAGACGTTGTTCCATTGCACTCATATAACCGTTGATGTTATTCAGTGCCAACCTGCTCTAGAAACCTGACCAAGCATAACCCCTAACCATACATACAGGTGCTAGACAAAAATATGGAAACAGCATGTTGATGGTGTGTGCAAACCAGATGTAAATGCAGGGATATATATATATATATATATATATATATATATATATATAAACGAGGAGGGGCTGTCTGCCGTACGAGACATACTCACCACAAGTCCTGATTATGAAGGTCCCCCGATTGATTACTTATTACTCCTTATTGAAGTGATCCTTCATAAAAACTACTTCCTGTTCAATAATGCCTTTTTTCTCCAACTGGTTGGCACAGCGATGGGGTCCAATATGGCCCCATCCTATGCCAACCTCTATATGTATAAATATGAAAAAACTCATATAATGTCTGATAGGATATATTCCAAATATATTGCCGTCTATATGAGATATATAGACGACCTGTTTCTGGTTTGGACGGGGTCGAAGGAACAACTTGACAGATTCGTCCTGAATCTAAATGAATTGCCTGGACTTATCAGATTCACTTGCACCAGCGATCCGACAACCGCTAATTTCTTGGATGTAACGATTAGGGTGGAAAATGGCCACTACGTCACTAAAGTGTACAATAAGCAAACAGATAAAAACACACTCCTCTCGTTTGACAGCTTTCATCCACAACCATTAAAAAGAGGATTACCATTCTCCCAACTTGTAAGAGTCGCCAGAATTACATCGAAACGTGAAGACCTGGCCGATGACCTAAACAAGATGGCCCAAAGGTTCCTAGACCGAGGCTATGATAAATCTGAAGTACAGTTGGCAGTTGACAGATGCATGAGTCTTGAACGCGATGATTTACTGAAACCTTCCACAAGGGACACGACTTCAAACAGAATAGTTTTTCCCACCACCTACTCGACAAGCTCTAAAGCGATCAAAGATGCAATATATAGGCACTGGCATATTCTCAAGACGGATCCGATCCTAAAAGATGACTGCATAAATTTTCCTCTGTTCAGTTATAAGAGGAGCAACAACCTTAAGCAAAGGATCACATATTCTGATATAAGTCCTATAGCAAGTCACGGTGGATGGTTGACACCCAGGAAGGGTGTTACAGATGCACAGGGTGCACTAATTGTGCATTTCTACTATTAGGAACAAATTTCACCCACCCTGCAACGGGACAAACCTTTCCTATCTTTCATCGTTTGAACTGTGATTCGAAATTCATTGTATATATCACTACATGTCCCTGCAAAAAACTGTACGTGGGAAAGACTGTCAGAATGTTAAAAGAGAGAATAGGGATGCATAGGTCATCGATTAAAAAAGCACTGAATGGCACAGATGCCAACACACCCCCTGTCGCACGCCACTTTATTGAAGCGGGACATACAATTAAGGATTTTCGCTGCATGCCCGTTGACCATATACCACCTCTAAGGAGGGGTGGTGATAGACATAAACTACTTCTGCAGAGGGAGTGCCAATGGATACAAAAATTGGGCACTCTATCTCCCTCCGGGCTAAATGAGGAATATCCACTGTCCGTGTTTTTGTAATGTCCTTGAGCCTCACTAAAGCTTTATCTATAGGTATTATTAACCAGCTAAGTATATTGTTATACTAATCTTCCTTTTAACCATACCTTTGCACTTGTTTATATTTGTATAAGTTTTTTACACATTGCCAGCTGTTTGTGGGCGATTAATCAAGTAAGGGGCCAACCCCATACACGTAACTTTGCTATTTCTATATCTGCTTTTTTGTTTATTTGGGTCACCAGGGCAACGCGCCGAGACGGGGACATGTAATCTGTGCCTCCCCCAACATGGCTGCGCATCGGAGTATATTGTTTGGTGAGGGCTGCACACACCAATATGGCCGTGCGTGTCAGGATGCGGTCCACCAGTGTGAGCGGGTGACGCGGTCAGCGATGCTGCTGTGCGCCTGCTCCCTGATTGGTCCGGCGTCCATGGGTACAGAATGATGACGCGGGAGACACGGCGCGAAGCGCTGCTGTCTACCTGCTCCATCCGACCAGAGTGACACAGCCAGGTGGTAAGTGCGCTATCCCATTGCTCATTACTCCCATACCCATTTGCATACACAGCAGTAACAGACCCATGACTATATATGGGCATCCGGATAGGTGACGTAGTTGGGGCTCTGACCTGCTGATTGATTGATTTGAATCTGCACACAGCTGGCATGATTTGTGTAATTAGTTGATTGTTTGTATTGGTGGCTATATAACAGCTTCTAGTAACAGCCATTGTGGGTCAGTCTGTGATGAAGGCATGTGGTGCCGAAACAGATCTGTCGACTGCCAATTTTGACCAATGAAGTCTTGCATGGATGGGTGACTATGTTCCTAAAATTCCCAAAGTGTTCCTTGCTAACTGTTTGAAAAACCGTAATGTATCTGGCTAATACTTGAATTTCATATAAAATTTGTGATGGATTCACAGTGATTCAAATTGAGTGCTGTCTCGTCTATGTCTCTGGATATACTGTTTGCTTATATATATATATATATATATATATATATATATATATATATATATATATATATATATATATAAATGGCCCTGACCCTGAAAGGGGAGGATTTTTTTAATTGGAACCCTGCCAGTATATGAAGTTCGATAATGAAGGGTATGTGTACCTGTCAGTAATTTCTATCTTCCTCTGACTCTCAATCCCGCTCCATGTCTGCTGCTGCCACATTGCACTAAGCTGCCCTCATCTTTGCCAAGTCACTAACCTTATGTGATTTGGTATTTCTGGTGAAATCACCTACTGTTGGTGAGCTTGGTGTTGCCAGGGCTCTGGAGGATTAAGACACAGGGCATCAGCAAAGCCATAGTATAGGCAGTTGTTACCATTATGGCGTAAAAGCATGACCTCACAGACAGGCCAGACACACACACACACACACACACACACACACACATTGACCAATTAATTTTCTATGTTCAGATCTGTGATTGGAGTGGATTTTTTCACTTGATACCCCGCCAGTATTTTAAGTTGGGGTATGTGTATCAAGTTTGGGTCAGAACCAACAAGACATGTAGGAGCCTATGAAAAACAAACAAACAAATATATACCGGTACGTACATTGAGATACATATAGACATATAGCTTTAGTGTAGACCGGCACTCTGCTTAACAAACGTTTCAAAGACTTGAGAGCTGTACTAGATACATGCGGGTAAAGAAACAGTGGCACTCCAAGACTTTTAGTAGCCAAATTCTATTCAAGTAGACGTGCATAAATGTCGATGTTTCAGAGTCACATATCAGTTCTTGTATCAAGACGTATTTGTCATTAAGGTAGAGATTCTGAAATGTCAACATTTCTGTACATGTCTGCTTAATTAGAATCTGACTACTTTAAAATCAGTTTTTTTTTTTTATATGTGGTGAGAGGGCTTGTGTCTTGCCACAATTGCCACATTCTGGTGGAATCGGCTCCCTCCAAGGGAGTGGAAAACAAGGCCTGCACATTCTGCGCCTGTAGTGGAAGTTTTTAGGACCGGGCTTTCTAAATTACACAGCACGAGAAGCAGAAGTCCAGGTCTTCCAGCTCACCCAAAGACAACCGGTTCAGGAGAAGGGTTTAAAAATCCCATTTGCCCACAATACAGGGTGCTGTATTGTGCTGTTTCATTCAGCAAACACTCCACATATGGGGAATATATAAAGAAAATATATCATGGTATAGTACAACATGTATATTTAATAGACATAAAAAACATAGGACAATCAACGTGGATGTTATCCTTTAATGTCAGCATGAGAAGTGGGTAATTACCAGAGGTGGGAGAACTGCAGACGTACAGTTCAACATGCGTATTTGTTATATGTATGGACTCGGAATACCGGTTCTCCTCTCTCCTCCCATACACCGTTCTGCTCTCCCAGTCTTGTAGGTTTCCCGCTCTGTCAGCTGAAACAAGCAATGGTGCGGGCTTCACCGACGCGTTTCTTCTCTGTCTGGGGACTTTATCAAGGTGCCCCAGTCTTGATCCCTTGGAATATTAGGGATGTACCCAAAGAGGTTACCTGGATGTGGTGGGTAAGCCCATAACACTGGTACAAAACAAAACAAATAAACTCTATTGCAAAATTTATTAGAAATGTATTACAATTCTGTAACGTAATACGGTTTGAATAGTACACCTGCATCTTTTTTCTATGCATGTGATCCACTATGGTGTTAAAAGATGTATGGACATGTATGGACATCAGCCATCTGAGTAACTCTCCAGTTACTTAGGGCCTTATTCTAGTTCACTCTTTCTGACAAAATCCTACTTAGATGGACAAAACCATGTGCACTGCAGGGGGGCAGATGTAAAATGTGCAGAGAGAATTAGATTTGGGTGAGTTATTTTGTTTCTGTGCAGGGTAAATACTGGCTGCTTTATTTTTACACTGCAATATAGATCTCACTTTGAAGTAAAACCCCACCCAAATCTAATTCTCTCTGAACAAGTTACATCTGCCCCCCTGCAGTGCACATGGTTTTGTCCATCTAAGAAGGATTTTGTCAGAAAGAGTAAACTAGAATAAGGCCTTTAGAGAGCCCAACTCCCGTCCATAACAGTGTCCAGTACAGCACACAGAAACTGGCCTTGGAACTCCCAGAAAACTGGGGTGAAACTCCGCTGTCTTCACAAACGCTGCACCCTTCCTGCCTCCAAATGGCCGCAGCCTGTAATTCACTCTGTGGCTTAATGGGCCATGTGCGGTGATGCAGAACGGATCATGTACAAGCGCAGTCCCTCTACCATTGGGTTTGTTTAAAACACTGAATCAGGCCCTAGTTATAGACTGCAGCATCTCCTCCCAGTAACATGTGAAGGTTCTAGTAGGAAAATTCCCACATTACAAGTTATGTTGGTGAGAAAATATTGTATCCACTTTAGGAAAATGTATTACATTTTTTGATCATCTGCTCATCTTGCAGAACTGACAGAAGTATACTGTATGTTGTCTCACACTTTTATTTTTTCCTTTTTTAATACAGTTCTTGGCTGATCCGCATCTTTCAATTTCACATATTAACTACTCGCTAGATCAGGTGGGTACTTGTTACATACTAGCTATTTACCAGGGACGTTTAGCAATAAAATCATCAACACGTCTATTTGTCTAGGTTGGTGTGTTTCATGGTGGTAATTAGATGCACACTGGGGGTAATGGGGTGTGAAAAGCATACGCTGGTACAGCGGAGGCTTGGGCAAGGTGGCTCTAGTTTGCCCCGTCATATCCCTGACCTGCAATGCTGCTGACTTGGGTGGACTGCCCCCCCCCCCCCCCCCCCACACACACACACACACTCCAGTATTGGAGTGCATCTTGGCACACTCACTTCATTAAAAAGCTACCCATGTGTGTCTCTGAGCCCCCCAATTGACCCTCAGTGTTTTGCATTTATTAGCCTTTTACTATCTGCGACTACAGTATAAACCGCTGTGCAAATTACCTGGTAGTAGAATCAACCTTTCCATGAATGAATAAACTCTCTTCATTTTTTTTCAGTTTCATCTCCTCTTTCCATCAGTAATGATTGTGGTAGAACAGATCAAGAGTCAAAAGGTACTTACTAATGCACTTCATACCCCACAGTCATAAATGCCAATTCCTCACATTTCCAGCAGTATAACTTAGAGAGAGGAGACGCAGGGAGGTTAAGCTGTTGCTTTGTCACGTACTGTATATTTTTTATGTTTCAAATTCTGCTCTTTGATGTCTCTGAACTTTGATCTTTTGTTGTTACATGAAGAAATAAGTCAATAAATGTTTTTTTTTTTATATGTCAAGTCAATTTGGAAATAAAACTGTGTAACAAACGTCATGTCATTATAACCTTTCCTGAAGACCAGAAGGTCAGATTTCATTGTACTGTATATGTGTTTCCTGCATTTACCATTAGAATGGATGTAACCTTCCATGTAGGAATGTAAGCTGTTGTCTGGTACATATGCACTTGTTGTTTTTCCAGATAACTGGTTTTTTTTCTGTTTTTTTGGAGCTTTATGCCAGAAACATACTTAATTACATATAAAAATGACAACTGATGGAGAAAAATCGCAGTTTTTCCTCCATGCTACCCCATTCGCTCTCCTCTAATTCCTAGACTTTAGTTTTGTTTTGTGTTCTACTTATCCATTCCGTATTCTCATCTTTGGGATGGACATATGCAATATTTTGCAACCATCATATGTGGACTAGGAATTTTAGTTGGAAAATAGACCATATTTTACACATTGAGGGGGAAATTTACTAACGGAAATTTGTAAAAAATAGGTGTATTTGTATTTAGAAATACACTTATTTTTGACATTTACTATCCCGAAAATACGGCAATTCGTATTCGTATTGATAGCACATCAAAACGAATACGAATTGCCGTATTTTCGGGATAGTAAATGTCAAAAATAAGTGTATTTCTAAATACAAATACACCTATTTTTTTACAAATTTCCTTTAGTAAATTTGCCCCTTAATACCTAAAAGTACAGTACGATAGACCTTTTATATTAAGTAAGCATTTTTTATTACAGCAATCTATTCTTTTGTATTGTTAACTGAGAAGTATGTGCCATCATTTTAATTATTTAAGGAGAACGGCCAGTCTATGGTTATTACTCTTGGGAGCACCACCAGTTAGGGATGTTCTTTCTCTCATTATACTATAATATACATTTGTTTTATTTATTATATAACTGTTTTAATGAAATCAAATGCCTAGTAAAAAACAGTGTTCCTACTTCTCCCAATTTCTTTTGTCATTTTATACCCTACCATGGACCTAGAACAGTTTTTTACTTTATTTGCAGATTCACGGCTGCCAGATGTTGGAAACCGTTTATAAACACAGTTGTGGGGGTCTTCCCCCAGTCCGCAGTGCACTTGAAAAGTAAGAAATGAATTTCACAAATATGTTAAGCTGCTGTTAATATGATGTATGCTTTATTTCTGCCATTGGCGTTCTTACCTGTGAGATTGCCCAGTGATTCTAGTCCTTGTTTTGGATAGGCTGGGAAGGTGGTGCTGGGCTATGATGTCATCGCACTCTATTGTTGGTTCCCAAAATTATTTATCCATACTATTTTTGGCATTTTCTAATATTTGCACTACAGTACAGATGTGTGACCATATAACTATCTTTTGTGCACTACAAGTCATCGTACACATAGTGCATGAGCTCTGTGTGACTCTGTAGTGCAGAGCATCTTTGTGTGCAACTTTCTCCTTTACTTACTTGCAAAGATAAGTGAATAGGACACACAAGCAGATTCTGATGATTAAATTCATATGCGGTATGAATATGGCTCTATCTGCATAAGAAGTGAAATGCAGCATTCATATGCAGATACAGCTGCGGTTACACACAGAATATAGGTATGGAGTATATAGTTTTAATCAGCAGAAGCTGATTGTGCATCATGTCCGCCCCGTTTTGCAAAATACACATCAGAGGGCATTAACTTGAAAGGAGGCTAGGTATGTGGACACATCTGTACATGAAGCTTATTTTGTTGTTATTTAATTGTCAGCAGGAGCAAATCTAGCAGTTATTGTACAGGTATATGTCTGTAGATGAGCTTTTTTGTGTGACCCATGCCATCCTATTTATGATACTACACTGCTCATCCGTTCCATGCACAGTTGAAACGGGTCCCTTGATTGTGGACAAGTGTGTTGAGTTTTCAGTGGAAGGAATACCATCTGCTGATTTTGCAACCACAACCCATCCCCAATTTATATTTTGGATGATTGTGGACTTTGTTAAAATGTGTCTGCAACACACTGACTAATGAGCAGCTGTGGGTTGGCATATTGAGTAATGTTAAATGGGGTTAGTGACCCCTGGGTGGAGATAAGTATAATCTGGGAGTTGATCACCTATAACATTGCATACTATGGTGTGCATTGATCTACATTCTGCTGAATAAGCCAGAGGTGGTTTGTGCTGTAGTCCTGATTTGGGTTAGAGACCTACAAGGAACCTATGTCCCTTCCTATAGCATTACCTATTATCATTCCTTGGTCTCAAGGCAGTGAGTATGCCATGTAACCATCTGCCATGTAGTCATCCCCTATAACTGGGCTTTAGGTAATTGATGTTTTATTATAATCTTTGTTTTCTGCATGGAAGTTATGTATTTAGTTACTGTATGTTGTATTATTCAGGATCCTGGCAGTATGTCATGGTGTCATGTACAAGCAGCTTTCAGCCTGGATGCTCCATGGGCTTCTGTTAGACCAGTATGAAGAGTTTTTTGTGAAACAAGGGCCATCTTCTGGCAATGCTTCCTCCCAGTCTGAGGAAGATGATGATGACCTGGGCATTGGGGGATTAACTGGGAAGCAGTTACGGGAGTTGCAAGATTTGGTAAGACTCCTCATTTTAATGCATTTGTATACATTACAACTGGGCATATCAATTCCATTGATTTTGTAACATTTGTGGTTGATTTCGATTTAATTATCATAAAGTTATGTATCATACATTTATCCTGGTGTATCGCACTCCTATCCTCTGAATTTATGTGTAAATGTTACTACACCGAAGTGTAGTCCTTAAGAGCCGTAGGTCCCAGGACCAGATCGCTATTTGGTAGAATTGTTTCAATTGGACACTAGGAAATTTCTAGAATAAGCTCACCTCTCCAGGGGCCACATGTATTTAGCTTGAAAAGTGATAAAGCGGAGCGTAATAAAGAACCAGCCAATCTGCTTCTAACTGTCATGTTACAGGTTGTTTGAAAAATTATAGTTAGGTGCTGCGTGGTTGTTAATTTATCATTTTTCAAGACTTCGTACATCTTGTCTCTACCCAACTATATGGAAACCCTTTTACTAGTGAGAGATTAAAAAGACACAGGGTTATTCAATCTTGGCAGATATTTCCATCTGGTGAAAATATTAGCTGTCCGTATTCAATCCCAGCTGAAAACGTCCGGGACTCACCTACGCAAATTCAACTTTGTTAAAAGCTGAATCTGCAGCATTGTCAAAAATGGGCACTGGATTGTTGAATCCATGGACGTTTTCGACTATTGGCGGACTTTTTTTTGCCGATGCCTGACTTTCCGACTGTCTGAATCTTTTCCGACAGTCGGAAAAACAAGAGCTGACATTGAATGTAAATTTTACTTCTTGTTGAAAACAGACGATATTTCCACCTGGCGAAAGTATTGGCCAAGATTGAATCCCCCCCCCCCTTTTGTTTGACCTAAACATTAAAAAAAAAAAGTTTAGTTGCCAAAAATATCTGAGAATAAATTTGCCTTTTTAAAAAATATTAGCTCTAGTTGAGTTAAGGGATACCCTCAATTAATGGGGGACATGTTTTTGGGAATCTACTGGAACATTCATTCCATGGTCATTCTAGAATATTCCTCCTCTGCATATAAGTGATAAACCACTGTCTGTTGGCATTTCAGCAGTTCTAATAGTCTGTGGTTTTTTTTCTTGATGTTTTATCTAAAAAACAAAACAAAAAAAACTGTACCCAATATCAGAACCACAAAGTTACCACAATTTCGCTGTAATATGATTTGGCAATAAAATGAGTGTTGATCAGTGTAATCTTCCATTGTATGCGGAGTGTGTTTCCCCCTTTCCTGGGATTACTTTTTGATAGATTAACTTTCTAAATATAGTGACCTTGCAACATATGAGATTCAGCAGAATATCCGAATTGGCTGCATCACTTCATCCCTGTAATTTGTGGTATTTTATAGCCCAGTGGCTGTTGCTCGGCACACAAACAGTACATTCACATGTATTCTGACTCAGGGAAATATAATGGTGCTGTTTACAGATGACATGCTGCTGTTTACACCAAATCCAGTCCGTTCCATTCCATATATGATATCTGATATCTGTGCACTGTTGTCCATTCCATTGTAAGACACAGTCTAATAAATCTGAGCATCTTCCCTTAATGGAACCTCCATTTTTTTTTTTTTTTTACAGTTTACCATTTCCCTTTCCTCATAATTTGAGATTGCACCTGGTAATATGAAAGGGAGTGTGTAGTAATAGATATGTAGTGTATAATATCACAAGAAACAAACCATACAAACTTGTATTGTGGGGATCGTTTTAATCTCACAAAATAGATAGCTATCCTCTCACAGAAGCTTTAGATAAAAAAAATTCTATACATAATACTATTATGGTATAGTCCGCATATTTGATATGTTAAGCAATACAGTTATGGCTGTATTGTGGTAACTGTCCATTTTGTATCTCGCCACAGCGACTAATTGAGGAGGAGAACATGCTGGCACCTTCTCTCAAGCAGTTTTCCCTGCGGGTTGAAATGCTTCCATCCTATATCCCTGTAAGGGTTGCTGAGAAGATATTGTTTGTGGGAGAATCTGTCCAGATGTTTGAAAATCAAAATTCAAATATGACAAGAACAGGTAGGAAACAGTTACATAGCCACTGTGTATCTCCTCAGCTCTGCGTGTGACACTCAATACACCAGGTTGCAATGCCGTAAAACATGTGTGTTGCCATGTGTCCCGTTTATCGGAACTTAAATTGGTGACTTCCATCTTTGATTCGTGTGCAGATTACTCTTTATAATCTGGAGTTGTAGAATCCTTGCATCATGGAGAGTGAGTGCAATTTCTCTTTGCTTTAATGCTTTCCCTCCTAGTATGGTCTCTACCTATTATTATTATTATTATTATTATTATTATTATTATTATTATTATTATATACAAACCACACACTTTTCTATCTTGGAATGTTAGTACTATAGTAAATCTACAGCCTAATTCATAGATGGAGGTTAACTAAATAGCCACTGTGTCTTTGTATTCCCCCACCCCTCCCCCAAATGGCTGCATACTGTCACTTACCTGACATCTGTAGCCGCACTATATCTATTGCAGGATCCTACAGTTCAACAAACATCAGGGATGTATATAAACTATAGGATTTGCATACATCTCTCTCACTTAGGACCCCAGAGTGTCAGCAACAATTCTGTCAGAAGCCCCCACACACAGCAGGTTCCAGGGTACAGTGGCACATCCAGGACGGGGTTCCTGCTAGTGGAGGGAAAAGTTGTTATAGGTGGTTTTGGTATATGCAATGCTGCTACCTTACTACTGTACATTTTGGTTTCAGTGGGGAAAATGTGCTAGTGTGGGGGAAAAGGGAGAGTTAAGCTGGTTCACACTAGAAGATCCTTTGGTGGATTGGAGTGACCCTCTTGTAGCGTAACTGTCCTGGGAAATTTCCGGGCATACCACTATGTAGTAGGTACCACCTTTAGGCTGACTTCAAGACTCCATTTCACCTGGTTTTAAACTGCCATAGAACCTGTGTAATTAATATGTGTCCGGAATTAAAGGGATGAGGTGGTAACCCTAAGCGGAGGTGAGGGGGGCTTCCTATAATCTGTGGTGGGTTTTGCTGGGGCAGGACAAACCTGCCCTGGCTGGTTTGTCCTGCCCCTGCAAAACCCACCACTCAAGGGGTTAAGCCCAACATCCACCATAGTGAGCTAGGAACACCACAAATGCCAATAGTAACAAGAACCGGTACTCCAGAAATGTTAGTTTGCAGCACATCCCCATTCCGGATATACTAATCACAAATGGGTACAAGAAACATGCCAGGAGAAATACCTGTTTCTTTCTTGCATTTCTACCAAATATACATGTCTAGTGTTCACTCTAGCTTTTACAGCGGGCAGTGGGGCGGACTGGGGCTGCCGACGTCACAGCTGGGGGGGCGGTCCCGGGCCGACGACGTCACAAGAGGGGCGTGCCCGGGCCGCCGCCGTGATCAAAGGGGGTGTGCCCGGGCCGCCGCCGTCATCAAAGGGGGCAGGGCCGGCCGCCGCCAGCATCAAAGGGGGCGGGGCGGCAGCCACCGTCACCAAAGGGAGCGGGCCCCTCCGAAATCGTTGTGCTGCCGGGGAAGCGCCAGGCATCGCCGTCTATGGCGGCGCTGGGCTTCCCCGTGAGGATGTTTTAGCGGGGTGCTGCTAGAGGGGCGCATTTTGCCCTTTAAAAATCGGGCAGGGCGCAGCGCCCTGCTAAAACAGCCTAGCGGGGACACTAGATACTCTCCTAATAATACTAATATACACTTCTGTCTATTCATATTATACAGAATACCATGCATTTATTTATACTTATTTGTTTCTTTTTTTAAATAGATTTAAGAGTTCACTCAATAGAGTACTTTTTTTGTTTTGTTTCTTTACTTATGGTTTCATGTAAAGCACCATGGGAAAAATTTAATTGACTGCATATCCATTCACCAGGGCGAATAAGTGCGACAATAGTGCACGGTACAACAACCCGGTCTCACATAAAATTGTCTGCTCCTCCATAGGGTAGTGAGCACCTTTTGTGTGAATCTGGCATTCAGTCGGCCAGGTGAAGGCTTCCTTCACCGGCAATTGACCCCCTCCCATGTATGTTTTTCCAGTGCTAATACTGGAGGGTGTGCACATTTTCGTGCAGGTTTCTGTTATTGTCTTATTCACATAATAAACCATATTTTTTATTTTTTTCCTCTTAGAGCTAAATAAGATAACATACCTTTCTGCTGTCTCAATATTAGGTTCTATACTGAAAAACCAGGAAGATATATTTGCTGCAGAGTTACATAGATTGAAGCAGCAGCCTCTCTTTAGCTTGGTGGATTTCGAGTCTGTACTTGATAGGATCAGGAGCACTGTGGCAGAGGTAAGCGCCGATTGTATGAAGGCATGCAATGGCAGAACTATACAGATGATATATACTATACTACCTAACTATAGTTAGTTACCAAGGACAGAAGCTGGAAACCAAAACTTTGTTTTAAATATGGAGCAGGAGTTGAGCATCTTAAGGTGTGGACACACGCATCGATTTGCTTTCACTTTCCCCAATTCCACCCCCTTTCAATTTGGCCTTTGCTTTCCATTCAATTTCACATTCGATCTGCACTTTTTCCTTCGAATTCGATGTGCATTCGATATTTCCTTGCCTGCACAGTCTATTTTTCTTTTTGATTTATAGAGAAAACGGGAGCGTGCATCGGATCGAAAGCATCTTAAAATCGAAAACCTGTCAAAATCGAAGCGCGTGTACTCCCAATTATAAGCATCTATAGTTCTTATAAGCATCAGATGTTTCTGAAATCACTAACAAAGTTTGTTTCTTACATGAAATCACAAATAAAATTGTGCACTTGGGTTTCAAAAATCCAAAGGCTAAAGGGGGTATTCAATCTCCAGCAGCCATCCCCTGATGGGGGAGATGGCTGCGGGGCCCTATTCAATGCTGTCTTCCCTGACAGCATTGAACAGGGGAGCTCGGCAGAACAAGCCGACTTCACAAGCAGTCGGGCTCGTTCTGCCAAGAACGGCCGGGAAGTGGCGAGCTTCCGGCTGCAGCTTGCCTCTTCCCGGCCGCAGCTCACAGCCACACCCCCTTCTCCTCCCGCTGCAGGTGGGACATTGAATCCCGCCTGCAAATTCTGGGTCGAGCAGATGAAAACGGGACAGGGTCACGGCTGTCAGGCCAACTCGACAGCCGTGACCCAAGATTGAATACCCCCCTTAATATAGTATTAATGGCAATATATTGGAAACTACTGAGGAGGAAAGTTTTTTATGTGAATTAAAGGAAGGTAATCAATGTAACAAAGCAATAAAGAAGGGTTGCATAGGGAGAGAAATCAGGAGCAGAAATAGTACTAATGCCACTGTATAGGTCATTGGTACAACCTCTACTATGTTAGATTCTGGAGACCAAATCTCCACAAAGATGTAAAGACATTAGAGATGATACAGAGAAGGGAAACTAAAATGGTGCATGGTCTACATAACAAAACTTACCCGGAAAAAGTACAAAATGTAAAAATGTATATTAGTTTGGAGCAGAGCAGGGGAATGGGGGACATGATAAATACAAATATATCAAGCCTTTTAAGAAGATCCAGGATGGAAGCATTCTTCAAATGAAGTGAAATATTAGAACACAAGGACATACAATGAAACTGGAGGGAGGTTCAGGGGGAATCTGAGAAAAAATAACTTCACAGAAAAGGTAGTCGAAAATTGGATTATTAATAATAATAATAATAATAATAATAATAACTTTTCTGTGAAATTTGCGTCTGAATGGATAGCTAATAATCCGTTTTAATATCTTGCTCTCTTCATTCTAGCACTTATGGAAGCTCATGGTAGAAGAGTCTGATTTAATAGGCCAGTTAAAGGTAAGTCGTGAAAATGAGGATTTGGTACTTATGTAATATCTGGACTCCTGTTTTTCTTATGAGACCGCGTCCGCTCTCGGGCTCGCTGCGCTCACCACGCTTCGGGCACGGTGGCTCGCTGCGCTCGCCACACTATATAAAATCAACTCCATGCGTAGTTGGATAGTGGGGTTATGAAAAAATGGGGTGCATTTAACATGGGAGCCCAGATAATACATAAGTACCGAGGATTTCTCCTAGGAACCAGTACACAGACATGACGCTTTTGCCAATGGAACATTGCCTTTGTCTTCACTTCATCTTATGGTTAATGAAGCACAAATACAGAATGTGATAGATAATGGGTGTAAGAGAAGAGCCTGCTGTGGGCATAAGATGTGCTATGTGAGAATTTGGGAAGTGTTCCAGAACTGGCTATATATTTCCCAGTATGGAATGATATGTTTGAGTTGAAGTTGTACAGTGTGCACTGTGTTATAATTAGTTGTTTCATAGAGTAAGTGAATGTACAAGTGCTTTATCATTGCTGCTCTCTGAGCTTGTATTAGGTAAACTTTCTTGTAGCTGTAAATCCCACCACTTTACCTAGCTCATTGGTGGCTGGTGATTTACTGATATCAAATAATCTAAATGTACTATTCACTAATCACACTAGGCTGTTTTAGCAAGGCGACTGTCCTATTTGGAAAAATGTGCCCTGCCCGAATCCAGTGCCCTGCTAAAACAGCCTGCCTGTGCCATCCACACCCATGGGTGGGAAAGATTGATGTTTCCTATCGCCGCCCCACGAGGAGCCAGCGCCAGATGGAGAGCTAAGGGGTGTGCTTGGAGGAAACCCAGCACCTCCATAAGTAGCCCGTATTTCAGTGCTATGCACATACCAACACTACATTTCCTAGAACATAGATTCGCAAACTCTGTCCTCCGTACTCCAAGCAGTTCATGTTTTCCATATAACCTAGCTGGTGCACAGGTGTAGTCATTACTCACTGATATATTGGGGATAACTGAGATGTGGTTACATTTGCTATCACTGCTGCTTCTTTGAATTCCACAGTGATAGCTCTGTATGGTATTTTGAGAACTTATGTACTAGAGTATGGGCCAATTACATTTCTTTGCCATACATTCATTTTTATTGGTTCTATTTTTTTATTTTTATATTTCAGACCCTATTATTGTAATAAACGCCATGTTTACGTTATTGGAACCCTGTACATTTGTAAACAAGACACATGGTTTTTATGAGGGGCTTAATAGTTAAGGCCCCCATACACTGAGCTGATTTGGGGCGATTTAGACGAATCGCGCCATCAAATTGGTCCGTCAAATCAGGTCAGTTTGACGTCCCCTCAGGTCCGATGTGCGGTCCTGTGCGCATCGGACCTGAGTCGGTGGTCGGATCTGCTGGCCGTCCGACCACCCAACCTGGGATCTCCCTCCCGGTGTAGATCCAGGTGAGGAGCAGGGACACATGCGATCCATCACAACAAATTGTGATGGGATCGCATGCATACCAGGCGGCTCGCGGGGTATCGAGTGGTCGCCTTTAGTCTTTGTTTGACCCAAATGGAACAGAAATCTCCCCCCGCATTCGCAGAAATGATAGATTAGCTTGTGGAGGTAGTGATACTGGAGGCCACCTCTCTGGCCATCGCTGACTGTACTAGTTGTGTGTTATCTGTACAGTACTACCCTTGTCCGTAGAAATGTATTCGGATACAAGTGTTTCTGGAAATTGTATATTTGGGTATTCGTTTCTGTCTGAGTTTATAAAGCGCTTCTGTTTTAATTAAATGTAACTTTCAGATTATAAAAGATTTCTACCTGCTGGGAAGAGGGGAATTGTTTCAAGCCTTTATAGATATAGCAAAGCAGATGCTGAAAACGCCACCTACAGCTGTCACAGAACATGGTGAGTACATGGGGGAGCAGCTTATGCCCACACAGGGGGCAAGGAATATGCTTCAGATAATGATTTTATTGGCAGTTTCCACTCGCATGCATGGTGTATCTCAATGTGGCAAGTGTGAGCTGTGACTTCTAGATCAGGCTGTGTGTGGGAGCAAAGACTACGTTGTCCGTGTTCCACTGTCCCATGCTCATTTTAGAACCAGTTTCTTCTCTCCAACAGATGTCAATGTAGCATTTCAGTTATCAGCCCATAAAGTCTTACTTGATGATGACAACCTCCTTCCTCTGCTCCATTTAACTATTGATTACCATGGAAAAGAACATAAAGGTATGCAGCTCAATGTATAAAAAACAAAATGTATTCTAGACTTACGATCTGTGTTTGCAGCACACAAAGCCACCAGGGCTTACATGAATGTTGAGATGCTCTATTTGCAGAACTCTGATGACAGGATGGGATGGAGGAGAGGAAGTGAGGACAGTGTACCATAAACTGTAATAATGACTGTGTACTGTGCTAACCATGGTCTTCTGACCTGTTCTCGGTAGTAAGCAATCTTCATAACGATTATGGTATAAAGAGTTGACAGTGTTATAGGTCAAAAGTCAATATGTCGACACAAACTAAAAGTCTGGGTGGAGATAGGTCAACGAATTAGTCTACTTCGTCCTCACCATGCTTCAGGCTAGGTGCCTCGCTGTGCTCAGCACTCTTTTACCATTCCCAGTCGGAGTCCACATGTGTTCACCATTGCTATGTCTACCTTTTTGCTTGTGTCAACCTTGTTTCTGTCAATTTTTTTACATGTCGACCATATAGCGTTGAGTTATTGGCCATGGACTAAATACCCTTTATAATGTGCTGTGTATTTATCCATAGACATCTCCCAGCCACGGGAAGGTCCATCACGTGACACCTCTCCGAGAGAAGCACCTATTTCTGGCTGGGCGGCTCTTGGATTGTCCTATAAGGTGCAGTGGCCCCTGCATATTCTCTTCACACCAGCTGTATTAGAAAAGTGAGTGCTCCTTCTTGCGAATTTGTTCAGATAATTCTCACTCTCTATAAAATGTAGCACTAAATATTTCTTTTATGCAGCTTTATTGCTTACTGTCATATATGTGCACAATGTTTTACGTCTTGTGAATCACTTAGTAAATGATATACACAAAAATAAACGGTACTCTTTACCTAACACGGCGCCCATCGCGGGTACATTTATGGCTGGCCGCGACGCGACCGACGCGATGCCCACGATTTCCCATTGAAACCCATGTTAAACATGGAAATCGCGTCGGTCGCGTCGCGGCCAGCCATAAATGTGCACACGATGGCCGCGACGCGATGCCCCCGATTTGCCATAGGAATCTATGTTAAAAGGCACGATGGACACGATTTTTAGGTCCAATGCCTCAATGCCCGCGATTTACACATAGGATTCAATGTTAAATGGGCCTTAGAGCCCAAATAGCCACAATTAACCCATTAAATGTCCCCCCAAATTTTTTAACGCCACCCCACGATCCACGCCAACCCGAAGCGTGGCGAGCGGCGGCGGTACGCGTCCTCCGACCTTTTCATGCCCTACTATCCACGTCGGCGTGGAGTTGAGAATAGAATAGTGTGGCGAGCGCAGCGAGCCCGAAGCGTGGCGAGGGGACGCGGATACCTTCACAGTTATACGCGTCCCCTCGCGGGCTTCACAGGTGTCCGTGGCGACGCAGACACCTGTGAAGTCCGCGAGGGGACGCGTTTACCTGTGAAGGTATCCGCGTCCCCTCGCGGGGCTCGCCACGCTTCGGGCTCGGTGGCTCGCTGCGCTCGCCACACTATTCTATTCTCAACTCCACGCCGACGTGGATAGTAGGGCATGAAAAGGTCGGAGGACGCGTACCGCCGCCCCTCGCGGGCTCGCTGCGCTCGCCACGCTTCGGGTTGGCGTGGATCGTGGGGTGGCGTTAAAAAATTTGGGGGGACATTTAAGGGTTAATTATGCCTATTTGGGCTCTAAGGCCCATTTAACATTGTTTCCTATGCTAAAATCGGGTCCATTGAGCCATTTAACATGGAAATCGTGTCCATCGGGCCTTTTAACATTGATTCCTATGGCAAATCGGGGGCATCGCGTCGTGGCCATCGTGTGCACATTTATGTGCGGCCGCGACGCGACCGACACGATTTCCATGTTTAACATGGTTTTCAATGGGAAATCGTGAGCATCGCGTCGCGTCCGGGCACCTTTAGCCCGCACACGACGCGACCGACGCGATTTTTTACCTCACGACGCCCACGATCAAGATCGTGGGCGCCGTGCTAGGTAAAGAGTACCAAATAAACTGATCTCTGCACCCTGCATGGGTCCATATGAAGTGGTCTAACAGTGGTTGCATGGCTATTTATTTTTATGAAAATGTTTTTGCTAGTTATCACCCTATATGCAAATAGTGCAAACCTACTGTACTAAGATATTTTCTTTTTTTTTACTTTCGCGAACTTTACATTTTGTCAGAAAGAGATTTTTGTGTTTTCTAGGCATTTACACAAATAATTTTTATCCCATGGCTTTACTACTGTACATCTCAGTCTTGAGAGCTGCATATATAAATGCCTAAAAAACAACAGAAATGTTTTAAAGATGGCCACCATTTTGAAAATGAAGCAAGTAAAAAAAAATTGTGGTTTTGAACTATTGGCATAGAAGGGAGAAAACTGACACAAAATATATATTTTTTTAAATGATCAAGCAACCAGAAAAATTCATAATTGTGCTACTTTGTATGGATTGACCCTTATAGAAGCTGATATTTTCAATTGGCTCCTTTGAAGGCTGTACTTGCACCACTCACGAGCAGTTCAGAAACAAGCACTTATGTCATTGTTCTTGAGTCTCTGGTAATAAGAGGTAATAATCTGTACTGGGACAAGTGCTCTTTAATATCTTTGTTGGTGACATTGCAAGTGGTATTAAAGGGAAAATATTTTGCATATTTGCAGATGAGACAAAGATATACAATAGGGTAGACACACCGGAAAGTGTAAAATGAATGATTAATGATCAAAGTAGACTTGAGGATTGGTCATGAGCATGGAAACTTCAGTTTAATGCTAAGAAATGCAAAATCATGTACTTGGGTCTCAAAAACCAAAGGCTAATTATAGTATCAAGGGTACTAAGATCGAAACTACTGGGGAGGAAAGGTATTTAGGAGTCGCAATTGCAGGTGACTTTAAGGCGGGGATAGAATGCAACAAAGCATTGACATAATAATAAGTGACATCATTAGTACTCTACAATGTTATTTTATGTATGTCTTCTGTAATGAAGTCAGATTACAGCTATGAATTCATTACGTAAACAGAAAAGCAAAGGTAGACTTGTTTTAGGTGAAATTCTTGTCTGCTACCATAAGTTATTGCAAACAATATGTAGTATGGGGGATTTTAATTGGGGCTAAGCACATTCGCCCGACACTGTTGCATGTTCCCGTGGCGAGGATTTCGCTCAAAAGGCTCGCTATCCCATAAATGTTCTTAGTTCTAGTTTTATTATTATTAGTATTATGGCTACTGCCACTACACACAAGCAGAAGCATGTTTATAATGTTAACCACTGTGACACCATTCTAACTCATTTATTTGCCTATAGCTAAAGCCATCCAGGAGTGGTTCTGTACAATGTTTTCAAGTAGTGCTTAATTGCACGTTCAGTAAAATATACTGTACAAACTTGTAGAGGTCCAAAACTTATTTGTAAGAGATAAGGCCCCCATGAGATTTGGTCCAATTTGACCCGATTCCGATGGATCGGGCTGATAAATCGGAACAAATCTCATGTTTTGACATCCTTTCCGACCCAATGTGTGGATCGGAGTTGGGAGGTCAGATGGGCTACACATAGCGTAAACCTTATGTGCAGCTGGGAGCCGGTAGGGGGGATGAAGAGTGGCGGACGGGGGACTCACAGAAGCGGTGAATAGATGCGGGCAGGGGGAGTTCTCAGAGCCAGGCAGGGGAGCTGGGAGATGACCTGCAGAACAAAAAAAACCCTACAAATGAATAGGAGGCCACTGAGATCAGCCAATCAGCGGCCTCCCATTCATTTGTTTGGGTATATATATTTTTCTGCAGCTCATGTCTTGGAGAACTCTATGGTCCGACATCGGATAAGTCGGCCTAATGTACAGTATGGGGACCTTAAGGGCGATATGTAATTAGCTGCCATAAATTCCCAGCTAATGGATTCACCCGGGCTGTCCAGTTACCCTTGATAACCTGCAGATTGCATAATTACCAATAAGCAACCATCGGAGCCCTCATAACACATGGGTCCAGGAAGTTATCACGGATCCCATGTGGCTCTTATTGCCTGAAAACAAAACCTTTTTCATTTGGGAAAATAGACTCTAATTGGATAGCACGATAATTACCATTTTTTTCGGCCAGGAAAGCTTTGGGACTAATTGATATGGAGCAAAAATATCTGAGCGCAAAAGATGAATACACACTGTGCTGTAGTAATTCTGGATTTTAGGCAACACTGTTATTCCTGTAAATTGCTGTAATGTGGTTTAACAGAGCTATGACTTACATCTTGTGTTCCACTAGGTACAACGTCGTTTTTAAATACTTGCTGAGTGTCCGCCGGGTACAGTCTGAGCTTCAGCATTGCTGGGCACTGCAGATGCAAAGGAAACATTTGGAATCCAATAGAACAGATGCCATCAAATGGCGGTTGCAGAACCACATGGCATTTCTGGTGGACAATCTTCAGTACTACTTGCAAGTAAGAAAGATGGGGACACATCATTAAAGTATTATTTCCTTTTTTTCTGCTGTAGTAACTGGGATTGCAGGAGTTTTATTACATTGCATTAGTTATTTAACACCACTCCAGGTAAAAATCCGTCTCATGGTGTTTGTGGTCATGCATTGTGGACATAACATTTTGGTGCGGAGTATAAAGAAATGGTCTCAAATTGCTAAATATTAGAAAAAGAGAAGATGGTGTATTTTAGCACAGCTCTGCATCATCACCGTATACAGTACATCTAGTTACATCAAGTAGTTATAAACTGTTTGTACTTTGTGTCTGACTCTTACGTAAAACACTTTCCAATCAAGAAATAATATACTACCAAACAGTCACTCATTGGGGCAGCTGTATTAAGCCTGGTGAAGAGATAAACTGGAGATAAAGTGGAAGGAGAAAACGCACCAGCCAATCAGCTGGGTTTGAAATATGACAGTTGGGAGTTGATTGGCTGGTGCGTTTTCTCCTTTCACTTTATCTCCAGTTTATCTCTTCGCCAGGTTTAATACATCTTCCCCATTATGTGGGAAGCTGCATGGACCCAGGAGCTTATTGGTATCAATTAACTTTTATTAGCTTTTCATTGTTTCTGTGCTGAGGAATGGAAGATTTAAAAGCCAATGGAAAAAAAAAATGAAATAGTCTCATGGCACAAAAGGGAGGCAGACAATTTTTTTCCTTTTTTTACCGATTTTCACGAACAATTCGAAAATCAGAAAAGATGCTAATTCGAAAATGTAGCCGCAAAAATAGTCAAATCCCATTATTTCATTATAAAATTGTAAATAATGACATTGAATTATTCCTTTTGTAAACAATCAGTTTGTTTTTTTCCCCTTAGGTAGATGTGTTAGAGTCCCAGTTCTCCCAACTCTTACAGCAGATAAACGCTACACGGGACTTTGAGAGTATCCGCTTGGCTCATGACCACTTTCTCAGTAACCTTCTGGCTCAGTCCTTCATTTTGCTAAAGCCTGTAAGTACATCAGGTGATGCTGCACCTGTTATTTAAAACTAAGTCTACAGATGTTTATTGAAAGATTGCATATATTTTTCAGGTTTTCCATTGTCTAAATGAAATCTTAGACTTGTGCCACAGCTTCTGTTCTCTAGTCAGCCAAAACTTGGGTCCCCTAGATGAGCGTGGGGCTGGCCAGCTGGATATCCTTGTTAAAGTGAGTCCTATACTTTAAGTATTGCCTTCATTAGTGTTTAGGTTGTCTCTGTTATGACTTACTCAGATGTGTGATTATATTATAGGGGTTTAGTTGTCAGTCCTCACTGCTCTTCAGGATACTCTCCAGTGTCCGGAACCATCAGATTAACCCTGACCTGGCTCAGCTGCTGTTGCGATTGGACTATAATAAATATTACACACAAGCAGGAGGCACATTGGGAAGGTAAGATTAGATTCATCTGTATCCAGCAGTTATTTAGGTGATTACTGCGATTATTATTCTGCCAAAACAACAGACTCTGTGTTAACACAAAATTAATATTTATATACAATGTAAAAATATATATATATATATGTCTATAGATAGAGGGATGTAATATGCCTCGTTACTTTATATTAACCACTACTTTTAACCACTTTTACTGGGCAGCTGCCAAAAGATAATTTTATAGCAGCCACAGTTCTTATAGGGACTTCTGCATTCTTATACATTACCGCCACCCGGTGGCTGCAAAGAGGAAATGTAAAGCTGCAATTTCACAATGTTCTGATCATCAAAATCAATGACCCTATATATCGGGGATCAATGTTTTAAAAATGTATGTTAATGTTTTTGTTTTAAAATTTATTATATGTGTGTTTGTGTGTGTGTTAAATAAAATAGTGTTGGGTAGGTTTTAAATAGGTATTCTTAACTTAGGGCTTGATTGTGATTTCTAAGCACCTGTAAGGCTGCGAGGAAGGGCGATTCCATACAAATAAAATGTGAATGTTGCAGGAGGGTCTGTAGGAGATAGATGCCTCCTGCATGCATCTGTGAGATCAGAGTGCTACATCTGGGGATTGCCCATAGGTCATAAGGTTAGCAGACCGTTGTCAGTCTATATCCGAAGATGCAGACCCGGGACCCCAGGTCACCTACAAAGTAGGATGACACTCCCCAGTTTTGAAGAAGGGTACTGATGCTGCCCCTGTTCCACTACCCAAAATGCTGCAGCATGGGATTGTGAGAGATAACACCATATCCTTTCTGAGCACACCACTAACCATTGGATTTGTAATAAAACCATTGAGTTTGCATACAAATGCACATCCGGTTACTGATTAGATTAGAACAAAACTCTACAATATCTGAGAGTTTTTTTGAAAAATTATATGAGTATATAACGGTGGATGCTCAATTTACTTTAGTTATATCACTCATGTGCTTGAAAGGGAGGGTCTTGAGCATGAAAAATAACACCCTTTGTTTCCCCCAGCATACTAAATTATATCAGTAACCTGATTTAAACGCTACATAACAGAATTCTGAGATCTTGGTTACATATGCAAATATATGGAAAACCCTCAAGCCAATAGTCAAGGCATCTCTGAGTATTGGGGTCAAAGTGAGTCACCCCAAAAATCAGCATAAGTCAGAAAGCCCAGAGCAGCACACCAGTGAAAAACATAAGTGTTAATAAGTTGTTAGTGTTAAGAAGCCAGAACTATTTACAGAACGTGATACAAAAGTGAGGAATGTAATTTAATTATTAAAGGTATAGTGTTACTGATAATTAGTAAGAGAGAAGTGTTAAATATAATGTAATAGTGTGCCACTTTGGAGCCATTCAGTCACACCAATCCAGGGGCACCGCACTCCAAACACATATTAACCCCAGAGAAGCCCTGACGATTGGCTTGGGGGCTTTTCATATATTTGCAAATTTTTGTAACCAAGATCTCTGGAATCTATTATCATGTAGATTTAAATTTGGCTACTGATATCATTCAGTGTGCTGGGGGAAACAAAGGGTGCTTTTTTTTTTTTTCTTGCTCCGATAAATATTTGCCAGTTGATTGTCTTTTACTGGCTATGGGAAAGTAGGAAAGGGAGTGCAGATGACCAAAATACATAAACTAAAGGCTGCATTAACTGATTGTTGTCCATACAGAACCCTTGACTGTTCCTCTTTGGAGTCGGGTAAATGCAGCCAGGTGATATTTACCCCTGCAATGTTGAGAACTCAAGGGTTCATCTCTGATGTTTTCCTTGGCCCCTGCACAGTGCGTGTGTTGCTTTGGGCTATTGTTTATCTCATAAGAGACTGACGGTTTACACTGGCTGCTGTTGCTGTTAGGGGTTGCTGGAGAAATAACACAAAATGGGGTAATGGCAGTCTAGAGTAGTGTACCAATAAGGCAGTCAGGTCCATGTATTTTTCATCCCATCCACAAGTGTACCAGATAAAGCAGCCATGTTGGGCGTAGTACAAAGGGTACTTTGTGGGAGGTGAGCCATATGAGGACCTAATGCAGATATGGGAAAGCGTTTGCTGTTGTAGTAGAGCAGTGGTGGGGAACCTCAGGCCCAGGGGCCGTATGCGGCCCCCGTGGCCGGTCGGAGTGGCCCACCCACCTGGCAGCTTTTCCAGAAGTCAAGTACAGGGGAATTCTCGCGAGAGGTTGGTGGAGCGTGGGACGGCTGCAGCAGGACAATTTGTAAGATAATTTTTTACATATGGCCCCTGAAAGGATTCCCCCCCCCCCCCCATACAAACTGCCCTTGGCACAAAAAAGGTTCCTCACCCTGTAGTAGAGGAACCACCCAAAGCACACCGCTTTCTTCACATATAACCCCGCCTACATCTTCTTAATGTTTCTCCTTCATTTGTACCAATGCGTCTTCTATATAATAAGTTGAAGAGTCTGTGTGCGTGTGTGTGTCCGTTGCATTGCGGCTACACCGTGGCACTCAGAGCTGCCAAATTTGGCAACAAGGTACCTCTGGACCTGGTGGTGTGCACCTCGAAGCCGTTTTTGGGAAATTTCACTTAGAAATTTAAAAAACACCAAGTTTAAATTTCCCTTCATTGATGATCTGGGGGAAAAGATTGACGATCGGGGAAACCGTAGTCGAAGGAACAACTCCACACCTGATATCATTGCTGTCATTGAGTATGAATGACACATTCTAACATTATGGTGAAGGGTTTAAACAATTATTAGGAATAACTGAGGATATACATAGACCACACATCACACACACACGTACATATTGTACACGCACACAGTACACCACATATGCACACAACACACACATATATAGGTAGCGCACCTCACACACTTACACATTGGACAGATACACACAACAAAACACACCACATGCAGTACAACACAAACCCATATACACTACAAAACACACAGAACACACACACTTAAACATTGTGCAGATACAGAAACACACAGAACACACACACACTTAAGCCTTGTCAGGATACGCACAGCACACTACACACACATATATATGTAGCGCACCTCACATTCAGCAGATACACATAACACAACACACACACATAACACCACCACTCATGGTACAACACACACCCCCATTCACTACAACACGCACCCAAAAAACAGTACAATACAAAGAACACACACAAACATTGCACAGATACAAACAGCACGCTACACACACACACCTTTATATGTAACACACCTTACGCACTTACACATTGGGCATATACACACAACACACACATAACATACCTCTAACAGCACAACACACACCCACATTCACCACACTCACAAACCCAAAAAACAGTACAACACACACAACACAAACTTAAACACTGCACAGATACACAAATGCACAACAAACACATAACATACTGTATATACTTAGCACACCTCACACACTTACGCATTGGACAGATACATACAACACACACACAAAAACAGTAACACACACAAAAACAAAAAAAAATAATTTGCCATTTATTTAACAGTCTGTACCGGCTAATAAAAACTGTACCTAATGTACCAGCTTTTCTTTTTTCCCCATATCCATCTCTGCGTACCCCGGCCAGTTGCACTGAGAAATCTTTGTCCTGACCAATGCACCCGTTGATCAATACAAAGTGGGTACACTGCACTCACCCTGTTAGTCAGTTGGATGTTAGGCACTGCTCTGCCTTAAGGGTTTCCCAGACTCTTTTGGTTCATAGATAATGTTTGGTCGATGGGCATGAGCGCTGCATGTATTTGTTTGAAGTTATGAGTGTAAGAAGTTGAAGAATAAGACTGAGATGAAGATTTGTCACGTTATAGTGTACTATTTACTCAATAAATCGTGAAATAAATATGTGTACATAGAAGTACAATCAAGAAATGAAAGTAGAATTAAAAAATAAATTCTGATTCAAACTGATAATTGTTTGGATGGGGTGGGTTGCAAAACAAATCTATAGGTGGAGGGGGTATGGATATTGTGGGCATAATTAGTGTTTTATACACCCACAGGGGGTCCCCAGTTGATGAGAAATTTTCACTTCAGTGTCACCATAGGGGTATTTCCAATTGGGGTTCAGGTGGTCTTTTAGGGGTCCCTTTACAATCCCGTTGGTCTCTTCTCCTGAAGCCTACGGTCTCCCTCAGTGATTGACTATCATTAAGGGAGACCGTAGGCTCAAGGAGGAGAGACCTATGGGATTGTAAAGGGTCCCTAAAAGACCACCTGGACCCCAATTGGGAATCCCGCTATGGTGACACTGTGACCGTGACACTGTACTGAAAATCCCATCAATTGAGGACCCCCTGTAGGTGTACCAAACACCAATTATGCCCACAATATCCATACCCCCCCACCTATAGATTTGTTTCGAAGCCCACCCCCATCCAAACAATTATCAGTTTGAATCAGAACTTATTTCATAATCCTACTGTCATTTTTTAATTGTACTTCTATGTACACGTATATATTTTTTCACAATTTATCGAGTAAATTGTAGACTTTAACATGGCAAATGTTTATCTCAGTCTTATTCTTCAACTTATTACACTCCAAACCTTATCAATGCACCCATTTATGATTGCAATGGCTGGATCAGTGTATTGGCCCGTGGGTGTAGGGAAGAATTTGGCCCATGGCACCCGTTCCTAGTGGTGCATTGCAGTGGTGCGGTTAGCGTGCATTGCGTCATGATGTCATGTGGCCAGGCCCGTGGACCTGCTCCCACACTCAGTGGCTGCCCCACTGTTTGATAGAGATGCCCGGTGCATGTGCTTTACAGATCTCCAGACCTCAGAGACTGTTGCAGGCAGGATCGGTAAGGGGAGCGGCACTGGCAGGGAGCGGTGAATTTTTAATTAATTATGGCACGGTAAGTAATGCCCACCCCGGTCTCCACGCACTCAGCGCCTGTAATTACACACCCTAGAAACTGTACCATTGAAAGTATAGAAATGGAGGTGTGGGCACGTCCCTTTCTGATTTTGTACCAATTTCTGACCCTCAGATGTTGGAGGGTATGTCATAGGTGCTAAATCACAGGAGTGGATGTGGGTGCTAAATCTCAGGAGTGGATGTGGAATTCATCAACACATACAAGTTATCAACTCAGGAGCGTTGTGTTTCAAACAACAACACCACACCTGAATTCATTGCCATCATTGAGTATCAATGCAAACACATTCTAACATTATGGTGGAATCTATAACAAATTACAATCTTAGGTCTTTGGCACAGCATACTGTAAGATGAAATATTTTCAGCAATTTTGGAAATAAAAAAAACCCAAGGTTTTCCCGGGCAACGCCGGGCGGGTCAGCTAGTTATTAATACAGGAAAGTCTTGCAGATGAGATTTCTCCTGCCTCCCCAAGTGTGCTTCTGCCCCCTTCCACCCCATATGTACCTCTGCTCCTTGCCAAAAAGAGCATACCAAACCCTCCTCCCCACAAATGCCTCTTCCTCACCAAGTGTTCCTCTGTCCCCTGCCACCCCAAATGCACCTATCCTTTCCCCTCCCTTTATGGTTCCATCAAACTCAGTGTCCTGGACGAAAGATCTAGTTACAGTTTATAGGCTCTTTTTGAAAGATATCCAAATTGAGCTGCATGCACAGTTGATGAACAACTGGCGGGTATGGCATCATCATTCGTCGCAGTCACACTAAAAGATATTTTGACCAATTTCATTCAGAATGGCCAAAATTGGTCAAAAAAAATTGTAGTGTGTATGCACCTTTAAAGCTACAGATATGTCCGCATACATATTTGTGTGTTCAGGTTTCTCCTGCAAAACAAATGACTGCAAACAACAAAAATGTTATGGTCACTAGCAATTAGCATATTGATATGGGATGTGTCGTGGTTGCAGCAGGAAGTCATGTGCTCTTGTGAATATCAACTTATAATGCACAACATTCATTGCACTTTCTAAATCAAATATCCAGCTTATTACACCAGTGTGTTCAGGATATCACACCTGCTATAAAGCACAGCATATTCACCATGAACAATAGCGTTGATTGAGTTCTTTAGCATAGGTTGTAGATATTGGATCTGAACAGAATGATTCTACATTTTGCAGCTCCACAGTTAATGTAGAAAACACCAGTCAGATCTGCAAAGAATGCCTCCTTTCCCCCAATTCAAATGCAATAATGAGGGTTAGTGCAGAGAAAGTCTGCACTATCTACTGTTTTGCCATTTTAAATCTTTGTACAATGCGTAAAGTTCTGTTGGGATCTACAATCTACGCAAAAGAACTCAACAAGATTGTTAGCGGTGATTATCCTGTGATATCTGCACACTGGTGTATTTAGCTGAATATGTGATTTGGACAGTGCAAGATTACTGGTGTGATATTTCTTTACTTGATGCTTTTCTTAGTATTTCTGGCTGTAAACTTTTATACACAGTTTTCTTTTTTGCTTCACTTCTATCTCATTGTACACTTGTCTAAGTTTTCAATACTCTAGAATGCACAGAACAGCCATTCTGTTAGTGAGATTTAATTCCAAATGTCTACCATTTAGAAAACTTTTAGCAGAGAATTGAAATAGTTTTGGGAAGAGAATGGGTGTCCCCTTTTCTAGTCCCAGTGTACCAAGTTTCTGCACCAAGTCTTTACTCCATGCACCTATGAATAGTCTGAAAGTTCCCTGACAAACCGCAGGTAGGTATATAGAACAATAGATACAAAGTAGACGGCACTAAGGGACACTATGAACACATATTTTTTAGTAAATAGCAATATACAATTTTATTTATACAATAATTGAACACTTTTAAAAGTGAGAACACCGGCCAGTGAGACTTATATAAGTCTCACCGGCCGGTGTTCTCACTTTTAAAAGTGTTTAATTATTGTATAAATTTTGTATATTGATTTTTACTAAAAAATATGTGTTCATAGTGTCCCTTAGCGCCGTCTACTTTGTATCTATTGTTCTTCTTTTAAAGAGGGGTTGAGTATCCCCTTTAGACGGCAGCAGGGACAAAACAATTTCCAGCGCTTTGCTATTATCATCATTGTTAGGTATATAGAAGGATGCATTGATGACAGTTACATTACTTTGGAGGGGTACTTAATCACTGCAGATATTTCCGACAGGTAGCATATAATTGGCAGTCTCAGCCTAGAATAGGTCAAACAAACATTAAACCCATTTAATGGTTTTCCACTGGAAATATTCGGAAAGTCGAAAAAGATGTAGATCAGCGCATCCACTTTTTTTTTTAACTGATAGTTAGCTGCAGATAACAACAATGCAGATTCAACTTTTTACCACAGTGGTGAGTCCTAGCTTGCATAGGTCATGGCTGATGTTTCTACCCATCAGAAATACCAGGAAGGATTGAATACCCTCTATGGTGGAAGATACTGGATGCTGTTAATCTAATACTCAGTCATTTGTTTCAGAGATCAGTAGGAATTACCTCGATTCTATATATGTAGGCTGCACAAACTACCACAACATTTAGAGCCTTTATTTTAAAAATCTATTAGAAACATTTATTCTTAGCTCAGGATCAAATGTGCCGTTTTCCTTATTAACAAGTCCATATTGCACTGATCAATTATAATATTCCTTGTTACAGCTTTGGATTGTGAACATAAGACCACACTGTCATGGGACCAAAACGTACTGTACCTGAAGATCAGAAAACATTTGTGACTGAGTGAAGTGATCCTTCTTTGATCATACAACATCTATGAAAAACCTATTTATTGAGGAGTGATGTGGGTGTGTGAATAAAGCCTAATTGTACAATTATATTTATAATAAAATATTAGTTACCACTGCTAGTTTGCTTATTAGTATCCATAATCCAAATGCTTAAGGAATAGATGCGCTAAAATGGTTTTAGAAGTATTTGTGCACCATAGAAGCTTGAAAAGAATTCAAGAAGAAAAAGAATGTTGACATACAGTAGGAGCCCATCTCCTCTATCTTCCTTAAGCCATTGCTCAGGATGGCTAGCCATGGCTATCCTTGTTCTCAGATGTAATACAATACATAGAATAGAGTAGGGGATTAGCAGAGTAATCCAAATACTCACTCAATCCTATTCTAGAGATAGATGGCAGTGGATCCATCTGTAAATTTACACCTCACTTTCAAAAAAATTACAGCTTTATTTGCAATTACAGTTGGCAGTCTATTTGCACAAGTCTTCACCAGCTGCAGTTGTGTTCAATGCTGCTTTGAAAGATTACTTTGCTTAAAGTCCACCAATTTGGATGAGGACCACTGGTGATTAGTAAGGTTTATTCCACAGATCTTCAATGGGATTTTACTGGATGTTTATTAAAAACCCACCCAGATAGTTATAGGATTGCTGTCCTGGTACACGACAGAAAGGTACAATTCTAGTAGGTACCTTGCTCTTTTTTGCCCATAAAATGATGTAGAAACAAAACGTTACTACACAACGTTATGGTTTGTGGATATGTACTAATAGCATAATGCAGGAGACTTCACAGAAGAGATGGTTGTCCTTCTAGAAGGTTCTCCTCTATCCACAGAGGGGATGCGGTCATTCGTCAGACTGCATTTAGGTCTACAGTCATTAGGTCGACCCCACTAGGTCGACTGACAGGAAGGTCGACCTGACTTAAGGTCGACATGGCCCAAGGTCGACATGACTTAAGGTCGCATTTGCATAAAGGTCGACATGAGGAAGGTCGACTGGTCATAAGGTCGACATGGGTTTTTCACTGTTTTTTGAGCCGACAGGCGGTATTTCATGCCCTACCATCCACTAGGGCGTGGTGGGAGAATAAAAGTGTGCCGAGCGCAGCGAGGCACCGCGCCCGAAGCATGGCGAGCGATGCGAGGGTCCGATTCTCATTGCAAACTGTGTCCATGTCGACATTCGGATAAAAAACAGTGAAAAACCCATGTCGACCTTATGATCAGTCGACCTTCCTCATGTCGACCTTTATGCAAATTCGACCTTAAGTCATGTCGACCTTAAGTCAGGTCGACCTTCCTGTCAGTCGACCTAGTGGGGTCGACCTAATGACTGTAGACCTAAATGCAGTCTGACGAATGATCCCATTCCCCACTGAGGAATGCTATAGATCTGACAGAGTGACCATCTTCATGCTTGGTTTGTGCTCTGACATGCAGGGTCAAGTGTGGGACCCTATATAAAAAGGCGAGTGCCTCTCCAAATCATGGCCAATCAACTGAATTTCACACCTGTAGGAACATCTTAAGGATGATCAGTGGAAACAGGATGCACCGGAGCTCAATGGCAACCACTGTGAATACTTATGTAAATGTGATTCTTAAGTTTTTTTGGGAGATTCTTACAAATTTATTGAAATAAAAACTATCACATTGTCATTTTGGGGTATGGTGTATAAAATTGAGGGGGAAAAAAATATATTTTATTCCATTTTGGAATAAGGCCATAACATAAAATGTGGAAAAGTGAAGCGCTGTGAATACTTTCCGGATACACTGTATATCACATCGCTTAGCATCTGGCAGGCTTGACTTGCATTTTATACATGAGAAACAAAGGAAAAAGTCCCAAGGCACTACCAAGCAACTTCAGTCACTCCTCCAAACAAGAACCACCACACAGTCCTCCTACACGTCAACATTCCAAAAAAAGGAAAGGTGAGCGGCGATGGAGCTTGTTCACACACCAGAATTTCATCAAATGGGGGGGGTCACCTCCTTCCCTTAGGGGAGGATAATAGCACAGCGATTGTGAGGCATATCACCGCACACAAAGATACTTTTATATGAATAATCCGATTTTGACCCAGGTGAGTACAGTACTTTGAAATCCACTACTCAGTGAAGGGAATACTTACTGACATCACAAGGTGGGACCCCGATTAAAGAAACCGGTACTAGTGTATTATCACGTCGCCCCCGATGTTGGTCGTGCAATGTTTTTAATCACATGCCATACACCCGATGGCATGCGATGCGATTTTACACCACTATTCGATTAAAAATTGTACAAGCCCCCTAATGGGCGCTTACAATGTTAAATGCACCCCCACTATAAACGTGAGCCCGCTAGGGGCGGCGGTACGCGTCCTACGACCTTTTCATACCCCCACTATCCACGTCGGCGAGGAGTTGATTTCATATAGCCACCGAGCCCTGCGTATACCTGTGAAGTTATGCGCGTGCGCTCGCCACGCTTCGGGCTCACCACACTTTATAACATCAACTCCACGCCGACGTGGATAGTGGGGGTATGAAAAGGTCGTAGGACGCGTACCGCCGCCCCTCGCCATGCTTCGGGTTCACGTTTATAGTGGGGGGTGGCGTGGGGGTGCATTTAACATTGTAAGCACCCATTAGGGTGCTTATACAATTTTTAATCGCATCCCATCTCATTGTATGGCATTGCGCGATATCGCGTACCATCGTATGCCTTATGGTATGCGATGGGCGCTGTGATAATACACAAGTACCAAGAAACCTTTATGCGCAGGTTCTCACTTCATTCTATACATACTGCTCGCCTGATTGTTTTGCATATTACACATTGTATGCAAAAGGTCTGCATACAGTGTATATGCACTGCCAACCGGGATGCTCCTGGCTTTTCAATAAGGATCTAATGAGTACCTCCCTCAAAACCCACTTTTTTCGACTAGCCTATCCCTCCTCCTAACCTCTTTTGATCCTCTTATCCTGCCTCCGTTCTCCTTCGTTCCTACTTATCCTATTGTTTTTCGTTCGTCCACCCACCTATTTTTAGTATGTTAACTCTTATGAGTAGGGCCCTCCTTCCTCACGTACTCACCCTACCTCTTTACCTCACCTGTGCTCCTGTCCTGTTCTTCCCTTCCTCTACTTCATCTTCAGTCTCCTCGACAATTTTGACACCTACTTCTGAACTGATGCTGATTTTTAGTTCTACCAGCTGTACCCCTATTTATACTGTATTTTTCAACACACCCTGTACGTTACCTCGTAATTTTTTTTGTTTGCTATGTACGGCGCTGCGGACACTTTGTGGCGCCTTATAAATAAACGTACTACTACTACCACCTTTAATCTCCTTGGGGAGTTGAGTAAAATTTTTAATTTCGTATTCTAAAAAAGCCATTTCCTGTTTAATATGTATGAATGGTCATTACTCATATTTGTAAATGAGACTTTAATAAGTCATGTTAACATTATAAAATGTACACATAAAAATGGAACTGAAGATGGACAAAATAAGACAAGAAGATTCAACATTTATTTTTATCATAAAAGTCCAGCAGTTAAAACTATGTACAAATGAACACATGCAACTGTAGAGGAAACAACACAAACATTTAAAACTATCTAAAACTTCATTAAAACACGGTATGCACAATGCAAGGAGCAGCAAAAGTAGGGAGCGCTGATAAAAGGGCAATGACATCAGTACTGTCTTCTTAACCTGAAATATAATCATGTTTGTATTTGGGGTGTTTGTTGTAACCAACTTGCTCTCCATTGATGAGACACTGTATGACCCACTCTTGTGAGACAACTGGAAGGTCCAGCGCTTGGGCACATTTTAAGATGGATTCTGGACATGAACGATCTGTGATTACTACATCAAACACAGCCAAAGCCACATCTAGAAAAAGACAGGTAAAAATATTTAAATTAATATACTGTAGATGTTTCAAAAGTGCCATTACAACAGGGTGATCCTATTAAATTTCAATGGTGCAATGCGCCATTGCAGCGGCGTTTAAATGCCGGCAATGGTACCTAATCCTTTGCAGACTTGATTCAGCCCAAATGTGCACAACATTTGCTTACTGTCCTCTGAGGCAGTCTGGCAATTATCTTCTTACTATACAAAATTGCTGACATTAGGCAGTGATGTAAATAAATGGGATCATGACACGGCACAAGGAAAAGATGGCCCCGGAGTCAGTGACATTCTGAATTTTTTCTGAATCCAATTTAAACTAAGTTCCCAATAAACATGGGTTTAACATGGGCTACTTCACCACCTCCACAACTATGTATTGTGGAACTTGTGTCACTAAGAATATAGAGAAATAGCTTTTGGTAACCTTACCTTATTTGATCCTTAGTTCTTTATTAGGATACTCTTGTGTCTATCTCCTGCATGTTTCAATTGCTCTACTTCTGACGGGAGGCTATTCCACTTGTCCACTAACCTTTTTGTGAAGTAATTTCTCCTCAAATGTCCTCTGAACCTACTCCCTCCAGTGTCAGTGCATGCCCTCGTGTCCTAATACTTCTTTTCCTTTGAGGAATTTCTCCATCCTGTACTTTGTTAAAACCCTTATTATATATTTAAAAGTTTCTATCATGTCCCCCCCTTTTTTTTCTCTGCTCTAAGCTATACATATTAAGATATGCTGGTCTTTCCTGGTAAGTTCTGTGATGTAGATCATGTACTATATTATATTGATTTATATACATCTGAAGATAAACACTCCAGAACTGAAAACAGTACTCTAGATCAGGCCGTACCAATGGTTACTTTCCCTATGGCTGATAAAAATATGAACTTGAAATCCCTAACATCCACCTTTGGGTAGACCAGAAGGAGCATATGTAATAGCATCAGAGTTCGCCGGAGGAGCAGGATGCGAGCTAAACGTTTACATTTTTTAAAGCAGCAATCATTTACAAGTCACCGTTTTGCCTGGTAACTGATTGGCGCATAAAAATACATGAGAAGGCATCTCATGTACAGCAAACACAGATGCTATTACACATGCCCCAAAGTCTCCAAATCTGTCCTGGAGTGCATGGAGCTAGTTGAGGTCTTGGACTACATAAATATCAGAGAAGAATGCATTGATGATCTGATCTGGAAAGGTCATAGATGCCTTCTCCAATTTGCAGTCCAAGCTCACAGTTATCTGATTCTACAGTACCTTTCAACCTGTTAACAGCACCAAGGATTATGGCTGGTCTACGATCCAAGGGCATGAGCTGTTCTCCATTTGGCCAACCTTTCCTCAAAGCAGAATACTGAAAACTTCTCCAAACAAAGGTGCAAGCAATAGCCTAGAATTCAATTAGTGGGTCATGAACTACCAGAAAGTAGCTGCCCAATTAATTATAATTTTAGGACTAGTAGCAAAAGTACACTTGCGAGTAGATCAGCTCTATAAATTAATTAATAAAGTCTCTTGGCTCTCAGATGGATGTCAATGCTGTTCTGCAGTAATGTCCTGGGGAAGATAGTCTCGTTCACTTTGAGTTGCTAGACCACTTCTTTTGCAATGACTGTTTATCTGCAATACCTCCATGGAGTTTACAGATTACTAGTAAGCCCGCTCGAAGCAAATTCTTCTTCAAAAGCTAGTCTGCTACCCTGTGATTGCCTCTGTTTGAGAGAGATAGAGATGTAGTTTCACTCGCAGCCAACAGATGCCAGTGTTTCGGAGACACACAAACTGACACTAGACATATATAGATGGTATCTGGAGAGATGGCTCCTATGAGAAGTTCTGAGCCAAAGTCAAAACACTGAACACTGGCCTTCATTTCAGACTAGTGACTGGAAGAGCAGACTCCTTGAACCAGCTGCTCTGTAACTGCAGTCCCAAGGTAAGCTTCTCTAAACTAGAATTTATAGTGACCAGGGTACAATTCAATACCAAGAACTGGTAGGGCTCGGTGGCTTGCCACACTATATAAAATCAACTCCACGCCGACGTGGATAGTGGAGGTATGAAAAGGTCAGAGGACGCGTACCGCTGCGCTCGCCACGCTTTGGGTTGGCGTTGATAGTGGGGTGGCGCTAACAATGGGGGGGATTTAGCCATCAGGGTGGGTATACAATTAAAAATGGCATCTGGGGGGCCATTTCATAGGCATCTGGGTGCCTGTACATATAGAAATGGGGGGCATTTAGCCAAAATCGTGTCGCATTGTATACCCTACAATAGCATACAATACGACACGATCTTGACTTTAAGGGAAATCGCGTCAAATCGCATTGCGTCGCATCGCATGCTTTAGGTACTGGCATTCAATTTCAACATGGGGCGCCCAGATAATACACAAATACCCCCCAACATGTCAACCTTTTCCATGTCAACCTTTTGGAGTAGACCTATTAATTGTTTATCTAGACAATGTCTATCTAATAATCCACACCCATTCTATGGCATGGCAGCTAAATCTTATGGAGCTTAGATGCAGAGTGTTGTACCCCCAGTAAAGTCTGGTATAAAGTGTTTATCATTAAGATCTTACTGTAAGGTTTATTTTCCCTAACATATAAATCCTAATATGTGGTTCCTAAGACATTCTGGGCAAGATGTATCAAGCTTCAAAAAGTGATAAACAACCAGACAATCAGCTCCTACCTGTCATTTTTCAAACCCAGCCTGTAACATGACAGGTAGCAACTGATTGGCTGGCTGTTTATCACTCTCCATTTTATCACATTTTGAAGCTTCATACATTTGGACCATTGTGGTCTAGCAACATCACTGCACAAATGTCTATTGATCTCTCCCCTGGCAACATGTACCTTTGTTGATATCCGTGGAGTTGTGCTGCTTTGCAGATGCTGCCCCTCCGGTCATTAGCACCTCTGTCCACATTTCCAAAAAGTTCTCTAGCTGGTCAGATACCACAAGAAAGCGCAAGCCTTGGAAAGGATGCCCAGAGTCGTGCCTACAACATCCAATTAGAAGGAGTTACATTTTTGTTTATTTTAAAGAAAGAAAAAACACATACAAAAATGATGCAACTTAATGTTACCATTCCAAGATTTTGTCCTCTTGAAAGCTGTATCCGGCAGGGAGGAGATAATTGCGGAAGTTTTGCAGCTCATTAGCATGACAACTGTCATGGACCCAGACATGGGACACACAGGGGATTCCACTGGCAAGGCACAGGAAATACTTTCGGGTTCGGCAGTGCTGGTCAGCAATCAGCAAACACTGAGTGGATACTTTACACTGGGAGAGGCAGAGAAAACTTGTCATCTCTAGGTCTACACACCTATGTCATCTCCCGCCTTGACTACTGCAACATCCTTCTCTCTGGGCTACCTCTCACCCGCCTCGCACCTCTCCAATCCATTCTTAACGCTGCTGCTAGGCTCATCTTCCTCTCCCACCGCTCTACCTCCGCCTCTCCCCTCTGTCTATCTCTTCACTGGCTCCCCATTCCTTTCAGAGTTCTCTTTAAACTCCTCACCACCACCTACAAGGCTCTCTCCTCCTCCACAGCTCCCTACCTCTCTTCACTGATCTCTATCCACACTCCCTCCCGTCCTCTTCGCTCCATCGCTGACCGCCGACTGACCTCTCACCTAATCACCTCCTCCCACTCCCGTGTCCAAAATTTCTCTCGCGCTGCCCCCCTGCACTGGAACAACCTCCCGCCACCCATCAGGCTATCTGATTCCCTTACCTCCTTCAAGCGCTCCCTCAAAACCCACTTTTTTCGACTAGCCTATCCCTCCTCCTAACCTCTTTTGATCCTCCTATCCTGCCTCCGTTCCTACTTATCCTATTGTATTTCGTTCGTCCACCTACCTATTTTTAGTGTGTTAACTCTTATGAGTAGGGCCCTCCTTCCTCACGTACTCACCCTACCTCTTTACCTCACCTGTCCTCCTATCCTGTTCTTCCCTTCCTCCACTTCATCTTCAGTCTCCTTGACAATTTTGTCACCTACTTCTGAACTGATGCTGATTTTAGTTCTACCAGCTATACCCCTATTTATACTGTATCTTTCAACACACCCTGTACGTTACCTCGTCATTTGTTTTTTTTGTTTGCTATGTACGGCGCTGCGGACACTTTGCGGCGCCTTATAAATAAACGTACTACTACTATGTGTAACATGTCTTCTACACCTAGCTTACAGGTTTTGCAGAATGAGTAAGACTAAGATATTTAACAGGAGGATAACGCCTCTTACTCTGTATTATACCCGTATGATGCTTCTGGCTTCACCACTTTACCGAGGTGGAACAGAAGCGGTAGTAACTAAATGCATTGACATTAAAGGTGACAAAGTGGGGTTAGAATGGCGATCAATGGGGCAACAACGCATGCATAGCAATCCTCGCACATTGGCGTGCTATCTTACAGATAGTAAGTCTGATAATGAGGCAGCTGTATTAAGCCTTAACAAGAGATAAATGCAAGGGACATAAGGAGAGATAAACGTCCAGCCAATCACCTCCTAACTGCCATGTTACAGGCTGTGTTTAAAAAAAATTAAGTAAGGAGCTGATTGGCTGGAAGTTTATCTCTCCTTATCACCCTTGCATTTATCGGTTGTTAAGGCTTAATACATCTGCCCCAATGAGAGGAGAACCTGTGTCATATTGCTGCCACCATCATGGTCCTATAAGGGGGAGAAGCGGTATTGGTGCACATAATATGCGCAGATACCACTTCTCCCCTTAACGGAGGATACATTTACCCCTAATGCTAGTCAATTTAACCTGGTCATGAATAGCAAGTGTGCAGCCAGGAGTCTCCTGCCACCTGCAGATTAATTGTAAATTAGTGAAATGATATATAGATTGTAATGTATGGACTAAACTGCATTTCACACAAACACAATAGGCATACATTAATGCACAGTTACACCACTTATACGGATGAACAAGCTAGAAATTACATTTCAGCTGTGAGAACGAAAGCACTACTATCTTCCCCATAGATCACACACATGCAGTCACACATCCTACTCGGTTATATAATATACAATGACATCCTTACCAGTGCTTCATTAAAAGAGTCCAAGATACAACCACCTCCGGCGCGGAGCTGTGACTCGGTGTACCGCCGGTCATAGGGAGAGCTCTCAATGTATTCTGCAATCAGACAGCACTGATCAGGTACGTGGTCCTTGTTACAGTATACCATTCACTAGATGTTAGTTATTTGCACGTTGTTTATAAAACACGGACTGCACAGCTCATTTACCAAGCCTGTATTTAGGTGCAGAATCTGCAATGAACCACATCTAATGTGAGATATACAAAGACAGAAAATGCCTTGCAGTTAATTGTCGATTGGTTGCTTGTGGCTCAGTCAATTTGCTCCTTAATCCATGGCCATAAATGAGTGAGGTTGATTGAAAACAAACATCAAAACTGTCCCGCTCCCAAAAACCTACCTTCCTCTTCTTCACTGCTGAGAGAAGGAATGTTCTGTGATTTCTGACAATTGTTGAGCTTGTCACTGGACGTGGCCGTTGTAAGGAGGAATGCATAGCCCACAAACAGCAGCTTATTATGGGGCAAAGGTCCATGTGTATCCTCTAATGCTGCCTGGTCAACCTCAGTGTCTCCACTTTCATTGGGGCTCATGAAATCCCCGCCTTTCACTGCACCTTTTTAGAAACATCGTACAATTAGTTTTATATATGAAAAATACTACAAAATGGCTTGTCCTTTTACATATCTAAAGGCGGGACACAAGAGTGAGACAGGTTATAAAAGATGTACTGTGTCATGTTCACAGAATACCAAGTGAGCGCAGTCATGCTTGTATTAACCCTTTTATTGTGTGTGTATTCCCTTCATGTGGGGAGACAAGGTTTTACTGTAATGTGCTGCATTGTGTACAGTGACCATATCTTTGTTATTTCTATCTCTATATGCCAGTAAATAATTCAAAATCTCCATCTACCATGCTCTGCATGTTGTCCCTACTAACACTCCATCCACCATGCTCTGCACGTTGTACCTACTAACACTCCATCCACCATGCTCTGCACGTTGTACCTACTAACACTCCATCCACCATGCTCTGCACGTTGTACCTACTAACACTCCATCCACCATGCTCTGCACGTTGTACCTACTAACACTCCATCCACCATGCTCTGCACGTTGTACCTACTAACACTCCATCCACCATGCTCTGCACGTTGTACCTACTAACACTCCATCCACCATGCTCTGCACGTTGTACCTACTAACACTCCATCCACCATGCTCTGCACGTTGTACCTACTAACACTCCATCCACCATGCTCTGCACGTTGTACCTACTAACACTCCATCCACCATGCTCTGCATGTTGTACCTACTAACACTCCATCCACCATGCTCTGCATGTTGTACCTACTAACACTCCATCCTCCATGCTCTGCATGTTGTACCTACTAACACTCCATCCACCATGCTCTGCATGTTGTACCTACTAACACTCCATCCACCATGCTCTGCATGTTGTACCTACTAACACTCCATCCAGGGGAAAAGAAATAACAGAGAACTGTTTTAGAGCGCTGATCGTGGTTGTTTAGCTCAAAGTGAGCAGCTGCAACTAGGGACTAGTCAGGTCCCTGGTTAAATGTAAACGGGAAAAGAAGGGGGTTGTTGCAGCGCTCTCAGATTTTAATGAGTGAGTAAACTCAATACCAGTAAAAAATTATTATTTAATCATGCATAACCTACAATAAAAATGCAAATAAAAGATGCCAATAGTATTAAATAAAAACAGCAAGTGGACCAATAAATGTGTGGAGAATATAATCTGCTCTGTTAGACAACCCTTTAATGGAGGGTACTGGAGTCCAAATTTATGTCCCAATTGTAATCCCAATAGAGGTCGCTGGAGGTGTCTCGGTCCAAATTAAGGAAATGTTGCTTGTAGGGATCCTCTCTAAAGTGTGATTCAATGCAGTGGGAGACGGGCTGGATACTCCAAAGGTGCAGATGGGCCTTGATCGTTTTACCCCAAGCCAAGCTTGTGCGGGGAGGCTCCAATTTGTAAAGTGCTCTGTGCCAAGGGAATATAATCACTCCCGACAAATAAATAGGTGGTTGTAGGTTCCCTTGATAAAGCTGTCCCTAGAGACAGCGAAACGCGTTGGTGACCAAGCTGGACCTATTGTGGACTTTACTTTTCACCTGCTGAAATACTCTGGGAACCTACAACCACCTATTTATTTGTCGGGAGTGATTATATTCCCTTGGCACAGAGCACTTTACAAATTGGAGCCTCCCCGCACAAGCTTGGCTTGGGGTAAAACGATCAAGGCCCATCTGCACCTTTGGAGTATCCAGCCCGTCTCCCACTGCATTAAATCGCACTTTAGAGAGGATCCCTACAAGCAACATTTCCTTAATTTGGACCGAGACACCTCCAGCGACCTCTATTGGGATTACAATTGGGACATAAATTTGGACTCCAGTACCCTCCATTAAAGGGTTGTCTACCAGAGCAGGTTATATTCTCCACACATTTATTGGTCCACTTGCTGTTTTTATTTAATAATATTGGCATCTTTTATTCGCATTTTTATTGTAGGTTATGCATGATTAAATAATAATTTTTTACTGGTATTGAGTTTACTCACTCATTAAAATCTGAGAGCGCTGCAACAACCCCCTTCTTTTCCAGTTAACACTCCATCCACCATGCTCTGCATGTTGTACCTACTCACACTCCATCCACCATGCTCTGCATGTTGTACCTACTAACACTCCATCCACCATGCTCTGCATGTTGTACCTACTTACGGTACTTGTTTCCTAGCAGGGCGCCCACTACTCTATTTACGTAATGGTCTATTCAGGGTAAGGAAATCGGATCGCATCGTATGCCCTTAATGGCATCCAATCAGATGAGATCCAATCAGATGAGATCCAATTTTTTATCTTGAAATCGGATCGCATCGCATCGTATGCCCTTTATGGCATCCAATCAGATGAGATCCAATCAGATGAGATCCAATTTTTTATCTTGAAATCGGATCGCATCGTATGCCCTTAATGGCATCCAATCAGATGAGATCCAATCAGATGAGATCCAATTTTTTATCTTATCCTATCTTTTTAATGGGCTAAGTCAGAGAATACATTAAAAAGATAGGATAAGATAAAAAAATCGTATGGCATACAATGAGATGGGATCCAATTTTTTTTATCTTATCCTATCTTTTTAATGGTGAAAGCGCCTGACGCCACCCCGCCCTCAACGTGAACCCGAAGCGTGGCGAGCGTCCTCCGACCTTTTCATGCCCTACTATCCACTAGGGCGTGGAGTGAGAATAGAATAGTGTGGCGAGCGCAGCGAGCCACCGAGCCCGAAGCGTGGCGAGCCCCGCGAGGGGGCGCGGATACCTTCACAGGTAAACGCGTCCCTTCGCGGGCTTCCCAGGTGTCCGCGTCGCCATGGACACCTGGGAAGCCCGCGAGGGGACACATATAACTGTGAAGGTATCCGCGTGCGCTCGCCACGCTTCGGGCTCGGTGGCTCGCTGCGCTCGCCACACTATTCTATTCTCACTCCACGCCCTAGTGGATAGTAGGGCATGAAAAGGTCGGAGGACGCGTACCGCCGCCCCTCGCGGGCTCGCTGCGCTCGCCACGCTTCGGGTTCACGTTGATGGCGGGGTGGCGTCAGACGCTTTCACCATTAAAAAGATAGGATAAGATAAAAAAAATTGGATCCCATCTCATTGTATGCCATACGATTTTTTTATCTTATCCTATCTTTTTAATGTATTCTCTGACTTAGCCCATTAAAAAGATAGGATAAGATAAAAAATTGGATCTCATCTGATTGGATGCCATTAAGGGCATACGATGCGATGCGATTTCACTACGGTGCCGTACGTAGAAAATCTGGGCGCCCTGCTAGGAAACAAGTACCCTACTTACACTCCATCCACTATGCTCTGCATGTTGTACCTACTAACACTCCATCCACCATGCTCTGCATGTTGTACCTACTGTACTAACACTCTATCCACCAAGGAAACCATGGGGAAATCAAAGTATTACAGGTGATCGCTATGATTTCCGATAGGCACAACGTGGACATGTAGAACCAGGCATGCAGACAAGGTAGTAATGTGATGTAAACCTTTAAGTCAGGGATGGGGAACCTTTGGCCCTCCAGGTGTTGTTGAACTAGGAATCCCAGCATGCCTTGCACCAGTTTTAGCATGGCCAAATAGCAAAACTGTAGCAGGGCAGTATGGAATGTGTAGTTCAACAACATCTGGATGGCCAAAGGTTCCCCATCCCTGTTTAAGTGATGGTAAAGCATAATGTTTAATGCTCTAAATCGAACATGATTGCAGTGCTTTAAATCACATTACTACCATGCCTGTATGCCAGGTTCAACATAATTCTGTCCATATACTATCACTACTGACAGTATGGATTATTGATATAGAACCAAGTCGCTTTTAGAGAACTCTAGAAGTGGCTTCTGTTCCTGGTACAGAGGGATTGTGTGCAATAGACTGCTTCTAAATCTTGGTCCCTGACAACAATTATGAGCATCAATCGGAGTAACTGCATTGATGTATATTCTATACCAACCGGCTCCTGATGTGGAATGCTGCGGATATGGTCTGGGAGGGATGAGTTGGTTGGCCATTTACAGTTAATTTTTTCAGATGCGACTATTGTTATTCTTTATACACATGTATTCAGTGGGCAAATATGGCTTTTCTCTGACTAATGTGCTTGCGTGTATTTGTGTATTGTCTTATGTATATACTCACAGACACCGACGCCACTCCTGCCCTACACTTACAATGCAGCTAAATATGGAAAATCATGTTATGGAATTATGTTGCGTTACATAAAATACAATATACGTTGACCCACACTGTCATCCTTAAGGATAGATCGCTACGTTTCCTAGTCTTTATTTTTCCCAATGTTCTTGCATCTACTTACAAATATAAATCTTTTGGGAGAACTCCAACATTGCAAGAATTTGCAGATAATTGGTACACTGGCCACCCTGTGGCTTTAGCATGCATTACAGTTTGGAGAACAGCTAATAGGGCACACCACAGTGTATACATAACTGCATTGCATGGGAAATCTGTATGATTTCAGCAAAACAAAATATATGGACTGAACTAGGGCGGGAAAGAAAGACTACATGGATATCCAACCCATTTTGATATAAGGAAAAAATACCTGTATTACAAAATGTGTCCTCATATCTTTGCTGTAGTCCCTCTTAGCACGCCAGCTCCTGCATGACTGTGCTCAGGCATCTCAAACTAAATTGCATCTAAATCGCAATGCTATGCAACTAGGAAGCATCAGGAGACTGTGCTGATGAATCTGAGGAATTTTTCTATGCCAAGGTCTGTTTTGCTTCATATACCTACTCAGTCAAAGTCATTTATTGATTTATTGTTACAAAAATGAGATAAATCAGCGCTGGAGGTCTCCAGGAGATACAATGTCACAATTCTTATGCTGTAGAAATGCTTCCCAATTGTTTCATCCCTTTCCTGCAGATAACCTCCGTACAGAAACTCACATCCAATTTCTGACAGGTGTGGGTGCAAGATATCTCTCAGTCTCTCAAACTGCATTCAGTTCAATGTGGTATGTGGCAGAACTTACATTATTTATTTATTAACAGTTTCTTATATAGCGCAGCATATTCCGTTGCACTTTACAATGGCAGACAGTGATACAACAAAACAGGGTATTTACAGACAGTCAAAATGTAGGAGGGCCCTGCTCGCAAGCTTACAATCTATAGTGAAATAGGCATTGATACATAAGGATAGATACTGTATTCTTTATTGCATCGATTCCACCAGAACGCAAGGTTCTAGGTCTGGTTCTGGAATTTGATAAGCTTGCCTGAAGAGATGAGTCTTCAGGGAACGCTTATACTGTAGGTTTGGAGACTGGAGGAGAGTCTTATTGTGCTTGGGAGGGCATTCCACAGAGTGGGTGCAGCCCGAAGAAAGTCCTGCAGTCGGGAATGGGAGCGAGTAATGAGTGTGGATGAGAGACGCAGATCTTGGGAGGAGCGTAGAGGTCGTGTTGGATGATATTTTGAGATAAGAGAAGATATGTATGTTGGTGTAGTTTGGTTTATGGCTTTGTGTGTAAGTAAAAGAATTTTGTATTGAATACGGTAGAATACAGGTAACCAATGAAGTGACTGACAGAGTAGCTTTGCAGACGATGAACGTCTGGCTAGGAAGATTAGCCTTGCAGCTGCATTCATAATGGACTGTAGTGGTGAGAGTCTGTATTGGGGAAGGCCAATAAGGAGACTATTGCAATAATCAATGCGTGAGATGATGAGAGCATGGATTAGAGTTTTTGCAGTGTCTTGTGTAAGGTAAGGGCGAATTTTAAATATGTTTTTTAGGTGCATGTGGCATGATTTTGAGACAGATTGAATGTGGGGTACAAAGGAAAGTTCTGAGTCAAGGATAACACCTAGGCAGCGAGCATGAGAGGTAGGAGTGATTGTCATCTTCTCAACAGCGATAGAGATATCAGGTTGGTAACTACTATTTATTGGCGGAAATATAATTAATTCTGTTTTTGAGATATTAAGTTTGAGGTGGCGAGAGGACATCCAGGATGAAACAGCAGAAAGGCATTCAGAGACACGGCTCAATACAGATGGGGATAGGTCCGGGGAGGATAGGTAGAGCTGAGTATCATCCGCATACAGATGATACTGAAATCCAAAGGAGCTGATTAGTTTGCCAAGAGATGAGGTATAGATTGAGAAAAGCAGGGGACCTAAAACTGAACCCTGAGGTACTCCAACTGAAAGAGGTAGCGAAGAGGAGGTAGAATCAGAGAAACGAACACTAAAGGAGCGGTTAGAGAGGTAGGATGAGAACCAAGAGAGGGCTGTGTCTTTAAGACCTATGGATTGTAGTGTTTGTATGAGAAGTGTGTGGTCAACAGTGTCAAAAGCAGCAGAGAGATCTAGAAGAATTAGTAGTGAGTAGTGGCCTTTAGACTTAGCAGCAGGGGCGGATTGGGATGTAAAACCAGCCCGGGAAATTTATGGAAGCAGCCCTGGGGGCGGAGTCTTCTGAGAGGGTGGAGTCTGTCAAGAGGGGGCGGATCCCTACTAATAGAATCTGATTCAGAGTTGCATGCAGTTGCGGCCTTCCTTGTATTTTTTGATGCAGTTGCATATGCAACTTTATGCTAATGCTGCTACGCTGCCACCATTGGCTGCATTATTGAAACTTTCACCAGCTCTATCCTTGGTGCAGATGATCCATCTCAGTATGGCCTCCAATGCGAGCAAATCAGCTTCTCTGTATGCAACCACTATCAGCAACTCGCCCATATTACTCCGATAACACGCCCTAAGGCTTATTTCACATGCTCCAGCTCCTGCCAGACGGCGAAATCCCGCACGGCCAAAAGCCGTGCCGCACACAGTAGTTGTCAATGGACACTATTGTGTTCATTCACACGGGACGGCAATGGCCCGGCCGCCCAGTTGCAGCCGGATCCCACCACTGGAAGAGACGGCTTCCTGGCTGTGGCCATCCCTACCATTGTAAACTGCTGTGTACGGCACGGCTTCCTGGCCGTGAGGGATTTCGCCGCCCGGCAGGAGCCGGAGTGTGTGAAATAGCCCATACTGTGAGTAGCTGACCCCCTGTAACCCGAAGAAAAGCATAACACATTTATAATAGACTTTTTGGTGCTTGCACATGAGCAACTCTGTACAAACACCATAACTCTGGCCACCAAATACATAAATAAAAAGCATTGACCCCACAGGAAAAAACCTGACCCACAACAGGTAACAAACATACTGACCCCCGATAGGGGGGGGAACCAAAGAAAATTAAAACATATGCCCCCGCACAAAAAAACACACTGGCCTCCAAAGAAAAAACAAACATTGGCCCAAACAGAAAACAATACACATTGGTGGCCCCAACGGGGAAAAAACACACTGACACCAGACAAAACAAAAAACAAAAACATTAAACGCTAGCCCCCACAGGAATAACATAAGAACACATTGGGCTCCACAACAGCAAAAAAAAAAAAAAATTATTGAGAGGTGCCAAAATCTATCTATCTACATAAAATCACAACGGCTCACACATATATAATCTACGGGACGCAGTCAAAATCCAGACGGTCAAAATACCGACAGGGTCAAAATCCCGAATGGGTCATAATACCAACAAGGACAAAATCCAGACAAGGTCAAAATCCCGACATTTAAAATACCGACAAGGACAAAATCCCAACAAGGTCAAAATACCGACAAGGTCAAAATACCGACATATAGAAAGTACAGGTGAAACAGTCAACATGACTTTCTGTCAACAGGTCGCAAGGTTGACATTGTTTTTTTCACAGTTTTTTCACACGACATGTGCTGACAGGCGGTATTTCATGCCCTACTATCCACTAGGGCGTGGTGGGAGAATAAAATAGTGTGCCGAGCGCAGTGAGGGGCTGCGGTTCACTTCCAACTGTGTCCATGTTGACTGTGTCGACATTCGGGTAAAAAAAACAGTTAAAAAACCCATGTCGACCTCGCGACCTGTCGACCCAAAGTCAAGTTGACTGTTACACCTGTACTTTCTTTATGTCAGTATTTTGACCTTGTCGGGATTTTAAATGTCGGGATTTTGTCCTTGTCGTTATTTTAAATGTCGGGATTTTGACCTTGTCGGGATTTTGACCTTGTCGGGATTTTGTCCATGTCGGTATTATGACCCATTCGGAATTTTGACCCTGTCGGGATTTTGACCGTTGGGATTTCATACTAAATCCATAATCTACGAACTGCGGCACTCCAGTCTGATTGAAGTGTGCAAATGAAGAATCAAATCATAGTGCATCAAAACCATGATTTGGTTCAATCAGACCGGAGACAAAACCGATTGGAGACTTCAATCAGACCGGAGTCATCAAAATTGACCCTAGAATGTCTGTGTGTGTGTGTGTGTATATGTGGTAGGGAATATAGATTGTAAGCTCCACTGGGGCAGGGACTGATGTGAAAAACGATGCGGAATGTAAGAAACAGTTTATAAATAAATAAATCCCTGCACCACTGGGCCCAGCAGCACATTCCTGCAGGAGACGAGGTGTAGGTGGACCATATGGGAAAGGCAGCTTCAGTGCTTCCCGCTGTACTTTGTATTAAAGGTGAGCAGTGCTTCCGGCACCACAATTACATTACATACTGCATGCTGCTCCTCCACTCATTAAGGGAGCGCCTCTCTCATACATGCTCATTACGGAACCTCCCCATACATATATATTAGAGCAAAGCTTTTTGTCATATGTTTGGTTCTAAAAAAAATAGTATACCTATATATCTATATATATATATATATATATATCCATCCATCCAGCGAAAGGAGGCACACGGACACCAGCAGATGAATAGAATAAATCAGGCTGTATTTAGCGCCAAGCGCTTTCGAGGTAATAACCTCTTCCTCAGGGCACAGCAATAATTGTTATGGTTATATTCACCTGCTGGTGTCCGTGTGCCTCCTTTCGCTGGATGGATAATGTATTTTTTGGAGGGTCACCGGGATTGAATATTTATTGCAGATCGCCGACATAGTGGACTGTATATATATACATATATATATATATATATATATATATACACGTGTGTGTGTAAGACAAGAACAGGCGCTGAGAGCAGTGACAGCTGGCAATCAGCAGTGAGTGGTCATGTAGGTGGTGTACCCAGAGTGCATATGGGCAAGGCACCACTGGCACACACCTAGTTATGGTCCTGCACATCACCTAGTGCCCTATGTTCACATTACGCTTCACAGTAGTGCCCCTTACACAAAATATCCACAGTAGTAGCGCTGCTTATACATATAATGCCCACAGTAGAACCCTTCAACACACATAATATCCACAGTAGTAGCGCTGCTTATACTACATATACAGTAATGGAATATTCACAGTAGTAGAACCCTTATACACACATAATATCCACAGTAGTGGCACGGTTTACACCTAATGCCCACTGTTGGCCACAATAGTATACAGTAGCAGCACTGCATAATGCCCGCACCAGTTGCTGACAGTAGTAGCACTGCTTAACACCAACATCAGTCGCTCACAATAGTAGCGCTGCGTAACACCCACACCAGTTGCTGACAGTAGTAGCGATGCGTAACACACTCACCAGTTGTCAACAGTAGTAGTGCTGGGTAATGCCTGCACCAGTTGCTGACAGTAATAGCCCTGCATAATGCCCACACCAGTTGCTGACAATACTAGCCCTGGGTAACACCCGTACCAGTTTCCGACAGTAGTGGCGCTGTGTAATGCCCATACCAGTTGCCGACAGTAGTAGCGCTGCGTAACACACTCACCAGTTGCCGACAGTAGTAGCGCTGCTTAATACCCTCACCAGTTGCCGACAGTAGTAGCGCTGCGTAATGCCCACACCAGTTGCTGACAGTAGTAGCGCTGCGTAACACACTCACCATTTGCAGACAGTAGAAGCGCTGTGTAACACACTCACCAGTTGCCGACAATCGTAGCGCTGCTTAACACCCGCACCAGTTGCCGACAGTAGTGACACTGCATAATGCCCTCACCAGTTGCTGACATTAGAAGCACCGCGTAACACACTCAACATTTGCCGACAGTAATATCGCTGCGTAACTCCCGCACAAGTTGCTGACAGTAGTATCACTGCGTAACGCCTGCACCATTTGCCAACAGTAGTAGCGCTGCGTGATGCCCACACCAGTTGCCGACAGTAGTGACTGCATAATGCCCACACCAGTTACCGACAGTAGTGACACTGCATAATGCCCTCACCAGTTGCTGACATAGGAAGCACCGCGTAACACACTAATCATTTGCCGACAGTAGTATCGCTGCGTAACGCCTGCACCATTTGCCAACAGTAGTAGCGCTGCATAATGCCCACACCAGTTGCCGACAGTAGTGACACTGCATAATGCCCACAACAGTTGCCGACAGTAGTGACACTGCATAATGCCCACACCATTTGCCGACAGTAGTGACACTGCATAATGCCCACACTAGTTGCCGACAGTAGTGACACTGCATAATGCCCACACCAGTTGCCGACAGTAGTGACACTGCAATGCAGTGTGGGCATTATGCAGTGTCACTACTGTCGGCAACTGGTGAGGGCATTATGCAGTGACTGCATAATGCCCTCATCAGTTGCCACCAGTGACACTGCATAATGCCAGCACCAGTAGTAGTGCTGCATAATGCCCGCACCAGTAGTAGTGCTGTGTAACATCAGCACCACAACTGTATTTACCTTAAAAGCTGGCTGTGGATGTACTTCTTTCAAATTCTTTCATTAACTGAGTGCCCATGTAGCTCCGCCCCCTTCCACTCGTGAAGCTCCGCCCCTCCACATCGTGAAGCTCCGCCCCCTTTCCAGGATCCGTCATTATTGATGACATCAAGGGGGTTGGGAGCCAGGAGAGAGCTCAGCTCTGTGTGCTGCCGGCGCTGCTGCCTCAATGCAGTCAGTGTGACAGTTTACTGTCAGCCGGGCAGATGGGGCAGCCACAGAGCCTGACAGCAGCGGGGGTCTACAGCAGCCAGCAGGTAACAGTGACAGAACCGCGGGAGCAGCTGCGTGTGGCCACACATGCGCACCAGCTCTCCCGCGGCCATTTTTACTGCTGGCTGCTTACATTTACTTTTACTTACGGCAGCCATATTTGTTTAGGGAAAACTGCTGCGGCCGCGGCCGTGCGGTCCGCGGCCCAGCCAGGGGGGTGAGCGGCCGCTTTAGGTCTGTTATGGGCCGGCCCACCGGGAAATAGCCCGGTTTCCCGGCAGGCCAATCCGCCCCTGCTTAGCAGTGACCAGATCATTCACAACTTTAGTCAGTGCTGTCTCTGTGGAGTGTTGGGCACGAAAGCCTGACTGATGCGGGTCCATTAAGTTGTGCGAGTTAAGAAAGTATAAGCAAGTCTTTCAAGTAGTTTGGAGGTGCATGGAAGTTGAGAAATGGGACGGTAGTTTGAGAGAGAGCTTGGATCAGAATTCTGTTTTTTCAGAATCGGAGTAATAACTGCTTGTTTGAGTTCAGCCCCGCATACACTGAAAGGTATCTTTCACCACCTCTGGATAAACGACACTTCCATTGTTCTATATATATGGCGGATCAAGGAGAGGGATGAAACAATTGGGAAGCATTTCTACAGCATAAGAATTGTGACATCGTATCTCCTGGAGACCTCCAGCGCTGATTTATCTAATTTTTGTAACACTTGTATTGTCATCCAACTTGTGGGATTTGGGGTGCCCTCGGGTGGACACCCAGAGATTAATTAGCTGCTGCCGTTAGCGCTAAGTAGTTCACATTTGTCTTGTCATTTATACAAGTGTCACATATGAATTCAGCCAACACTGGTGGAATTACTCTGGAGCTGTTAGGTCACTCACGGTAGTAATCTCACAGTAGAGGCTACATGTATAAAGGACACATCAGTAGTGGCCTGAAATCCATTTCTTAATCTTCCAAAACGTACAAAAAATTTTCTTCAAGAATTCAAATGTCTTACCAGACTTTACCAAGACAGATTTGCGGCCACGCTTTGCCGGAGATTTCTCATCATCGGAGCTGATCAGTTTCCTTTTGCCAGAAAGTGGACCAAGCGAGCTGCGAGGGTGCTCGGATACCTTCCTCGTTGGAGTGCTTGTACTGGATGTACTTGTGGTGGTAGGTGTTGTTGTCACACTTATGTTACTTCTCCGTTTCCGCTTCCCTTCTACTAGATTATCTGTAAGTAGCCATTTACAACACAAAATAAGTGATGTCAAGTATGTCTTGAGTGAAAATCATTGAGGAAATCAGTGTATGAGGGTCACCACACCACATCACACCACACCACATGCTACATTTTAAACAGACGCAACTGCTATAGTTTACAGGGAAAAAACAATTTGTGCATTTTAAAGAGAATATAGGTTGTCAGACTACAGATGTACACTGCAGACACAAAGTACATGAAAATGAATGGATGTTTACAGGTCATGTTTAAACCAGTAATGAAAGCATAAAGTAAGAGATCTACAGTACCAAGACTGATGTCCGATCCTTTTGTTAATGGTGTTGAAGGTTCATATGGACCAAGGCCAAACTGTTCCCGCAGTTTATTTCCTTGTTCTAGGGACAGAATAACGGCCATTCTTTTGTACCACTTTTTCTGTCCTTCCTTTTCAATACAGTAATAAAGATCGTCAGAATCTCGTTTGTGTGCTTTTACCACTCCTGCAAAATAAGGAACAGGTCAGTGTTAGAGAGCTACATGTATATTTACACTGAGCCGAGAAGAAAAAACTGTCCTAAGGCATTCTCATGGGTGTAGAGCAAAGGTTCTCAATGTCGGTCCTCAGGACCCCACACTGTGCATGTTTTGCTGTGGGTCTTTTAAAAGTGTCAGTCAGTAATGAGTGCACATGTTGGGTGACCTTGAAAACGTGAACTGTGTGGGGTCCAGAGGACAGAGTTCGAGAACCACTGGCGTGGAGAAAGGTGCACTTGTGTTCACTATGTAGTAATGATCAGTTATTATCTCAATAATAACTGGTATTACTACTAAAAATAGCTAAATATGTGCTTGGTAACACAGTTTCATGCACACAGATGTGATCATCAAGTCTCTCTTCCAACAAGGAAAACTGCTAAGCAACTTAAAGAACCTAAAATATGATTTGGCTTACAGAAAAGTCACTAATCACAAAATAAAGTCAAGATCACTAATAAAGTTAAAGTTGCAGCAGTCGGCATCTTTTAGTTATTTTTAGCTGAATGAGACAGATAAATTATAACTTGCAGTAAACTACAGACGTGTCCCAATACATTTTGACTCAATATGCCCCACAGCGGGACACACCTGACACGAGTGAGCTAACAGGTTCCATGCAATTTCGTTGCCAGGTGTCTTATTTTTGTCAAAAATGCAAATAGGATGCACAAGCAGACTTGGCTAATTAAAATATTTGTTATTTCTATATTCTGTGTGCAAACTATTCTTAGGAAAAAACACTAACATATTATATATGCCATGGTCGCACACATAAAATAAGCATTCCGTATACAAATTTTAATCAGCAAAAGCTGCTGGTGCGCTCTATAAGCATAATTTTACGTATAAGACACATTTAATGGAAAAAAAGTCTCACAAAAAGATACGCAGTGCTACAAAATTGTGCCTTTGCGTGGTGTGATTAGAAGGGATGTTTAATACGCAGGGAGGCTAGATGAATGTGGACAGCTGTAGGTTACATAGGAAATGTAAATAAATGTTAAACATTTCCACTTTTGTGAATGTTACCCCTTATTGACCACACATGAATTAGTCGTTCTAAGGACTTTTGTGTAATGTACAATATTTCAGGCATTGTGCCACAAATGACTTAAGACACAAAACAATTATCTGCAAACTAAAGCTATCTAGGTAAGAAATCAAATCTGGGGGGCACACTAGCAACAATACAATATAGAGAGGCAGTGTGAGGAGCACAATCTAAACTAGACCTTTCTCTTTATATCCCATCAGCCCCTTATGAATAAGGTTTTGAGAAACTCAAAAACAGAACCTCACTCAACTTGAGTAAAAAGAGACAGTGAAATAAAAAAAAAGGAGGGTAGCAGCGCAGAGTCCCCTAATAAGAACTCAGAGAATAGGATTTAATGGGGAGTATCAAAAATATGTTTTATTTTATCCATTCCAAAGTCTGTATCAAGGAAAGGGTATGCTCAAACAAAGTTGAAAACATAACCTTCACCCAAAACTGGCATCTCTAGCCACAGACACACAGAAATGGTTGAACTTGGTGGTAAAGTGACCAAGATCAATCTGGCATTATGAGACACAATATGCTGACACAAATGCCTGATGAATAGTAACAATGGGCCAGATGTACTAAGCTTGAAAAGTGATAAAATCGAGAGTGATAAACAGCCAGCCAATCAGCTCCTGCCTGCAATTTCACAGGCTGTGTTTGACAAATGACAGGAAGGAGCTGATTGGCTGGCTGTTTATCACTCTACATTTTATCACTTTTCAAGCTTAGTAAATCTCGCCCAATGATCCATCCATTCACTGATTGATTTGTTGCTTGCCAAAACTATTATGTGCATCTTAGAAGATTTGATGTCTTCCACAACAAAGCTAAACCAGCCCATATTGATGAACATTAAAGTGTAGAGACATTATTTAAATAAAATGTAGACACTTCTTCAGCTGAAAGGAGAATCTAGTATGTAATACATACAGCCTACTTTTAATGGAAAATAAAATATGGTCAACTACACAAGAAAGTTATCAATCCAGGCCCACTGTGGCTGAAAGTGTAGCTTCTTCAATAGCAAAATAGCCAAATTAGGTTCCCAAGGCACCACTGTTTGGACATGTAAAATACATTGAATGCCTGCCTCTGTGCATCAGCTAGGTGATTTGGAGAAAGTGGACCATTGGTAGATCTTGTGGATCAGTTTGGCCACCCTTGCACTAGTATGAGTGGGGATCTTGTGGATCAGTTTGGCCACCCTTGCACTAGTATGAGTGGGGCCCTTCTCTGCCTTGACCTTCTGGGTACATCTTGCTCTATAAAGCTGAACCTTGTGGTTCAGGGCTAGAGGCCATAAGAACTATATCTCTGCCAGATCCCACTGCTCTACCAGTTGATCAAATGCCTATGGGTGTAGAGACCACTCCCCATGTTAAATGGCATGCGATGAGATAATCACCTTCCTAGTTTTCTACACAAGGGCTGAATGCTGCAAATCTCCAAGGAAATGCTCGCTACCCAGTGAAAGGTTGCCTCCACCATCGCCAAAGCTTTTCGAATTACCCTTGGCAAGTCAAATAAGTGGCATAATCAAATTCTGAACTGAAGAAATGGCTAAGATAAGATTTGAGCAGAACCTTTAGAAAGGCTCTAATCTTGAGTACATTTATAGGAATATCAGCTCCTAAGACTAAAGCACACGTGGTAACCTCTAGAGACAGCAAAAGCAGCCTGACATAATATATTGGTTAAATTTTAGGAGTCATTATCAGACCAAAAGGAAGGGTTCTGAGCTAGAAATGGGCGCGGCTCACCACAAACCTAAGCAGGCAGTGGTGCCCCCTCACAAATCAGGGCAGCCAAGAAAGGAAGTGCTTCCAACACATTGTCAGATGACCTTGCAGTGTGCATTATGGTCAGTGTAGTCAAACGGAGGTGCCAAGTCTCCAAAGTAGAGGAGACCAGGACACATGCTTGTCTAGAACAGGAGGATTGTGAGGGTCAGGGTGCCGTGAGCATGCGCGTCTGCCTCCCCTCAACAGATTTCACCAGGAGATCTCTTAAAACAATAAACTAAATTTTAAAAATGAAGGGGAGGGGGGGGGGGGGGGTACTAAATCATGAGAACTCACAATTCCATGGGAACATCATTTTAAAATGAATCTTACTAGCTTCTTAGGGGCTGTTGCAAGGCAGAGCAGAGTTCTTCCTTGCAAACAAGTTTACATTGATTTCCCAGCTCCTGACAGCACCCTGTACATCCCATGGATGCCAGTGTTCTCCAAATTGAATGAAAGAGCAGTTAGGTTCTATTTATGAACATAAATAACCATGCCTGTAGGCTAGTACATACCTGCACTGAAATATTCATCTTCAGAAAGGGCCGTCACCTCTGTGTCCAAAGGAATAGGATCGCATAATAAAATGTCTTTTCCTAGAACATCACATTCATAGCCATCATCAAACAGCAGCTTGTATTTGCCTCCGCCAACATCTTGAGTAATTGTGCCGGAATAAAAATATCCATTGGAGGACCACTTGGCCACCACCCTGAGCCCCACAAAGCTACTGCCAGAAGAAGATTCCAGGGTTTCATTTTTGGATGGAGTTTGATAGGGGATTTCAGGGGAGTTACTGCGAATCATGGATGGTGTTCCTGGACTTGTCTTGTCACGGGCTTCTGGGTGACAAATGTTGATGCGTGTAAATGGTTCTTCATCTGGAACGGCAGCAGCTGTAGAATCGTCACTATGCGCATGGCTTGCTGAGCTGATTTCCCTGGAAATGTTATAATCCATGTACAACTTTGTGCATATAAATTACCAGCTTTACAATTAAGGCAATACATGTTAAAACAAACATGAAAGATTAAAAGCTGAAGGAAACCATATATGGCTCATACATACATACATACTGTATACGAAACAAAAACAAACTTTGTCTGAAAAAGCCTGTCACACACAGCTGTTTTACTGCATCACATTGTGATAAAAAAAAAAACTGGTGCACCACAAAGGGCTGTTTTGTGCCACTGCAGCCAGAGTGTACCACCGTGCCAAAGTTGTCTCATTTGTTGACGATCTGGCAGATATTTTCTCCAGGCAATTATCTCTATGGTAGGTACAAACTGAAAGAAGGGGCTCCCCTCTTTAAAACAAGGGTTCTCCTATTTTGTAGGCACTGGGGTTGAAGAGAACATGTGATGTTGGCACACGCACGCGTGTTGATGGCATTTCCTAGCCCGCATAATCAGCTGGGGCAAAGGTAATGAGTGGGGCAAAGGTAAAAACTTTTTGAAAACCAATTACAAGTGTGCACATTACACAATAAAAATAGCTATAAAATAACAAAAATGTTTAAAAAAGTAAAGACATCAGTTAACAGTTTTAGGCTGCACATAATAGAACATTTCAGGATGGCTGAACAATGAGCAAATTCAAAGAACTTGGATATTTAATTAATTTGCTGACTGGCTGGTTGTGGCTGTTTTCAGGTCCGATAAAGTGAAAAAATTTTAATTTTAAGAAAAACTAACTAGCAAATATCAGTCATTCTTATAAAAGACCCCTAAACAGTCCCACAACATCTTGATATGGATACCTTGATCCAGTTCCTCGAAAGGGTGGACGTCCTCTCCTCCCTCTTCCACGGGGTGTAAGAGGCGCTTTGGCCCCTGGTCGGTTTCCAAGCGATGTATCTGCATCATCGTCACTCACTTGCACCCCTGTTTGTCTTCCTGGTCGGTGTGATGACCCTGGCTGGCCCCCCACTTTCCTAGGACTAGAAAAAAAAATAATAGAGTTTACATTCAGGCTTTGCAATGACGTGGATATTTAGCACCCACATTTCCTACTAAGGTTTTACCATTATACAAGAATTTAGTAAAAACTTAATACTGAAAACTCCTATGTATAACCTGGCATTTTAGCTAACTTACCTTCCGTAGCTTTGATTTTCAGCATTTAGTTATTTTACACACAAGGCTGTAGACGTACCTTAGTTTTCCTACATTGCCACGTCCACTTGGCATAGCAAACTCTCCAGCTTCAAGATGGCCAGCTTTCCCTTTGAGAGCAGTTGTCCTCCCTCTATCAGAGCTACCACCACTCTGCCCAGCTGAGAGACCACTGCTCGCTCCACTAGATGTGCGCTGAAGGCTTGAAGCTTTTGAAGAAAAGGAACTAATATCTGCAAGATCTCCAGAGGTCAAAGAAGAAACAACTGTTCTGGAAGGGGACACTTCACTTTCATATTCATGACACTCGATAACTGGCTCCTCAGTTTCCTAAAACACACACAGCACATATAAACAAGTTGAGATTTACCTACAAGCATTTAATTGTACTTTACCAAATCTGTTCAACTGTTCTGAAAGCTTCATTCACTTACCAAGAGACTTAGGGGGGGTATGCAATCTGGGATCACAGCTGTCGATCCCCGCCGACTGCCGTGATCCTGGCCCGTTTGCGGTTAGATCGACAGCATAACGACAGAAGGGATTAAAATGTCACGCCTGCCGATGGGCGCAAAGAGGGCGTGGCCGCAAAAACGGCCGTGGATTGTCGATCTTCGGCCCGGATAACGACAATCCATGGCAGTTATCAGCAGAACAGGCCCAACAGCTTCTGAAGTTGGGCCCGTTCTGCCGTGATCCCGCATCAATGCTGTCGTTAATGACAGCATTGAATAGAGAGCCGCCGCTATTTCCCACATCCCAAATAGCGGCGGCACATTGCATACCCCCCTTATACTGTAAGTGCTGCATGATTCAACGCACTATAGTCTGTGATGGCAAAAATAAACTCCCCTTAACAAACATTATCACATTGTGTATGTGTGGAATATACATGCTCAATTATTTGCATTATTAATTCCCCCACCCCCCCCCCCCCCACCCCCAAAGAAAAAAAATTCCCCACCTAAGTTAATATTTTATTTAGATACACAATAGATAAAAAGCTCACACACACACAGTTATCCATTTACCTCCACCACTTTGCGCTTCACCTCTGCGCCATCCATGTAATAAACATCTGTAATAATACGTGTGACCACAGTACGCACTTCACGAATTGTGCGTACATGCCGGTGAAGACCACGGCCAGGAGGTGGGCAAGGTAGCTGCTCAAAATCATCTTCTCCCTAATAAACACAATAAAACATCAGCTTTGTCTTCTGGGGAAGTTTTAGTTCCATTTTCTATCTTTGCATGAAGTAAATTTAAAAGTATAAAGTTTAACGGCCCTACCATGCCGAATAGTAAGACAGCTTACTTTTCATCCATTACCATGAGAGGAACTCAAAATTACTGGGTCCGATAGAAGAAGGTGAAAAGAGGACCTCAACATCTCAGGTATGTAGCGTAGAACTATCACTGAAAAGGGTTTCAGGGGCCAGAGCGTTCCTTACCTGACTGTGCATTGATTCAGTGTCATCTCCCTGTTTCGGTGTCCCTTCAGATTTTTCTTGGTCTTGCTCACTCTGCTTGTTTTCTTTTTGGTGATCTAGGCCAGCACCTCCACTGATTGTCATAGGTGGTGGTCTAGACACAGTATCTGTCTGGGTTGAGGAGGACATCAGCAATGATTTAGGCTCAAATACATTCACAGTTTGGACTTCCTGGTTTCTATATCCCAATAATGAATGTTCCTCATTACTTAGTTGCTGGGTAGGGGCTAGAGGAGATGTGGGCTCCTGGCTATCCCTCTCACCCTCCTTAGGATCGGGATTTTGACTTTCCTCCTGGCTATGTTCAATTTCCATGGCCTCTTCCTCCTGATCACAAGACAAGTCCTCTACAGATTCCTCTTGAGTGGACTGATGGTCCATGTCCTGCTCATGTAATTCTTTTACATTTTGTGAAGCCTCTAATGTTGCAGCCTTTTGTTTGCTGGAGAACTGGAATGGGTTTCCTCTACAAAGAAAAAAAAATGCCCTGTTGATAGCAAGCTTACATAGCACAGGTACATTTAACAGTTAGGGGTAAATATAATATGATGCGAGAAGATGGAGATCCAGGATTTTGTCTGAGAATGGCTATAATTTTTACAGCAGGGACCTTTGGGCTCTCCAGCTGTTGTAGAACTACACATCCAAATATGGCCTGCAACACTTTTAGCATGGTCAATTAGCAAAACACTGTAGAAGGCTGGGATATGTAGTTCAACAGCTGGAGGGACGAAGGTTCCCCATCCCTGGTTTAAAGCGACAATTACTAACATGCCAAAATCAGGTTGTACTTTACCTTGTAAATGTGATCGGAGAGACTTTGGTTTAGAATACATTCTACTGAAACAAAGCATTTATCTGTTATATAAAGGAGCACATATTTTTAATGTTTGTGATAATATATTATGTTTTAGATTAAGGAAATCCCTGGATCCATCCAATTTATTTTTTTCTGATAGTTATAGTACCACTTAATTTAATAAATTAAATAATCAATTGTATTGCACTAAATTTTATGTTTTACACATTTTACTTTGAATAAATCCACATTTATATTAAACCACCAAGTGAATTATTGTTGCACCTGCAACATTATACTACTCAGATCCCATGAAAAGACTTGGAAAGAGTCTTCAAGTTTGTTGTCAGCACAAATTACCCCAAATTTGTAGTCAAGAGAGACAGCCCCATAGTACAGAAACATGACTGGGTAGGCATCCTTTATAAAGGTGACATTTATTTTTCTACTACTGCAACCTAAACCGTTTTATGTGCTCTATCCGTATCCTATATAAAAGGCTAACGCTGCTCCTCACCTCTATGAAGGGAATTCAAGTGTGATGTGTTCCAAGTGCCACTAGATGGCACCCAACAAAGCAATTCAAGTGTAGCTCTATTTTGATGTATGAGGCAGCCAATCATGGTATGGGGGGGGGGGTTCTGGGGGAGTCAGAGTTAAATAGTTTATTTTAAAATGCCCAGGGTCCTCACATTGCATCCAGTGCCCCCATGACTGAAGGGATTTAAACCCAGACCAGTTCTATGAAGTATCAAGCCATTAACTCGGCAATTTAGAACAACATTTTAAATCTATGTAGAAGGGGAAATTTAAGATCTACATGGGCAACACAATAGAGAACTTTAACAATTTATAATAACAACAGAACCAGAAAGCAGGCAGTGCGCGGTCTTGGAGTATTCCTATATTCCTCCTCATTTAAGCCACACATTGAATACCTTTTACATCCTGCAGTTTCCATCTCAAAAATATTTCCAGAATCAGAGCCTTTCTAACCATAAATGCTAGAAATACCCTAATCCACTTACTGGTTATCTCCAGATTGGACTACTATAGCCTCCTTCTATCTGGCCTTCCTGACTCCCACCTCTCTCTCTCTCTTCACTCCAATTTGTCCTCCATGCTGTCGCCAGGCTCATCTTCCTATAAAAATGTACTAGATCTCCTTCAAGCCCTACACTGGCTCCTCCTCAGTACCCAATTCAAGCTCCTTAGCTACTGTTTGGAGAAGCCATGCTATATAAATAACAAATAATTCTTTATTCTCAGATCCCAAACAGCCCTCAGCCAATCATCTCCCATTTACATCTCTGACATTCTCTCCCTTAACACTCCTGTGGTCTTCACTCCACAAATAAATTCCACCTATCCTGCCAATTGATTACTCTCTAGCACTCCCATATACAAGATTCTGACCATGTTGATCCCTACCTCTGGCATTTTCTCCCTCTCCGACTCTCCACCTAACTACAAAACGGCTCTCAACACCCACTTCTTCACAAAAGCCATCCATCGCTTACCTAACCCTATGTCCCTTGCTGTCTACCCCATCTGGGTCCTCCCTGTCTGCCGCAAGTAACTATCTTACATATACTATTATATTCTCCACACTCTACAATGGCACCCAACCTTTCTACAACCCTGCTGCATATTTCATTATCAATGTTTGCATACCATGTAAGTATTGCACTGTCCTGTGCTCAGTCACAATTTTTGATGTTCTATTTTTTGCTTATGTACTTTGTTAGGTGCTGCAGAACGTTTGTGGCATCATAGAAAAGGATGATGATAATAATAAGTCAGTGGCTGAATGTTATCCAGCCACAAGGTGTACAATTTACCATACATGCATTCAATCAATCATTAAATTTACTTTGAAATGAATATAGAAATGGGATGAATTTGAGTAATATACTCCTATTTAATGTATATACTGTATGTTAAGTATCAGAAGATCTATTTTGATCCTTTATTGTTCCTGCATTTATTCAAAATGTGCTACAAAAAGGAGGAGCGTTGTAACAAAAAGGTAATAACTGTAAGCAATACAATGGGCAGTATTCAATGACAATCGCGATGTGCAGCGAATCCTGTTTAGGATTCGCTGCACAGTCGCCGTGTTCTGGAGGGCTGGAGCGGTCGCTGTCACAATATTCAATGCCGCAGGGTCTCGCTGCCCGACGGCGATTCTTAACCCCTGCGGCGAGCCGGTGGCAGGCAGGGAGATGGAAGTCTCCCTGCCTGCCCCAGAATGTATGTGGGGGGGGGATAGGAGGGCTCCCCAGGACCCAGGCAGCACAAGCTGCCCCCCGGGAGAGTTAGCAGGGGACCGGGTAGGTAGCCGCTTGCACTGCTCCCGATCATGCATATGTAATCGTGAATATATGAATATCTAATGAGCGGCTCCCGGCCCCCTGCTGGCTGTTATGTGTAAAAAAAATATATATATATCTATATTTTTTTTAATTAAATATATATTCATGTGCTGTAAGCACATGAATAAAAAAAGCATGCCCCTTCACATGATAAAATTCCTGATTTTTTTTACACCAAATTAAAAAAAAAAAAAAACTTTATTTTAAAAGCTCACATTCCAGTTCCCCATAAAAAGATAGCGATTGCTACATGGTGACATGTGGCAAAAATCACTTAGCAAGCAATTCGCCATCTTCTCATTGAATACACTCACGGCGAATCACATTGAAAAACCACAGCGAATTACGGCGACTATCAGACGGTGAATTGTCCGTCATTCACTGTCCGCCATCAGTGAATATTGCACATTGAATAGGGCGATTCCCTTTTTCAGTAAAAAGATTCACCTTAGAGCATGAAAATAGCACACATTCGCCGTAGAACATGGCGAATCAGCCTCATTGAATACTGCCCAATATATATTTTCTAGAGAAACACATTCAAAAGGTGTTAAGACAAACATAAGTCCTTTAAAATATCCCTTTCTCCACAAAAAATGTGACTGAGGTAGATTTTAGATATCACTATATAAAAGGCTAAGTACCGCCAGAGACCACTAGAGGTTACCCGACGGACCAAATGAATCCTTAACAGAAAGTGAAACCAAAATGATAGGTATTAAACTTTCTGGATATAGACAGAGGGAGCTGTGAAGACAGAGATTGGAGGTAGAAGCCATCATTTTGAAGGGCCTTTACTAGTTTACAATAAAGAACAGAGACTTATTTTACATAAAAGTGTGTATAAAGAAGATTATACCATAAAATATTTATTGAAATATGTAAAAAACAAAACAAAAAAAATGGCGTCACCTTTCTGGAGTAGTGGATACATTGTGGGCTTCAAGCTCTCTTTCACGACGAACCTCACATACACGTGCAAACACAGAAGATGGGTTCTCTGTACTAGGGGAAATAATAAATAAATCAGAAATATCTAAACACAGTGCTCCACCAAAGAACTGATAAGATAATCTTAAATAGATTTGAGCTTAAGCAATGACAGAAAGGTTAACTATAAGGAATTATTACCCATAGGTCAAAGATGGTATGCCGAAATCAATGCAAATAAAAAAGGTAGTGGTAGGAAAGCCTTGCTTGCCTGAGCAGACATTGGTTTGGTAACTGCAAGATCAACTTTTGTTTGTACCAACAGTAATCAGGACAATTGATCAATAAAATAATGGAATTTGCGCCAATATTATGAACAGTGTCCTATTATCTCCGATCATTTTCCGGTCCAAAAACAGGCAGATATCGCGACTTTGGTCCGATGGCGAGTATCGTGCTATACTATTACAGCCATTTTTATCTTGTCTGAACACTGTGCCTTAATCAGGCAACAACACAGGTCTAAAGGGCTACAAATGGGGGATTATGCTTTTCATGGCTGAAAAGGAATACATAGAATAATATTTGTGACTGTGGGTGATATAGCAAAACTTGGATTTGCTTCCCATCAAGAGGACATTTTTGTATAGACATGATTTTCTGGACTCACTGCATTCTATCATTCACCCTACTCTATTGGTCTGATTCACGGTTACCTGGCGACACCACCAACAGACGTCCCATTCACTCTTTCTCCAACAACCGGTTCTGAAGGCGCAAAATAGAAAACAACGTAAGAGCCATGTTGTAACAGGATAGCAATACATTTAGAATACAATGACACTATCCATAGCATATAAATGAGTCAACAAACATATTCCACATTTCTTATGAACATGTGTATTAAAGAGAAGCTAAGTCCTGCATCTAAAAATTAATCATTTTTCAATGCATTTTCTATGCTGTAATTTTGTAGCACACAGAAATATATTAACAGAGGTAGGCTAATTTGCTTGACATTACCATGGATGTGACCCCAAACAAAAATCTTTTTAGAGAATGACTAGATGAATGTGATTTGCCTGCGTGCAGTCATCATGCCAATTTGTAGAATGACTAGGTAGGAAACCAGCATTGGTTTATATAGGGCACATTATCGCCAACCATTAAAGAGTCAGGTAGCCCTATATCCTTGATGGCTAACCTTGACACGCCAGATGTTTTTAAACTACACATCCCAGCATTCTCTGCTTCAGTTTTTCTATTTTGGCCATTCTAAATCTGATGCAGGGCATGCTGGGATGTGTCGTTCAACAACAGCCTGAGTGTCCATCAAGGCCCTATATCATAAGGACAGGGACAGGTGTAACAGAATTTATTGCAGCACTAGGTAAATTATTCAAAGATCACACTCCTACTGAAGAGACTCTTTGTAGCTGTTAGCAAGTTTGATTATACTGTGAAATACAGAGTTATTCCTCACACACACACATATAGAATGTTCCCCCAGTATTCTTTCTTCTGATGGTAATTGGCTTTGTATTCTTACTTTCCAAGTTAAATTGAGGAGCCCCTTCGCTCTCCTCATTCACAGGTGTTATAAGTTTCATTCTCAGACACAATTTCCCATCAGCGTCGGAAGCAGAGCCCGAATTTCCCCTCTCGCTGTCCTCAGACACATCTGTTGTTACCATAGCACTCTCCACCGTTACATCATTGGTTGCCATAGTGCTTTCGGCAGTGACATTACTGGTTGCCAGGGTGCTGTCTGGGCAGCCTCCAACTTCTGAAACAGTATAAATCCAATACTATCAAGTGAGAACAGGTTTTTTTATTATTATTTTTTTTTTGGGGGGGGGGGGGGGGGGGTTATTTTAGGATGCCCTTTTCTGCATATAAAAAAAGTACATGCAGCTGAAGTGATGCAGATTGAACTTAGTGGTGCACTTAAAAGGTTCTGTAGATTTACAGGTACATTATATATAACTCGCTGTATAAAAACGCAGTTAATTTGTTTCATAGAACTGAAGCCTCACACTCTGTAAAAGCTTGCTGTGGCCCATCCATTTGGACCGCTTTACGGCTCCTCCCCTTTTTGTATACACTATGTAGACAAAAGTGATTGGACACACACAGAAATTACACTAAGGTTTTAGTAGTGCCACTACTTTGTAGATCCACCACTTGGAGGGATTACTACAGGCACCCTTCTTAACAAACTTCCCACAAGTTCCTGTACAACAGCAGGCGGTATGTTTTACCATGCTACCTAAAATGCTACTGGTGCGCCAATATGCAGGAGCATACCATTGTGCGATGGTGTCCAATCACTTTTGTCTATATAGTGTACTTGCTGCTGTAGATCCTGCATTCATCATCATGCTAAGTAGTGAGACTTATCCCTAATGTAGTCAGTTATCAGATAGCTCAGTATTCAACCCTTGGTTCTAACCCAGCAATGCTATTAAATGTACAGAAATCAACCCAATATTGGAAATCTCCATCTTCCCACAGCACCAGGAGCAGATATGGTTATGGTAAACCGGCCAACACTACTGCAGACCTGTCAAATAAACTCACCAATTGGTGTACTGTGTCTTCGTGGCCCTCGTTTCAACTGGCCAATCATGGGTGGTGTAACAGTGGACATTGGCCGGATTAGATCTCCTTCCTTTGGCAGAGTAAAATGGAATGGTGTTTCTGGCCAATAAAAAAGAAAAATGGGCAACTGTATCCTATGTGCTCAATTCAGTCACACAAGAACCTTGCGACGGGTATCGGTCATTGGGTGGCCCCATATTAGGTCTACATGCTCTGGGTTGACCACGGAAGGTTGACACAATTATTAGGTCGACCTGAGTTTTTCCAGTCGACCTTCAGTGGTCGATCTAAATAGGGTCAACCTAATGACCATATCCCCTTGCAACTTCCCCTCATTTATTCACTTAAGTCTTCTGCAAGCTTACTGTGGCTCTCTATGGAGTTTGTAACACAACACATTAATCAGTACCATACACCCATGTATCTTACACTGTAGATTGGGATGATCATACACATGAACCAAACAAAGGGATAAGATCATGAAAGTCTTGCAGAAACAAAGTGAATTGTGTCTATAACCTACAGACGTGTCCTCATACATCATTGCTTCAGTCACACAAACAGCCAGGTCCCATGTTACTCCGCTGGATTTGGGCATATGATGGGCCAGAAAGGCATCTGCCCTGCAATGCGACTAGTACGCACCAGGAGACCGTGCTGTGTAATTTGATATGCAAACTTGTATATCTGTGTGTGACTAATTGGAGTAGATAATGCATTTCATCAACACAATTAAATATGGTTATTCACACATTTCTCATGCACACTTCTAGTTTTCTGGTCTATTTGCTGATAACAGCAAGCATTGCGACTTTGTCATCTACAGAATGGACAGTCATTTGTTATATAAATTGAAGCCAGTCATAGAAAATTGGTGCCAAGGCGGAAATCAATAATAAGAACGATGATCCTGGGGACAATTAAAGATTAATGTAAAGTGGACATTATAAATAAAGATAAAAAAGATAAAAGCATTTTATTAGTTGCAATTTATGCAAGGTTAAAATACAAGTCAAAATTGTTGACAAGAATATATGTTGACAAGTTATGGGGCCTACACACGTAGATATTTAGGGGCATTTTCTAAGCTTTAAAAGTTACAGCCGCCGCCCCATTTTGCCGCACATCACCAGCTACCGCATCTATAATAGTCACATATGCACCGAGATATGCGATTATTATCGCAAAGGACAGTTCTTGCATTAAGAGCTGCCCTTTGCGAAGCAGCCTCCAATGTGACAGTGGGTCCACAGCGGCTCTCCCACTCCTCCTGTGCTCGGCTGCTCACAGGCATTCCACTGGCTCCTCCTCCTTGCACCCAGAAGGGGAAGTACGGTGGCTAGGGAGTAAGAGGTCACTGGTCCGGGCAGCACAGCAGGGGGCTGCCCGAACACCAGGTGAGGGGGAGAGGTGCGGGCAATGCAAGGCAACGGGGGTCCCAAAAATAGCCCATTGGCTTCTGAGGGGTATTGCCAGCTTTTGCAGTAACCCGGCGTGCGGGTTTTCGTGCATATGAAAATGCTATGAAAGCCCAGATAATGCATTTTTGTGATAGAGCATCCTGCCTTAGATCGCTTAGAAAATGTCCCTACGTGTGTGTAGGGGGGCATAGTTATAGCGATGCGTGGCCCCGCGTGTTGCTATTGCCCAGTGACTAATATCTAGCATGCTGGATAAATATAGTTAATCGCCAGGGTCTTGGGCCAGTGTTGTCAGCGGCAAACACTGGCCCTGACAGATCACTCAGCACAGAGCGCTGGCACATCACAGTGTGCTGAGCAATCTTGCTGATGCTGTGTACACACGGTTCGGTTCTGTGTCAGTGTCATTTTCGATTTGAACTATATAGCAGCAGCTATGGGTGGCCGGCATTACTCTCCAGGCCCCCAGCTCAGTAACATGCTGACTGCTATCTGCCCAGCTGTGCTAGCGATGAATCATATCGCTAATTCGGTCATGTAAACGTCTTGATGAGAAACCATTTTTAATGTCATTGCACCTACTGACCTCTTCCTGCTGATGCTTTATTTTGTCTCTATAAATTTCTCTACTTCTGATCAACTAATATTATCTGTTCTACCCCAACTACCATCAACCCAACTACCCATGGGGGAATGGGATAATCTAAAAGGTGCATATTTATTTTGTTTTAAAAAGCATTAAACATTAGCAATTTCCCTGTGCTTTTTTGTGCAAACCTCTATGGGGTGGGAGGGAAAACTGATGTTACTGGTCTTAAAGTGCCTTCATACGACCATTACAGGTGATAACTTCATGGCTGTTGTGGAGAATTCAAACTCACTTTAGTGCATAATTATAACTACCCGACATACACTTACCACTGGAGCTTTCACATAGGCTACGCGTGGACTGTTCTGCAGTTTTCTCCTGCAATTCTGACTCTGCTCCATGTGCCTCATCCTCGCATGCACCAATGGATGTATCCACTGTACATTTATAGACTACAGGAGTTTGTAGATCTTCATTTTGAGGAGATATCGTTTCAGGTTTTCCCTCTAAAGCTCTCAGATGATCATTACTAGAAGTGATGTTCTCTGGGCGCTGTGGCTTTCTCTCTTTTATATCGCCAGGAACTTCTTTTCTGGTTTGTGAAGCCTCATTTGGATGTTCTATTTCACTTTTAGATACATTCACGGCTGATGCGGGAGGAGCTGGATCTCTCCTTTGTCCAGAGTCAGGAACGTCTTTGGGAAAAAGGGTCTGCTGCTGACTTCCATCTTCTGACATATTTTCAGTGCATTCTACTACCGAAAGGTTCAACTGTTCACTTGTGTGTATTGTACTTAATGCTTTAACTTCTTGCCGATCACCACCACCATTTTTCGTGTCCTGTGATCTATGTTCTGTCACACATACAGATATATTTGGAGTGGGGCTCAAATTTTTTTTAAAGGTATTTACAGTACATTCTTTCTTTTCAAGAGGCACCGGATATTGCTTGGCTAATGGCTCCTTGGAAAGGATATCCGCTGAATCGCCTTGACGGTCACATTGCTGTGATCCCTTCTCCTGCAACCCTTGGTCAACCAATTTTACATGTTCAGCCTGGTGCATCATCTCGCATTTAGTTTTCTCTGCACTTCCATCTTTTTCACAGTGCACTTGACTTTCCTTTGGGGCTACCGGCAAATCAGCATCAAGTGCTAGGTGGCTTGGAATCTGTTGCGGAGGAGATGGAGGCTTTACGGCATTATTACAATCACTTGCTTCAGGTACAATATAGTCTGACTTTTCTTTCACTTGAGTTTGCAGGTTGCCCATTTCGCAGATCTGCTTTGGTTTCACTAATACAAAATTAGCTATTTGCTCATCTCCAGACCCTTGACCAGCACTAGAGTGATCAACCTCAACTTCAACTGCTCCCGATTGAGACTTGTTACATTCAGTGGTTTCACATTGCGCAGGAACATGGGATAATGGGAGTGTTTTAGAAGGCATAGACTCTGTGTGCTTTGTATTATCAGGTTTGTTTTCTGGTATACATTCTTGCTGCTCCTCCATTTCCTCATTATTAGGCTTTAAAAAATTAACTTGAGAAGTGGTGCTCGGGTCTACTTCCATTGCTTCACCATCCGTCTTTAATTGTTCTTCACCTCCAACACCCAGACACGGAGTCTGTGTCTCGGACAGAGCAAGATTGAGATTGCTCTCCTCTCTTTTAGGCTCTTCTTCTGCTAACTGGTCATCTTCTGTGTCTCTATTACATGGAGTTTCAGGAATTTCGTCAACATCAGACAGACTTTCAACAGCTAGATTTATCTTGTGTTCAGGTACCTCTTGGTCTAAAATACTAAGTGAAGCTTCTGAATTTAAGGATGATTCCAAGAGTGCCTGGCTTCCAGAATCATTGGTAAATTTACTACAATCAACATCGTCATTGACTTTTCTATCAACCATTTTCTCACAAATTGCTGCAGAGCTTTCAGAATTAGTAGGCGAATCTTCATGAACTAGTGTCATGGACTGCTTAGATATCATAGAACGATTTTCTTCCAAGGGATCTAATGATGGAGGACAATCCTTCGTAACCATAGAAGATCTATGGTCATCCCTTGTGGGTGCACAGTCTGTTTCCATAAGTTCACTAGCCTCACTTGTGGATAACAGTAAATTACATTCATCTCCTGCATCTTCATGGGAAAGTCTTGAATCAAATTCAGGGATTTCAGGCTTTAGATCTGGAGCTTTTGGGCTTTCTGTATTCTTTGGGAATTGTGATTGTTCACCTTCGCTGGTAAGAGAATCCTCTAGGCTTGGGGTTGGTATAAAAACATCCTGTTAAAAAAGATGAGGCAGTTTATTTTTAACATTCTATACACACTTTTACTTCCGTAATGCAGCATGCACACGGAGGGATCGTAGTCCTATTTCTAAGCGATCTGACTAGATCACTTACAAATTAAGCACAGATCGCTCCATGTGTGGGCACCACAGCGATGGCAATGCACGGTCCCACAAGTCGCCATCATCGGGCTAGATTTATACTGCATGCAGTATTTATCTAGTCATCGCCAGTGTTCTCTCACAAGAGAACACCAGTGCCAGTGTTCTCTTACAAGAGAACACTGGACCGTGCCAGATCTCTCAGCACACATTGCTGTGTGCTGAGTAGTCTGTACTGAGCAGTACAGCTCAGCAAGGAGGCTCCCTCATCCCGTGTGTATGGAGCATATGTCTTTTATGGCAAACAACAAAAGTTATCATCATATCAGTAGCAACCTTGGACCCAGGATGTCTTATATTAAACATACTGTACAGGACAACCTACTGCCAAGATTGATACTAATAGAATAACTTGCTTTTTGCCTGTTTCACTGCAATGGCATAATGTACATAAGAACACTGCAGCAGTTTCTAGATACTGTGTTTATTTATTTACAGTTTCTTATATAGCACAGAAAATTCTGTTGCGCTTTACAATAGGCAATAGTGATGTTGTGTCACTGGGGAGTAACAAACGGACATAGGCCCTTATTCTGGTTCACTGACAAAGGCAAATTACTTCTTAAATAGACAAAACCATGTGCACCGCAGGGAGGGCAGATGTAACATGTGCAGAGAGAATTAGATTTGGGTGGGGTTTTACTTCAAAGTGAGACCTATAATGCAGTGTAAAAATAAAGAAGTATTTTCTCTGCACAGAAACAAAATAATTCACCCAAATCTAAATTTTTGCACAAGTTACATCTGCCCCACCTGCAGTGCGCATGGTTTTGTCCATTTGAGAAGGAATATCAGGTTGGTAACTACTCATGGCTGTTGGGAATCAAATTCTGTTTTGGAAATGTTGAGTTTGAGGTGGCGAGATGATATCCAAGATGAAATGGCAGAAAGGCATTCAGATACACGGAGTAATACTGATGGTGACAACTCTGGGGTTGATAGATAGATTTAAGTATAGTCAGCGTACAGATGATACTGAAATCCAAAAGAGCTGATTAGTTTGCCAACAGAGGAGGTATAAATTAAGAAAAGCAGGGTAGTGAAGAGGAGGTAGAGTCAGAGAAGCGAACAATAAAATAGTGATTACATAGGTAGGAAGAGAACCAAGAAAGGGCTGTGTTCTGGAGAGTGTTTGTATGAGAAGAGAGCGATCAACCGGGTTGATGTATTGTTTTACAATTTCATTTACAGTTCACATAATTCCTTAGTTGATTAAAACCCATCAATAATTACGATTTTGTGCTTGTATATAAGAATACTTACATGAGAAAACTCTGGTTGTGACGGTACCACAAATGATCCTGGCACAAACGCTGGAGCACTTTGGCACACTGGGGTTGATACTTGAGGTACAGCTAAATAAGGGTAGTTATTGGGTTCTGTGGCGTCCATCTGCCGACTTGTTGTCGTCTCTGACTTATTTGAAGGTTCAGTTTCCATGGGTTCAACTACAATAAAAACACAAATGAAAATAAATATCACATTCCTGAAGAGAAAAGTACTCAAATCATATACAGAGTAACAGAAAAACATACATTCATGGCGCATACAAGTATTTTGTGTTACAGTATAATAAGGTGTTTAATTATCAGGATCTAAAGATTTAAATTAGTAGGTACACAACTTGCTCATCTGCCACTCGCCTAAAGGTGCCCATACACGGTACAATTATTGTATACAATATCTCATCTCATTGCATCGCACAGGTTTTGCAATGTGATGAGATGAGATCTAGTACAAAAAGTATGTGCAGCACATACTTTTTGTACTAGATCTCATCTCATTGCATTGCAAAACCTGTGCGATGAGATGCTATATTGTATACAATAATTGTACCATGTATGGGCACCTATAGTCTTAATTACAAACAATGTGTTACATGGGGGTACGAGATTGCCAAAGCAGATGGCAGGAATCCTATTACATGGATTTTCTTGAGGGGGGTAGAAAAGTTTGTGCTTTTAAACATTCATTTCATGCTCAAATTTAGACGATTTAGTGGACAATGCATTAAAATACTAAACAAGCGAAATAACTAAACGTAATATTGTGTCTAGTAAACATTTCCCTGTATAGCCTGAAATCAGAGGCCATCACTTATACCACCATGTGTTTGCCCTGCATGACAACTTCAAGCTCGAATCCTGTGTTTCCCAAACGCCATCCTCAGTATATGTACAGATACACAATTGTCTTACATTTACCATTTATGTGGAGCCTGTAAAGTGTGACAAGTGCAGCGGTAACAGAGCAAGGCATCTTGCACAAAGCGAGCCATACAAGGGCGACGCGGCACACTAATTTGGGGTCAATGTGCTAAAATCTAAAATTTACTCCAAAAATACATAAGAACCTCATGTAAAACTTTCATACATAGACCTTTTGTCTATGTTGACCTAGACACTATCAACCCATAATACCATAACCCATTCAGTTCTGTCTGACACAACAGTTCTACCTTTTAAGAGAAGGTCCTATATTTGTAATATTAACAAAATACATTTTTAAAGATTTGCACATTTTAAAAAGCTATTTACTGAATCCTAAACATCACTTACTAATTTCCCTTGTAGCCACAGATTTTAAAATATTGACAAAGTGCTCACTATTGGATTAAACAAAATTATACAGTAAAAAGTTTGACAGTGTCTAAAAGTTCAACTTGCCCAATGTTGACAATGGTTGATATGAAAATGGGCGACACGAAAAGGTAGACCTTAGTTATAGATATTTGGGGCTTCAATCTTTAACTTGCCGCACATGGACCCCCCAATTAGTTTACCGCTTCTCTCACCATGCTTCAGGCAAGATTACTATCCCCAATTGTCCACTTGGGTGGTAAAGTATGAAAATGTTCAAGAAAACGTAAGAAATGTGAAAAACTCATTGATATGTCGACCTACTAACATCCAGATACCATCCTTAGACCCCTTCCTCTGCTTTGTTGGAGTTCCTAAAATTACAGGTCTAATTCTAGAGTGAGCAGCAGAAGAGAGCAGTCTCAGTACACTATCCATGCCTCTTACCACATTTATCATGCCTACCTCAGTTCACCAATGGCAGGCAATTCAAAAATATAAGGGTATTTTGGCTCCTGACAAAAAATGAACTCTAGTTTGTATGGGTGCATGTTGTGGGCAATATATATTGTAAGCTCTATAAATAAATAAAATAAGGAGTGGAGTGCACTAATGCTCTGTTGAGGCCTACTTACAAATTAGGTCCTCTTTTATGGGGACCAATTTCATCAGGCGCACCAACAGCTTACAGGAAGGTGGTCCCAGTGGAAAGCTTCTGACAATTAAGGTTGGAGGAAAACCATATTTTTACCAAAAAAAAAAATCATTTTTTTTCCTTAACAGAAAAACATTATATTTCTTTTAGTTTTTGAAAGACTACTCATTGTGATTTTAACAATAACTTAACAGTAAAATCATGACATGCTTATGAACCAATAGCTATACAGTAGATTCTTTTATAATTTAAATAATTTCTTAAGCTCCTATGGGAATGTTCTTCTACAAAGTAAAAGGTGGCAGGTGGGGAGTTTGACTGGGGCGGTACACCTGTCAAACCGTAACGCAGGTGTCCTAAGGCGAGTTTAGGGAGGACAGAAACCTCCCATGGAGCAGAAGGGCAAACTACTTTAGGTAGACTGCTAAAAAAAGATCCAGCCAATAATTAAGCTCGGTACACACTAGACTATTCACTCCATGAGAAATATCGTCAACGATTTCCCTTGAACTCTTGGTGAACGATATATTGTACACACCGAACGAGAAGTATAGTTAATGATACTGTTTCAGGGATGTCATCGGGTCCTCACTCCGTACATGCAGTTATTAGCAATATAGTCAAATTGTACAGACGGAGGACATCGTTAATGACCCGAGGGAGCAGCATCATTAAACAATATTGCTCAGAAGAGCCAAAAATCCGCAATATAGTTTAAAATATCACTATGTGTATGGGACTTTAGACTGAAGAAGCTTAGAAGTGCAGTATAATAATGAACAATGGTCAGCTGCCTGTAAACGCATTAGGAAAAGGCAAGGAGCAGAATATAAAGCAGAGACAGAGGAAGATTACCTTCTTCTTCCTTCTGTTCAGTGGGGGAGCTGGGCAGGATGATGGGGGTAGGTTGGATAGCATCTGGGGTAGGAGAAACGAGGTCTGAGGAAACTCTACACAAGGGAAGGAAAACAAAGACAAGAGTTATCCAAGAGATCTTTCACTAGTGCAAGCCTCACACGTCATATGCCGTTTCAGAAACTGAAAAGTTCACAACACTTTCAAGAGTAGCACTGAATCAGTAACCAAATCAACTTTACACAAACATGAGTGTCTGACTACTTAAGGGGCAGATACAATTAAGGAAGTAAGCAGACAATGCTCATAGGCTTTACTCCTTTGAGTTCACGCGTGTAGCTCTACTATCCTTAAATATACATATAGGTGCAAATCCATGAAACTATCATATATACATAAAAATCTGTTTTGCATTCATTAAAATTCACACATTGAAGGCATCAATATTTTCATTTTAATAGTATATGCAAATTTTAAACAAAGTTCAAGTCCAATCCTCCAGAGGCAAAGATTTAGAACACTCTGGTAGGTGCTACATCTTACTGGATGTGACAGCCAAAGAAATGTGTGCATGCAATAGGAGCTCAGTTTAGCAAGACTTTTTGAGCCCAGAGGGTTTTTTTTACAATATATTCTTTATGTTTGATAGATACACTCTCTAGATCCTTACTGTAGATACTCACGGGTATATTTACTTAAGTACAGATTTATAGAAGTTGAGATGTTGGCCATAGCAATCAGATTTACTTATTAATCTAGCACTTTCTGACTAGGATGACCATACTGATGACATAGTGAGTAACATTGCAACATTTGCATATGACACAAAATGGAGTAAGGAAATGAACTCAGGAGAGGATGTGGATACACTGCAAAGTGGTGGGCGGAAAGGTGGAAAATGTAGTTTAAGGTTGATAAATGTAAAGTAATTCATTACGAGAACAAAAATGAACAAGCTACTTATAGGCTAAATGGAGTTATTATAGAGAATTCTACTGTAGAAGGACTTGGGGGTCATCATAGATGAAAAATTGGGTAATAGTGCACACTGCTCAAGTCAGCAAAAGCAAACCGGACACTGTCATGCATTAAAAGGGGTATGGATTCAAGGAATACCAATGTGATAGTGCCTCTTTACAAGGCATTTTTTAGACTGTGTTCAGATCTGGGCACTGCACCTTAAAAAGGACATAAATGAATTAGAACAGGTACAGAAAAGGGTGACTAAGCTAGAAAAAGGTTTTGAATCACTAGAATACAAAGATAGGTTAATCAGGCTGAATATGTTTTCAGTGGAGAAGGCCCATACACACTGGGCGACTGAGCTGAAAGTCGCTCAAAACAGCATGTTTGAGCAGCTTTCAGCATAAAGCTGCCCGGTGTGTATACCCCGGTAATGAGCGGTGAGTGCTGCTGTGCGCTCCCGCATCATCACCAGGAAAGCAGTTCATCTGCTGGTAATACCAGCAGATGGACGGATTTGCATAGCTCTGCACTATGCAAAGCCACCCGCCGTCTGCTGTCGGCGCCGGGCAGGGGGAAAGCGGCTCAGTATGTCAGCCAGCCACAGGACCTGTGTAATTCATTAGTGATCTGCTTTAATGGGACAGTACAGCAAGTCTACTCCTAGAAGATAACGGACAAAATCTGATTGTTTGCTAGGGGCAACATCTCCACTTCTATAAACCTGAACAGCAAATATACCCATCAGAATTGTGGATGGAAAAAAAATGATATATGTACTGTAGTCCTCAGATTATTGCTCATCCTCCATGCGTATTATGCCCAAAGAAGAAAAAAATCTCATACCAGCAACTAGCTTAGAAGTGTTTGGTGTACAAAGAGGACTGCATATGAACAGATCTTCAGAGTACTATATGCGGGAGCTATAGAAATAAATAGGGCCTTTCTCCTCCCCCAAAAGGAGTCGATTCTGCACTAGCCCCTTTGCTACGTCAGTATCACTGATATTTTAGAGCAGTACCCATACAAATGATATGTTGTCTTTTTTGTAGAACAGTTTGCGATTTCAGAAAATACCATTAGCATTACATTCTAACATGTCACATAAATTTTAAGCAAAAGGTCCAAAATGTTTAATTTACAGAACTTGAAACATGATGGTTTCTCATCTTGAAATACTGTATGGTTCTTGTATTGCCAGTAATCCATCTTTCCAAAGAAGACAAAAGCAGGTTCTGTGTACAGATTATTTTTGTTAATTTTCACTGTCTCTATTAAAAAAATCTCCTATGTATAGTAGGGATATGGGACACAAGGCTGAACATCTTTTGGGCTAAATACCCTGCTGCATTAAACGAGGGACCTCTTTAAATTCAATTTGTTTGTGTAATGCTTCAGCTATCGTCTGCTGCAAATATTAAAAATGGTCACATTTAAAATAGGAGACTCCCCCTCTGTCAAACGTGGGTGCACCAATAAATGTAATCTAAGGAGAATCCTTTCTTTGATAAATGGGTGCCCCAAAAGGTACTTTTTTTTTTTTTTAAATAGCACTTATATACAGACCTAAAAGGAAAAATACATTTTTATTGTTACATATTTTTACATTTAAATTAATCAGACACTTTTTGAATCTTCCCAATTGAGTCTTCAGATGCACAGTATTGACACCCCTCATTACGCGTGTTAAGGTCCATACACACTGGGCGATTTTGGGACTATTATGCCCAGCATGTATGGACAGCTGGGGGGAAAGCCTGCTCAAGGTATACACACTGAGCGGCTTTCCCCCTGCCCAGCGCGGTCAGCAGGGTGGGGCAGACGGCTTTGCATAGCGAGCGCTATGCAAAGCCACATTTGCTGGTAATACAAGCAGATGAACGTCTTTCCCAGTGATGATGCGGGAGCGCATTATCGCTCATTGCCGGGCCATACACACTGGGCGGCTTTGAGCTGAAAGCCACTCAAACTTGGTGTTTTGAGCAGCTTTCAGCTCAAAATCGCCCCGTGTGTATGGGCCTTTACTTCTGAGAAATAAATACATCAGTGCAGAAATACAAACTAAGCTCCAAGGGGCAATTCTGGAAGGAAATTCTTGATTCACTCAGTGATAAGTCTGCATTCATCAAGACTTACTGGTCACTATGAATTATACAGTAGTACTCACTCAAATATTTTAAAGGTTTACACCTACAATTGTTCAACTATGAAAATAATCTGTAAAAGTTCCCCAAATACAAGTACAGAAAAAAAAGCAAATGAAAACAAAAAAGACAAAAAAAATATGTTAATAAATAGAGAAACCTGATACTAAACCAATAAGGAGGTTCAAATGCAAATGAGCTTTGGTGAAATGTGCGTGAGCATCAGTAAACATATGCAACATTGTGAAGTTCTGTGCGTTCAGACTTTCTATGTCCAGGAGATGAAAATTTATGGGTGTTGGGGGGGGGGGGGGGGGGGGGGGGGGGGGGGGGGGAGGATTTGGACTGCAAACCCTAAATTTTAAACATAATGAGAGGTGCTACAATGGCAAGACTTAAAGTTCCACAAAATACATAAAGAAAAGAAAATGCAGGTGTGCACTAAATACTAATTAGAATATATATATATATATATATATATATATATATATATATATATATATATATATATATATATATATATATAGGCGTAGGGTCCTGCACTCACATCCAGACGGGTTGATTAGTAGGGGTGCACCACTAAGGCAGTCCAGTTCAAACAGCCAAATATATCCAGAATGCTTAATAAAAAGCAGGGGCACTCACCAGTTTTGCTTCAGTCAGCAATTTTAATGCAAAAAGTCACTCAAAAAAGTTTTTTGAGTGACTTTTTGCATTAAAATTGCTGACTGAAGCAAAACTGGTGAGTGCCCCTGCTTTTTATTAAGCATTCTGGATATATATATATATATATATATATATATATATATATATATATATATATATATATATATATATATATATAGTTGCTTAGTATTATAATTATTTTATTATCATTTATTTACACACAAGGGTTCCGCAGCGCCTGACAATACCTAGATGAGCAAAGAACAATTCAAGAAAGATTATGATTTACAGTACAAATGCAAATTAGGATAATTACATGGTAAATCAAAAAAAGACAGCTGCAACAGCGGACACTGATGCAATTATAACAGTGGCTGAGATATATTCTAAGAAACATGGGGAGAGAGGGCCCTGCTCGTTAGAGCTTACACTCTAAAAAGGTACGGGGCAGACAAAACTGGGGTGACACAGCTGGGATAGAAGCGAACATAAACATAGGGTTAGGATGAGAGATGGTTGGGTTTAATGAAGACGTGGGTCTTGAGTGCCCGTTTAAAGTTTTGTAGGGAGGTGGCAAGTCTAATAGAGAGGGGTAGAGAATTTCAGAGATGCAGTGCACAACGGCCAAAGTCCTGGAGGTGGGAATGGGAGGAAGTAACCAGTTTGCAGGAGAGTTAGTATCCTTTTGGCCAAAGATATAGGCCATAAACAGCAATCTCGTGACCTTATCCAGCGGGTATCTAACATTCCTATGGTTGAAATGCAGTTCAAAGCTTCTAAAAGTGAAATGACCAGAGCAACCAATCAGATTCTAGCTATCATTTCTCTTTGGCATCCAAGAAAATGTTAGACAGAATCTGATTGTTTGCTATGGGCAACAAACCCCAGCAAATGTAACCCCTCCTTCAAGTAACTCTATGGTGGTTTTATGTTATGTAATAATGCGAAAACCCTTTTCCATCAAAATTCTGACCAGTGTCACAGCCACTCATACAGTAAGCTGTACCCAGAATATTATCGGGTAGACCCCCTTTCACACTGCACCCATCTATTCCACTGCCACTTGGAGATAACATCATATTTAGTCATGATTCAAAATGTTTACATGGTACCGTTCCTGGGTCCAACCCTGGCAGCTACCCAGGGTGAATTCCCAGGTCACTGAACATGGGTTATTTTTCAAGGATCCTTTTCACCGAGCCATGACCCGAATGGGTCCAGCAATAATCTGGAAAAAGGGGCTATTGGTCTGTGCATATGTAAACTCTGTAGCACCAGGTCTATTTTTTGTACATTTTTCCATGAAACAGTTTCTTATTTGCAGAAGGGAGTCAACACAAGCAGCTTCTGCTAATTAAAATATGTGGCATGTTTAAATTCTGTGTGAGACTGCGGGAACACGCATTTAAAAGAAACACGGCAACATTCCAAATCTTATACAGATACGGCGGCAGTCACACACTGAATATAGGCATGCCACATATTATATTGATCAGCAGAAGCAACATAATATTTCATGGAAAAATGTATGTAAAATAAAATAAAATATATATATATATATATTTTTTAAAAGACACCTGGCACTGGAGTCACACAGAGCTCTAGTCATCTATCTAAAACGTTATATAACCCTCATGGCAGGACATAAATAAAAATAACAAACCATTAAGGTTTCCTATTAAAAACCAGGTCTTACCTGTGTTACTGGAAGATTCCCACCTACTTTAGGTCAAACTCATTCTGCACAGAGATATGAACTGTTAATTCACTTCATTATTAAGCCTCATGCTAGACAGCACCTGGGATTTCAATAATAGCAGAGGCCAGTTATAAAATTATACACTGCCTTGTAGGAGGTGTAACAGGAGTCACATTGTCTAGGTCTAGAAAAACAATCATATCAGCTTACTGCTCTCCTGTCATTCTCTCCTCAGAGGGTGAAGGGGCAGAGGGCATTTGTGAAACCACAACTAATGTAGGGTACACACCAGGACGACCCGCTCACGATGCACATCGTGAGCGGGTCGTCAGTGTCTCGTCCGACCCGCTCACGATGACGCGGGGGGGCACGACCCGCTCACGATGTGCACCGTGAGCGGGTCCGATCCGATGGCGACCCGCACCCGGCTGTATGGTCGTAATTGAGATCCTACCTGCAGCAGGTAGGATCTCAATAACGACCGACCGACCCGCGGGACCGCGCATCGGATCGGTATCGTCCACACCAGGTCAGAAAAGGGCCCAATCAGCACACAATCTACATCCAATTGATCGGAATTGGATCTAGATTGTGGGGATCGGGCCCTAGTCGTCCTGGTGTGTACCCAGCATAAACAGGTCTCTCAAGAAAGGGAGACGATATAGAAGAGATGTTATTAGGAGGCTGGCCATAGTTCCCACAGGATTACTCCTTGGTAATACAATTTGGGACATATCTGAAATGTAATCTTAGAAACTCACATTGTAAGATATGCAGACAAGAATTTTTTTATGTGAAAAAAATAAAAAAACTTTGCCACCAGCAGCCTCTCATTATGGCCAAGTACAGGGACAAAACATACACATACAGTATGTAATGACAAGTTAGGGTAATGGACACAAGTGGCAGCTAAATGGTTAAACTCCCTCACTGCTGGAAGTTTGGAACAATAATGTGTAACTAGGGTTATAGCAGTAGAAGCCATGTTTGCAACCACTGTATAGACCAGTAGTCAGGGAACTCGGTCCTCATTACCCCTCACAGTGCATGTTTTGCTGGTAACCCAGCAGGTCCACAGGTGGTAATTATGTCACTTGTGATTCTGTGAGGAGACCTGCAAAACATGCACTGCATGGGGTAATCAGGACCGAGTTCCCTGACCACTGGTATAGACTGTTCCTAATAAACACCAAATAAAAGGAGACACTCCAGGGAAACAAAAAAAAGGTGTCAACTGGTATCTTACATCTTTTCTTTTAGGAGGACGCTAGAGTGTATCATAATAAGCAGGACCAGAAGGTCTCCACACAAAACTATACAGAGGAGTAGGAATCGCAGGAATAAATTCACCTTGTATCTGTGCAAAGCAGCAGTTACTTGGAGAGCATTCTTAAAAGCCTATCTTACCTGACAGGGGGAAGGCGTTTGGCCAAACAATAGAACGAATTTGCAATACGCCACACAGTAATGTTCCTTAGTCCCATTATACCACAGGGTAGTACCCCTTATAGAGGTTATATTACACAGTACAACTCCCTTCCTCTAAATACTCTACCTCATTCATCATTCCTCCTCAACATCCCATTACCCCCCCCCCCCCCCACACACACACACACACACACACACACACACTCCAGAGAGCTGCTGTCCCCCTTCCTTCTCCTCCTCATCAGTCCTCTCAACCCACCCTACTCTACTGAGCTCTAGTACTGCTTACCTTTTTTGCTGCAGCGAGCCTGGTGGCAGTCACACTGGAAAGACATCTTGACATCTCTTACTTCAGGAGCCAGGAGCTACAGTAAATCTCACTGACACAGCTCAGCCAGGAGTCGGACAGCACACTGCATCCAGGAGCCGGGTGCCTGCTACTGTGATGTATATTAGCAATACATATTGCACTAGTTGCAATGCTACAGTTACAGTCCTGCCTATAGCACTTCAAGTCTTCAGGCAGATAGTTGATGACTCAAGAGTGTCTAATTTCCCGGGTACCTGTCCCTGGGTAGCACCTGCAGCCAGGTTAACACTGTGCCACTGTCAACCTGTCCTGTAGTCTCATTTAGTTCTCCCCGCAGCAGCCCTGGTGCTGAAGAGAGGCTAAAAGCAGCCAGGACTGTCCCTGGCTGAGATAAGCACCACAGATATCATTTATAGCTTCCTCCATGATCGCTGGAGGAACATCCGGAGGAAGTCATAGTTTAAATAAATCACAGCATCCCCAAAACAGCATGCTCACTCAACAGGTGAAAATACAGATGAGTCAGTGGCGCACGCAGGGGGGGTTTCTGAGTCCCCAGAAACCCCCCAGGAGTCTAAGGGCCCTATGCTGAAAGCTGAGGTTCCCCTCTTTCCATGGGTACAAGAATTTTAGGTACTTGTGTATTATCTGGGCGTCCAATATTTCCATCGTAGGGCATTGTACAATTAAAAATCGGGTCCCATCGCATCGTATGCACTAATACCGCATGCGATGCGACGCGAATTTGGATTGTACAGGAAGCCTGATTCCTATGTGAAATGCACCCCCAGACCCGATTTTTAATTGTACAGCCACCCTGATGGGTGATTAGTATGTGAAATGCCACCCGCCCCCCCCCCCCCCCATTGTTAACGCCACCCCCACTATCACCGCCAACCCGAAGCGTACGAGCGCAGCGAGCCCGCGAGGGGCGGTGGTACGCGTCCTCCGACCTTTTCATACCCCCACTATCCACGTCGGCGTGGAGTTTATTTTATATAGTGTGGCGAGCGCACCGAGCCCGAAGCGCGGCGAGCCCCGCGTGGGGACCCGGATTACTTTAGCCCGAAGCGTGGTGAGCGCAGCGAGCCCCGCGAGGGGACGCGGATTACTTTACATGTATTCCGCGTCCACTTGCCACGCTTCGGGCTAAAGTAATCTGCGTCGCCACGCTTCGGGCTCGTATTCCACTGCGCTCGCCACGCTTCGGGCTCGGTGGCTCGCCACACTATATAAAATCAACTCCACGCCGACGTGGATAGTGGGGGTATGAAAAAGGTAGGAGGACGCGTACCGCCGCCGCTCGCATGCTTCGGGTTGGCATTGATAGTGGGCTGGCTGTGGGCCTTGTGGACACATTCACACCACCAATATCAATCATCTGAGACCGTAATGACAACAGGTTTAACAGAAGAACTGTATTAATTTAAAGAAGATAATGATTAAATACCGTAGGAACAATAAAGATAATGATTACAATAAATACACCATGAACAATAAAGATAATGATTAAATAGGAACATAATGATTAAATAGAACAATAAATATAATGAAGAATCAGCAATCACAGTGTTAATGACAGTCAATTTGATTTAGGAAGAAGAGTTAATGCATGGCAGATGCGTTCAAAGGGGTTGTTGCCTGCGAGGCATTTCCTCCATACAACCTCCTGCATATATGACTCCCGGTTCTGCCGAGCAGTACCTCGTTGCCGCTTGTTACGCCATTTGGCACATCCCCACAGTCGCTCAATGTGTTGAGTGTGAGCTCCACTCTCAGGATCTACAAAGTTGTAGCGATGGTTAACCCTCGCATGGTGGTATCCAGCGCGCTCCAGTTCCTGAGTGCTGTACGCACGCCAGCAGTCACTGAATATTGTGGTGCCAGGCTCTATATTGGCAATTATTGCCGCCATTAGGGTAGATGCATCCCGTTGCGGCACAGGGGTCATAAAACATTGTCCAGTTTCTCTGGATATTCCTCCAAAGACCCACTGTTGTGGGAGTACTGGACCCACATTACTCTGTCGCTTAACAAAGAGAGTCTCATCAATTTCGACAATTTGGCCCGGGCCTCCAATGCGGCGCTGCGGCTGTGCTAATAAGTCTTTTTCGCAGGCCTCCCGCATTAAGCCATTATACATGACCGCTGTCTTGTTAGACATATTTAGTTGGCGATCACAGTAGTCTATGGATGTAAGCTCCTCGCACCACGAGTAAATGAATCTTACCAACTTTACCAACGGTAGTCGGCATCCGGGGAAGAAAAGGCCTGCTCTAAGACTCTCCTTCTTTCTGCAGCTCTTTATATAGCACCTCCACTTGTATTCCTTAATGGACAGCTTCATCGGATGTCCATTGCTGCATGTGGATGTCACCGGCAGAAGATTCCGGTCCTGCAAGAAGCGCACAGCATCCTCCTCGGTCTGCGGCAGGCTAAAGAGAGTCACCGATGCAGATGAAGACGCAGCCATTGTCAAATGAATCAAATCCAACACAATCCTAACAAAATCACCTCACGATCACACCAGCTCTCCAATACACTTCTTCTCTCCTCACTAAATCACCTCAGAGTGAAATTCTGCCAGATGTGCCAGAGGGCGGGATTACAAATGGGCGGGAAGGGTTAAATCGCATCGCATTGTATGCCATACAATGGTATACAATTTTGGTTGTACAACCACTCCACGTTAATTTCAAGGTAACATCGGGTCCCATCGCATCGCATCGCATCCCATTGTATAGGGCATACAATGCGATGCGTTGGGCGCCCAGATAATACACAAGTACCGGAATTTTGAAAATCGGCCCTTGGGAACCGGAGAAATCTGGCTTCAAAGCAGTGGTCCCTATCCAAGCCTGTTAATTGCTCTTCCCAGTCAGATATTTCAGGTTCTGTCTGACTTAGAGAGTTTTCTGAGAGTATATTCCAAAAGCTGGGACTCTTCCCCCTTTGAAGGACACTAGCTTGTCTCTACTGTACCCAGAACCAGAGATATAACCCTTCCATCAGCTGGTTACTGCTCCAGCTCCACACACCTGGTATGTAGTTTTATATTCTCGTTGGCAGATTGCTCTGCCTCCTGAACTCTGATCCCCTAGTCTCCAATACCATTTGGTAGGTGGGATTCTCTAGTTTTTTATTCCATTAAAATCTAAAAAATCTATTTCCGGTAACTGGAGATATCTGCAGTCAAGCCAGCTGTCCTCCCACCAGAAAATTATGAATAATAAGCCCACTCCACTATACACCCCTCCTCTGCATATTAAACATCCTCTACCACCCGGGAAGTTATGTATCAGGGACCCTTCATTCAGCCCAATGTCCCCTTCTCCTACCCCATCTCCCACCATCTGTGCAGTAAAGGGGTAATTAGTGGAAATTACTGATCCAGGCCCTTCATGCTGAGCGGTTGATATAATACCCCTACACATACATACACTTTGGCAGGTATTCAATGCTCTGGGCGAGTGGTGACAGCGAGCAGGGCTTCCTGCTCACTGTCACCACTCACCCTGACAGCATTCAACGCAGCCCCCTCATCCGCCAATTTCCCCTCGCTCCGTTTTTTGAGCGAGGGGGAATTGGCGGATGCGGCTCCAGAAGCAGCGAGACCCGCGGCTAAAAACGGCGAGTTTCCTGCAGCAGCCGCGGGTCTCGCTGTTTTGGGGAATTCTCGCCGTCCTGTGATGGCGAGGATTTCCCCAGAGCGTTGCATAGTGCGAGCGGCCGGCGCGGGGGTTAAACAGCGAGGATCGCTGGTTTTCAGCAATCCTCACTGTTTAACCCCCTCGCACCGGCATTGAATACCTGTGTGTATATATATATATATATATATATATATATATACACACACACACAATTTTTTTTTTATTTATTATTATTATTTATATATATTTGGTCTATGTATATCTATAATACTTTAACTGACCCTGCATATACTGGGTCACCTAAGTGTTCATCCCCGTGCTTTGCTCCGCCCCTCTGGAAACCCCCTTCTAAAAATCCTACGTTTGCCCCTGTGAGTCCACATACATCTTGGCTTTTTTTCTCTCAATTTGTCACAACATGTAAAACACGGCTTACCATATATACTCGAGTATAAGCCTACTTTTCAGAACATTTTTTATGCTAAAAAAAGCCCCCCTCGGCTTATACTCGAGTGAGGGTCCCACTTCAGTCAATAGGCTTTCCCAGTTTTTTTGTTGTAAAATTAGTTGCCTCGGCTTATATTCGGGTCGACTAATACTCGAGTATATACGGTAGCTGTTTTTCCAAATGTATCAAGTAGATGGATTCTAAGTGTGCCATATTGTGGACACATCTGTACATAGGCGCTTCATCATCCTCACTCTGCATGGACAAACAGCCATCTTCCAATGGCCATTACACTCTGGAGGCCATTTATTAATACTGTAATCTGGAGGATGATAATTGTCCCCAGTATCACATTGCAGGATGTGAATACATTGGGCAGATGTATAAAACCTCATCCACAGGGACACGGGCTCCAAAAGCAACCTGTTGCTGTAATGTGTGTGGATTAGCAGCAGGACTACTGGAATGAGCAGTCCTACTGAACATGCATTCAAGACCGCCATTGGCAGGGAAGGATTTCAGGAGGAGAAGACTTTTTGCAGTTAAATATGCTATGTGTAGCCCAATAAGCTACAAAAGGCCAACGCCATTTTCAGTTTGTAGCTGCGGGTGTGAATGGAGGAACCATATAAGCTACCCGAGATATCTGCTGTGGTCACTCAAGAATACATTTGTGCAATACTGAATATTTGCAGTTAACCTCCGAGTGGTTAGAAAGCACGATTGATTACAATGATATTTGGCCTGCCTACATCCTGTCTGCAACTTTGGTCGTATCTCCATACTAAATGCTATGTTAGTGTTTTCCTGGAAAACAATGCAACGTTACATTTCTTATGCAGATACAGCAGTGATCATACACAGAATATAGGCATGCTGCATATCATTTTAAACAGCAGGAGCTGCTTGTACAGTACATACTTATCCCTCCCATTTACAAATAGGCCATTTCAAAAAGTTAACCTGACTCCTACAATGTTGCACAATAGTCTGTTACAATATTGCTGTTGCACATGGAATACATCTATTAATGTGGTCAAGGTAGTCACTGTAGCATGTAGTAGACATTTCTGACTGAGTAAAATGTGGATTCCGCTATCACCTGTTTAGCTGCACTCCCATATGGGTCCAGCAAGTAGCCCCTTTCTCTAAAACTGGACATCATCTGCATGTTGCCTGATGTACTGGTATTTTTGGGCTAGACTTGCGCCTTTAACCTTTGCTTAAATTCTTGTGTTTAAGCAACATCTGAATATCCATTTCTGTGGCAGCAACTTTTCCAAGGGAAGAAGAAAAACAAATAGAACTTAGGAGCAGGCACAGTAGGATTAACTTACTCTATGGGGACAGGTGGCATTAACCATCCAATAGTATTTATTCACCAAATTTAAAAATCTAAAATTAAAATGAACTTGCCAAACTAATGCGTGAAAAATACAAATGGGGTTATATAAAACATCTTGGCTGCAGTCAATATCATACCTCCCAACATGACCCTATCCAGGAGGGACACGATGTTCTGTTTCTGGACTTTCACTTGAATGTATGATTGCCATCACCTGTGTTTAACCTGGTTAATTGATAAGAAAGGTGCTTCATCACAGGTTTTGGTAATCATACATGATTAAGAGGAAAGTCCAGGAACAGAGCATTGTCATGTTGGGAGGGATGCAATATTATTTCTGATACATTGCATCTGGAAAATATTCAGTGCTTTACTTTTTCCACATTTTGTTATGCACTGAATATTTGAATTCCAATTTTCCCCTCGAAATTCTACACACTGTGACCCATTTCTACACGAAATTCTACACCCATAATGACAATGTGAAAAAAGTTTTTGGGAGATTTTGGCAAATTTATTAAAAATAAAAAAATTAATAAAATCACAAGTACATAAGTGTTCACAGCCTTTGCAGTGAAGCTCAAATTGAGCACAGGCGCATCCTGTTTCCACTGATCATCCTTGAGATGTTCCTACAGCTTAATTGGAGTCCACCTGTGGTAAATACAGCTGATTGGAAGGAAGTCAGGATTGTCTTGAGGCACAAATCTGGGGAAGGGTATAGAAAAATATCTGCTGCTTTGAAGGTCCCAATAAACTCAGTGACCTCCATCATCCATAAACGGAAGAAGTTCGGAACCACCAGGACTCTTCCTAGAGCTGGCCGGCTGTCTAAACTGAGCGATCGGGGAAGAAGGGCCCTAGTCAGGAAAGTGCCCAAGAACCCAATGGTCACTCTGACAGTCAAAAATGGCTGCAGATTAGACAATCTTGCGCCTGTTTTTGACAATGCAGGTTCAACTTTTAAGATAAAGTCGAGTCTGCATGGCTTCAATGTGGCCGAAAAGTACTGCATTGAATAGGTGTAGACAATATTTTATCTGACTGTGGGAAACATCGGCACACATTGAATACCCCTAAATCATAGTAATGAGAAGTCATCTAAATAGGGGTGATAAAAAGCGGAATGAGAGGTGGCATAACAGTGATCAGGGGTGTAGAGGACCCAAACAGTGCATGGCTAATAACAGAAATGATGAACCACCCATATGGTAATTCCCACTGCGTAGATCAGTGGTTTCTAAACATTCAGGAACCATAGCACCTTAGAGTATCAGTAATAATTTTTTTATCTGCACCCCTAGAAAAAAATAAGTACATTTTGCTAACCTGTCATTTTTAGGCTGTTATGTGGGGATGGACAGTTGAACTTATGTTTGCCCATATATTTTATGATTAGCGGCCACCAGCATTGGTTTTGCTTATCACATGGACCATTTTATTTGATCCTGGACCATCAACCCGAGGCACCCCTGCAAGTGCCCCATTTGGGAACCACAGGCCTAGTCTAATACCTTCAGTATAAACTCATTAGAACAGATTAGTCAGGTACACTTTTATTCAAGTTCCTATGTTTTATATCACAGGATATCAAAGTCGGTCCTCAGGACCCCACACAGTGCATGTTTTGCAGGTTTCTTCACAGAATCAAATGAAATAAATAGCTCCACTTGTGGATCTTTTCAAAAGGTGTCAGTGAGTAATGAATGCACCTGTGCACCTGCCGGATGACCTGGAAAATGAACTGTGTGGTGGCCCTGTGGACAGAGCTTGAGAACCACTGCTTTAGATGGTGGCTGTGCAATTCAGTGTAATTTGCTGTAATTTTTACCCTGAAGTTTCAGTGTGGTATAGAATGCGTAACATTTATTATTTATTTATTGACATTTTCTTATATAGCGCCCACATACCCCGCAGTGCTTTACAGAACAGTAACATAGGGTGAGTCCTTTGGATCAAAAAACAAACTTTGCTACACTAGTCTTTCTTAGGAGACAGGAGAAAAACACAAGGAGCAAGAGGAGAAACTGGGCTTCATACACCAGGAGGGAGGTTCTTCTAAGAGACATTCCTGCCTAAACAAAGGAGAATAGGATACTATCCTATAGTACCAGCTGCCATTCAAGAACAAAGAACTATATTTTACAGCAAAAGCAACAATTTTTAATACTGTAGTTAAATCACCTTCAGAAATTATAAAAAAAATTTAACCATACTATTTTCCCAAATTAACAGCATGACTGTTGTGGTTAAAGCAAGTAAATTGGCAGAACAAAGCAGATTTTCCGAGACAGGCTCAAGGGAAAATGTCCTAACTGGCTCAGTAATTCATTTTATGGGTCCAACTTACAGGTTAAAGACCCAGATATAAACTACACACTAGGTCCCCCAATCACAGCAAATACTTACTCAGAGACATTCATTGGTGCGAGACTGGCCTGTCCCGAAAAATGCAGAAGGCGCAGGCTATCTGCAGGTGTGGAGACAAGCTTCTGTGCAACAGGGCTGTGATGCGTCTCTATCAAAGGAAAAATGGAAATAAAAGGACATTGAGAAATCTACAATATAACTTCTTGTACAGTTTAAATATACAATAACAAGCAGTTATACCCTAGCATGGACTCAATGCTCAACCCTAATCTTTAACATATCTTCGTGAACAACATTAGGTCTATTTTTGAAGTGCATCAAACGCCGATCTCCTACAGCTGGTCACCTGTCCTTTCAAAATAGAATATACAGTTTTATGTATTCCAAAAGTACTGCACTTGGCCTCATTATTACTTACATTAATCACACGATCTGCCCATTAATTGCCTTTCCATAACCACACATGATCACCAGAGAATAACTTATCAGGGGTGGCATTATTTGAAAGAGGAGTCTTCTTTCTTACACACAAAGCCGGAGTCTGTGGATGCCAAGAAGAGGGACCACATCTAAAACACTATTTCCCCTAGTTTGATGCTTATTAAAGAGTTCTGCAATATTTATGCCGGAGAATGAGAGGCTTCACAATGTCATCGCAAGTAAGATGTGATGGCCTCAAGCTTCAGCTGCTCCTGAGTTTGAGTGCGACTTGAACTGTTGAAGCTCTCTCCAGCATTTGAACCTTTGCAGTGCTTAGTCCCCCTCACCCATAGTAGCAAAAGACGTTAAAACAAGTGTCACATGTTAAGTCACATGTTAAGTCTCTGTGTGCTTTGTAAATCCAGTGAGCTTAATAACGGAGAACCAGTACTAACAGGCATAAAGGATAATATTGAACATTTCTGTAAGTGCAGAAATAATGAAACAACTAATACCGTTGATATGGATGTTATTGCTACTTTCTGAATTACTGGTCTTACCAAATAAATCATCCTGGCTGGAGACCAGATCTGAAGACACATCCTCTTCCATATTTGCACAGCATGATTCCACATTGACTGGGAAATCCTGATGAGTCAGCTGTATAATGGGTTTTTTCTGAGCATCATCTCCACAGCTTGGTATCGCTGCAGTGCCAAGGTTTTCATTACATTCACTGTAAGCAGCTTTCCCAAGCCCTGCTTCTTCCTGTTGCCTGCAAAGACAGATACATCTGTTACACAGTATTGTAACTACATAAAGTATAATCAACAGGTAATAAGCAAAACTGGACTCTCACATGAATTATTAAACCCTTTGTAGTTTGAATGTTTTGCAAATAGGGCTGTGAAACCAAATTTGACCATAATAAATACTAAATTATGCAGATATATATATCATATGATCTCAGAAGACCAACTCAAGAAATTGGCTCGAAATTGTAGAATGCATGGATCAAAGATCAATATGAAATTAGATCATTATCAGGTAATGGGTAATGTGCTCTTATTTTCTGACAGCACTAACAGGATCTGGTTTGATTTGGCCACATACTACTGTGGTCAAATTGAGAGATGATCATGTCAAAACTCATGTAATGCCTGTTTCACAGAAGTTATAGTGGACGGGATACAGCCATAGTTTAAAAATAGGCTCCAGATGTTAGATTTTTAAATATCCACCATGCTGGATAAAAATATACTGGGTGTTGCAGCTTCAGAATATTTGGGCTAATTCAGCATGGATCACTCAGTTGAGAAACCGTAAATTGAGCAATTACTGCCCGACTGCACATACGTGACCCCAAAGTGCAAATAAAAAGAGCAAATGGATCAGCGACTGCATTGCGTCTAACAATGCATTCGCTATTTTGCAAGGGGTGTTTATTCTTTCCTTCTGTGTGGCAGCTTTTTGCTCACAGTCCACTGCATTTTCTCTACACATTGTAGCGATCCAACCTGAATTAGCCCCATTGGTAGCCACATTTCTCCTGATACAAACACTGAACACAATACCGTTGGGACTCTTCTTCTGGTCTGCGTTCTCTGGCATTTTCTCTTTCACAAGATTCAGCACCAATATTACAGAGCTCTGCAAAAGTTAAACCGTAAATTGTTAACGATAATTTCTGAACATCTATTTAAAATAAAAAAGCAAACAATTGATAAAAAAGGCAACATTACCATACATAATTATGTCATACTAGTTACCAGCCCGTCAAATTCACAGAACAGAAATGTCAGCAAAGAATAGAGCAACACTTGTATTTCTCGGTCCAGAACTATCTAGCGGTTGCCGGAGCACAAGACACTTTGGGGGAAATTTACTAAAGGAAATTTGTAAAAAATAGGTGTATTTGTATCCAGAAATACTCTTATTTTTGACATTTACTATCCCGAAAATACGGAAATTCGTATTCGTATTAATAGCACAGCAATACGACTACGAATTGCCGTATTTTCGGGATAGTAAATGTCAAAAATAAGTGTATTTCTGGATACAAATACACCTATTTTTTTTTACAAATTTCCTTTAGTAAATTTCCCCCTTTATTTCTGCCACAGAAGTGAGGAGCAGCTTTAGCCTTTTATTACACAGAATCTCCTAGAATATGCATCTGGTGTGAAAACTGGCACAAAATGCACAATTAGAAACCAGTGATTTTGTAGTCAACCCAACAAACTAGGGTTACAAAAAAAAAAAAAATATTAAAATTTTAATAGCATCCCAAACTAAACGATTTAAGCCCAGCTATCCAGTGCATATTAATGTAAAAGTAACAGGTAGCGTTCCCCACTGGGCAAATTTTTTTCTGGGTAGCGCTCCCTAAAAAAACACCCACCACTGCAACTCCTGGGTCCGGGCAGTGCCGCTGAACAGTCCATCAGCCGCTGCCTGGCCCTGCCCCCCGGCAACCCGGCTGTGTGTGGCATGACGTTAGAAGGCGCTCAGTTCAGAGGTGGTGCCCGGCAGGAGGGAGCGCGGGCAGTGGCACTCCCGAGAATTTTCCAGGTTTACCAGTCTGCACTGGAGCATAACCCGGAAAATTCTCGGGAGTGCCACTGAAGGGGGTTAAACTGCAGGAAGATTATGGTATCAAACACCTTATTGTACAAAACACAAAAAATGCATACATTATTTTGCCTATATGGCTGTTAACGGTTTACGTAGGCAACTAGTAAAAGGTACATGAGCAGGCCCTTAACTACTGTCCTATGTAATGATTTTAGAATGCATTAAAAATAACATGTGAAGGGGAGGATCAACAAAAGTGAATTAAAAAAACAAACAAAAAACATTATTACCTTCTTTGATACATTCAAGTGTCTGAGGTTCAGAGTTTATCGTCCCTTGTTGTAAGCCCTTTGCAGTTTCATCTCTTGTGCTATGACCTTCTAAATCCTGGCTCTGGGACAGTTCCAACACCCCAAAAGTTAGCTGGGATGTCCCTGAATCTGGAAAGATGCACAAAGTTGGTCATTTAGTACCATCTGCTCTTAAATCTCGGCCATTAAAAAACACACATAGATAGATCGATCAATAAATCGATAGATAACTTCTCAAAATAGTGGGTATCTCCATTTACATCCTTACCTTCCACATTCAGCGATTGTGTAGTGCAGTCAGCATGATCTTCAAGCTCATGATTTTCATCACAGTTGAAGTCACTGAGTATCAGTATCACACAAGGATCAAAAGCCCACAAAAAAAAAAAAGACAGTAAAAAATATTGCGGATTTTCAACTTCGTTAAATGGTACAATGAGCCGTCTATACATAAATTGGTACTTGTGTATTATCACGGCGCCCATCGCATCGTATACCATAGGGCATACGATGGTATGCGATATCGCGCGATGTTGTACAATGTCATACAATTTTAAAATTGTATGGCATTGTATATGGCATACAATGCCATACAATGCGATGCGATTAAAAATTGTATAAGCACCCTAATGGGTGCTTACAATGTTAAATGCACCCTAAAGGGTGCTTACAATGTTAAATGCACCCCCACGCCACCCCCAACTATAAACTTGAATCCGAAGCATGGTGAGCGCAGCGAGCCCATGAGGGGCAGCGGTACGCGTCCTACGACCTTTCCATACCCCCACTATCCACGTCGGCGAGGGGACGCGCATACCTTCACAGGTATACGCGTGCGCTCGCCACGCTTCAGGCTCGGTGGCTCACCACACTTTATAAAATCGACTCCATGCCGACGTGGATAGTGGGGGTATGAAAAGGTCGTAGGACGCGTACCGCCGCCCTTCGCGGGCTCGCTACGCTTCGGGTTCACGTTCATAGTGGGGGTGCATTTAACATTGTAAGCCCCCATTAGGGTGCTTATACAATTAAACATCATATAGGGGGCTTATACAATTTTAAGTCGCATCGCAGGGCATCGGGTGTATGCCATGCGATGCGATTATATGTCGTGCGACCAAATATTGTGGGCGCCGTGCTAGTACACAAGTACCTATTTGCCTTTCATGCAGAATCCACACTTTCAAGGTGGTAATGGTTCACCAGTCTTTAACAACTGGCGAGCGGCAGGATTACATAGAGGGGGAAACTCATGAACCCCCAAAAGAATAAACCGCTCACTTTCTCAGAAGCCTCTGCCAATTATCCTGTTATTATTAGATTTAATCTCAATTTTTTACAATTACAATACTATACTAGTAAAATCTATGAACTTCTTCCAACGATTGACTGGGATAATGACCGTGACAACGTATTGATGATACCCACATTGCTTAAAGGTGCAATATCGCTCTATTATAAATTTCTGTGTGTCCCTCTAGATCAGGGGTGGCCAACCGGTCAGAAGTAAAAAGCCGAAAAATATCGGTAGTCAAGCTAAAGAGCCGACATCATGCGCGCGCCAAAGGCGCATGCGCCAAAAAAAGGGGCGTAGTCTATTTTGACCCCTTGGGTGGGTGTGATACAAATATGCCTCCAATAGTGCAGTGCCATATATACATATGCCCCCAATAGTGCCAGATACACATATGCCCCCCACGGTGCCAGGTATGCCCCCACTGTGCCAGAAAGCTGGTACGCCCCCACGGTGCCAGAAAACTGGTACGCCCCCACGGTGCCAGAAAACTGGTACGCCCCCACGGTGCCAGAAAGCTGCTACGCCCCCACGGTGCCAGAAAGCTGCTACGCCCTCACGGTGCCAGAAAGCTGCTACGCCCCCACGGTGCCAGAAAGCTGCTACGCCCCCACGGTGCCAGAAAGCTGCTACGCCCCCACGGTGCCAGAAAGCTGCTACGCCCCCACGGTGCCAGAAAGCTGCTACGCCCCCACAGTGCCAGAAAGCTGCTACGCCCCCACAGTGCCAGAAAGCTGCTACGCCCCCACAGTGCCACAAAACTGCTACGCCCCCACAGTGCCACAAAACTGCTACGCCCCCACAGTGCCACAAAACTGCTACGCCCCCACCGTGCCACAAAACTGCTACGCCCCCACCGTGCCACAAAACTGCTACGCCCCCACCGTGCCACAAAACTGCTACGCCCCCACAGTGCCACAAAACTGCTACGCCCCCACAGTGCCACAAAACTGCTACGCCCCCACAGTGCCACAAAACTGCTACGCCCCCACAGTGCCACAAAACTGCTACGCCCCCACAGTGCCACAAACTGCTACGCCCCCACAGTGCCACAAACTGCTACGCCCCCACAGTGCCACAAACTGCTACGCCCCCACAGTGCCACAAACTGCTACGCCCCCACAGTGCCACAAACTGCTACGCCCCCACAGTGCCACAAACTGCTACGCCCCCACAGTGCCACAAACTGCTACGCCCCCACAGTGCCACAAACTGCTACGCCCCCACAGTGCCACAAACTGCTACGCCCCCACAGTGCCACAAACTGCTACGCCCCCACAGTGCCACAAACTGCTACGCCCCCACAGTGCCACAAACTGCTACGCCCCCACAGTGCCACAAACTGCTACGCCCCCACAGTGCCACAAACTGCTACGCCCCCACAGTGCCACAAACTGCTACGCCCCCACAGTGCCACAAACTGCTACGCCCCCACAGTGCCACAAACTGCTACGCCCCCACAGTGCCACAAACTGCTACGCCCCCACAGTGCCACAAACTGCTATGCCCCCACAGTGCAAATTTCCCAGCAGCAGCACTCACCGTTGTTGCTGCTGCTGCCGGGCGGGGAGAGGACAGTCTGGCGCCCCCCTGCAGTCCTGTCATGTCACCGAGGGGGGGGAGAGCACAGCACACCGCGCGTCTCCTTCCCCCTCACTTCCCTGTGACTGGGCCGGCCACCAATCAAAGCTCGCTGGCTGGATCCTGATTGGCTGCTGGCCCGCGAGCTCTGATTGGCGGACGGCCCAGTCACAAGGATGCACAGTAAGGGGTAGGAGAGATGCGCGATGCGCACTTTCCTCCCCTCAGAAGGAGAAGGGATTCAGGGAACCGGCAGCAGGGGGGACTGGGATGGACGGTGGGCAGCAGGAGCCGCACTTTACAAGGGGGAGAGCCGCATGAGGCTCAAGAGCCACGGGTTGGCCACCACTGCTCTAGATCATGGGTCCTCAAACTGCGGCCCTCCAGATGTAGTGAAACGACAAATCCCAGCATGCCTTGCTACAGTTTTGTTATAAGGGAGTGTTAAAACTGTGGCAAGGCATGCTGGGATTTGTCGTTTCACAACATCTGGAGGGCCGCAGTTTGAGGACCCATGCTCTAGATCATTCTTCCCTACGGTTGGGCCTTAATTAATGCTTAGAATATTTTCCCTCATTAACTTTAAAAGATCTACTGAAGATGTTAAAATATTCTATAATAACTTTCAGAACGGCTAAGTTTGCTGAAACGCACCTAAATATTTTTCACAAATCGATGGGATTCCATATGGGTATTCTCGATACTCCGACATGCCCAAAATGTAAATCTCCTCTAGCAGACTTATACCATTGTCTATGGTCTTGTCCCGTAATTAAAGTTCTGGATGCAAGTTAGACTTTTTCAACTAAATATTTAGTTAATTACACTTCATATACTCCTGATTGTGCTATTTTTGGCCTCCTACCTGAAGGAACTAGAGTTCCTAGAGCAGTTAAAAAATTGTTATTGGCTATTTCATCTGCCACTCGTAAAACCGTATTGCAGGTGTGGATTTAAGAAGCCCATCAAATGCTAAAAGTTTTTAGAGAGAATTTGTTTTTTATTTTTCATATGGACTCTTCAAAAAGAGACTCTGATATTTGGGGCAGATATATTGACATTTTACCACTATCTACTAAACAAACTATATTTCACTGTTTTCAAAAAACTCTTTGGTATGAGGAGCAAATTTTGCTTAATGATCCTCCAATTTCTTTTGAATAATACTATAAATAAAATAATAAAATTTGCACAATGTTTGAATACTTTTTGTATTGTGTTTATTGACTTGATAATTTAAACATGTCTGCTTTTTTCTGCAACATATACTATATACTGTATGTATCATCTGGACATGTTTTGAAGCTTTGACGAAATAAAGCATTTAAAAAAAAAAAGGTACAATGAAATGTGCTGCACAATAGATTCATTTTAAAAGGTGTATTATTGTATAAGGGTCATTATATGTCAAATGGACCAGGGGTTACCATCTGACTAATGACAATTTTGATTAAAAAAAATAAAAATAAATTAAAGTCATGGCAACCTTCATGTCAAATGTTAACAAAATTGGAGATGGTTGCGTAACACACCCACAATTATGGCTATATATACATACACACACAACTTGTTCTTATATAGCACATCATGCAATGGCCACTAAGAGTGGTTACTAAACATAGGGGGTTATTCTGATTCACTCGGAAAGGCACAATCACTCTCTAATGGACAAAACCCATGTGCACTGCAGGTGGGGCTGATGTAACATGTACAAAGAGAGTTAGATTTGGGTGGGGGGCGTACTTCAAAATTATATCTATATTGCAGTGTAAAAATAAAGCAGCCAGTATTTACCCTGCACAGAAACAATACAACACCCAAATCTAAAACTCTGCACATGTTATATGAGCCCCACCTGCAGTGCATATGGTTTTGTCCATTCGAGAGTGATTGTGTCTTTTCGAGTGAATCAGAATAACCCCCTTAATTTTGTATAGAAAGTAAAACTCTTATAAATGCTGGCTATATAATAAACAAAACAAAAGCTATGGGTGAGAAAGCAACAATCATTTACACTGCAAAATCAAACTGGTTTTGCAGTGTAAATGATTGCCGCTTTAAAAAAACTGGAGCTTTCTTACCAAATCTCTCACATTCTGAATCTCTTATCCTATTACATTTCACCCTATGTTTTCCCACTAGACAGGCTCACTGCTACACTCAGATGAATCAAGCTTACATTCCTGACTCAGCACTACACATGATAAAATTGCCTAATAATATAAAATACCTGATTCTGTTTGTTGGACATGGGATTCGCTCAATCACTTGGCTAAGAATACCTCCTGGTGTGCATGGTGCTTCCATAGACTCTACAACAAAAACAAACAGATATCAAAATGAAACAACTGAACCATTTCCTTGTGAAGATAGGCTGAATCACATTATAAAAAAGTCGCTGTTTACAGATTCCAAGGGAAGATCAATGATACCTCATACACAAGTAATCATGTGCCAAACCATAACTTGGCTAACATAAATAATATCAAGACATCAATCAAAGATAACAAACACTGTTGTGCAAATCAAAAATGTATGTTCAATCCTTTTTAAATAACCCATCATTACATTGCACAAAAAATATTTCTTCAGGTATTGTCTAGGTCAGTGATGGCTAACCCTCACACTCCAGCTGTTGAACTACACATCCTAGCATGCCCTGCATCAGTTTCAGCATGGCCGAATAGCAACACTGTAGCATGGCATGCTGGGATGTGTAGTTCAACAACATCTGGAGTGTCAAGGTTAGTCATCACTGGTCTAGGTCAGTGATGGAGAACCTTGGCACTCCAGCTGTTGTTGAACTTCAACATCCCAGCATGCCCTACAACAGCTTTGCTATTTGGCCATGCTAAAAATGATGCAGGGCATGCTGGGATGTATAGTTCAACAACAGCTGGGGTGCCAAGATTCTCAATCACTGGTCTAGGTAAATGCAAGAACTGGTCAAGTTGTAATCTATATACATATAAAAGAAAGGAGTCCGCCCACTACACAAAGTGGGTCAGTGAAGCAAGATATGGCAAAGTTGCATAACATGAGGGGAATAGAGGACATGGGGTTTAAGAACAAAAAAACATAATTGTGGAATCTGGAAAAAAAATACTGTGGGTGTAAGACACCAGTACCACCCCTGTGGGCCAAAAAAGGAGTCCAGCCACTACACAAAGTGGGTCAGGGCAGTAACATATCCAGCATAACTCTGCATCAATTTACACCAAACTTGGTACAGATATGATTTACAATCTGGACAAAAATACTGTGGGGGTAAGACTCCTAGCACCCCGGGGACCCATAAAGGGGTCCGCCCACTACACAAAGTGGGCCACGAAAGCAAGATATGGCAAAGTTGCATAACATAAGGCAGGCATGGCCAAACTATGGCCCTCCAGCTATTGTGAAACTACAATTCCCATTATGCCTTGCCACAGTTTTGCTATTAGGAAATGCTAAAACTATGGCAAGGCATGCTGGGATGTATAGATTCACAACAGCTGGAGGGACACAGTTTGGACATACCTGACATAAGTGGAATAAAGGACATGGGGTTTAAGAAAAAAGAAAACTGTGCTCAGATCCGGGAGCCCACTACAGCCAGGTGTATGCCGGTCAAACCATCGGCATGGAGACCAGTCAAGCTTAAAACAAAAGGATAAAGTTCAAGTAATTGCACAACCAAACCCGGGCAACAACAGGGATCTCAGGCTAAATCCTTTTCACTTTTTTTAGGTAAAGTACCTCAAGTGGCCATTAGAGGCCACTCAACGCACCGATTACGCCTTAACGGAAAGTGAAAACAAAATTATAGGTTTCAAACTTCCTGGATATGGACAGAGGGAGCTGTGAAGACACACAGATATTGGAGGTAGGAGCAGATAGGGACTAAGCAATCATTTAGATGGGCTTTTAACTAGTATGTCTATAATAATCATCATCCTTCACAAGCTGATAAATCTGGTTACTAAAAGCACTGGATACATTACCGGTTTTGTTTTCTTTTGAGGCTTCACTTATGTCAGTGTGACCTTTCTCGCTGAAGGAATATTTATTACTTGGGCAACCAGGCACAAAATCCTACAAATTTTAATAAAAAAAAAAAAAAGTAAAAAAAAAGTAGGATATTCATTTTCACAATCACCAAATAGTTTCCACAAATGATCAGAAGCAATAGAACTTACAAATAGGTCATGCTACATCACTACTGCAGTGGTTGAACAGTCCTTAATGGTGTACCAGGTCTCAGAAGAAAAATGTGCCTTTGTCATAATGCAACGCAACTAGTACACAACAGGGGATTGTGCTAAATTGATATATGACACTTGTATACTGTATGTGTGTGTGTGACTGAGTGTCAATCTGTATACAAAGTGTCACAGTGCTTTTTTCGAAGCCAAGTTCTGTTGTTTTCTGTATACGGACACAGGGCCTTATTCTAGTTCACTCTGACAAAATCCTTCTTAGATGGACAAAACCATGTGCTCTGCAGGTGGGGCAGATGTAACTTGTTCAGAGAGAATTAGATTTGGGTGGGGTTTTACTTCAATGTGAGATCTATATTGCAGTGTAAAAATAAAGCAGCCAGTATTTACCCTGCACAGAAACAAAATAACTCACCCAAATCTAATTCTCTCTGCACATTTTACAGCTGCCCCCCTGCAGTGCACATGGTTTTGTCCATCTAAGAAGGATTTTGTCAGAAAGAGTGAACTAGAATAAGGCCCACATTAACACAGATACATAAGTGTCATATCACATTAACCAGCACTGTCTCCAAGTATGTCCAAGTTGCATCGCATTGCGACAGATGCATTTTTGGCAAAAAAAGAGATTTGCACAGGATCTGGTGGCTCACTCAATCCAGACATATTATTTATGCAAATACACCTTGCTCAACATTTCAGAAACACAAGCGTAAAAAGGTGCTCATCACTTATCTGATTTGGGCCGATTTCACCTGATCAGGACGGATTGGGACGAGAAATCGGGCCAAATCAGATGTGTTTGGCATCCTATCTGGCCAGATGCACGGTCCCATCCGCATCGTGTCGGACCCTACAGAATGAACCTGCTGCAGGTTCAATCTATTGGATCGAAAACATCAGTGGCACATTGTGGGTGCTTGTAGCACCCACGATGTGTTGGGTCCAATCAGAAGGAGTGCCAGCGGTGAAACACTGCTGGCACACGCCTATGTTCAGGGGTAGACAGCAGCGGGGGTCCACAATGCGCTGAGCGACCAGGGGGGTGTGGGGGTCCACGAAGCGCTGAGCAGACCTGCTGTCAGCGGCGGCAGATTTTTTTTTTATTATAATTATTATTCAAAAGACAAGCCGGCCGTTGATTGGCTGAGAGTGCTCTCGCTCTCAGCCAATCAACGGCCGGACTGTCTTTTGAAAAAAAAAAAAAAAATTCTGTCACCGCTGGCCGCAGAGCGTTTCCCAGACACTGCGGACTGCCTGTGATGCTGCATGGTCACCCACAACCCCTAGGCGCTCAGTGCAAGTCGGCACCGCTGCTGCTCAGGGTTTTTTTTTTTGTTTTTTTAACTCTCCTGCCCCCTCAGCGCCACAGGAGTTTACATGGGATAAACCGCGAGTCACAGTTCAGGTTATAATTTTAACAATGAATGTAATTACAGCACATTGTTATGAAGTGAGTGCAGTAAAACTATGGATATAAAACGCCTACCAAGACTGGGCTTTCTACTTGTGACGGCAGATGTTGTACAAGGAGGCCAAAACGTGCTCGGTCCAGATCATCTTCTGTTCCCAAACTTTCTGGCTGAGAGTCTTCTACTATGAGACATGGAGTATTCTGCTGGGAAAAATCTGGGTCCAGCTGACTCTTCGAGGGGTCCATTTGCTTCCCTAAAGCGAGCACACCATAAACCTCAAGTTAGTCTAGCTGATCGGCACTACTCTTATTGTGCACAAATAGAAATACATTTCACATTACCAGAAGTTATTGGTCGTTAGAGCAATTAAGGATTGCTGTTCTGCAACCATGAATCCTTCATATTGTATTTTTTCTTTTCAACCAATATATCCCAGGCATTTTGTGTTTGTTTGAGCTACTAAACTGTAAGCTCCTCAGATCAGGGCCCTCTTCTCTTCACATTTCACTCACAGCTCTCCCCTACTCAAACACTCAGTGACCATCGTCGTATACATACTCATCTCCATCTTTGGCCCTTAGTAGTACGTTGATCAAGTCCTCAATACTGTACTTACATCTAAGCTGTAAAGTGTATTGAATTGTAGTGTTTTTACCTGTACTCTATTTTTGTTATTTATTTACTGTAATGCTAAGTTTTGTCTCCCTGTACTGTTCCTGTGTATGGCGCTGCAAAACACTTGTGGCACCTTAGAAATAAAATTATAATAATAACTTTATACTGTTGTCACAGATACAAAAGAGAAATATTGCAAATCATTAGAATGTAGGTTTATCAGGTCCGAGCAAAGATGTTCTATTTTTATGTTCGGTTTGTAACTTTCCACTATGACGCCTGGCAGAGTTTGTGGAGTGAAGAGAACTTGTGCTCTCAGAATTTTGAAACTCAGGTTCTTAGAAGATGGCAGGATCAAGTTGGGAGCATAGCTATAGTCTACACACTGTGTGATCCCAAAAGCATACGTTAGGATACATGCTCACAGATTCCTGAATGTTAATTAAGCAATGGGTAATATTGTACCATTACCTCTGGTGAATTCATATTGTGCTGGTTGCTTTCAAAACAGTAGGTAGGACTCAGTTCCTTGGGATACTCAGAGAAGGAAAAAAAACCTGGTGTCCACTGTTATATATAGTGAATTGGATAAAATCAATCTGGTTAACAAGACTTTATTCCATTACTATTAATCTGGCAGACATTAAGATTATAAATCAATGTCCATGGTGAATTGAAAACTAAAGGTGCCCATATACAGTACTGCGATTTTGTCAAATGATTTTACCGCATCGGGCCGATAGATTGGATGAAAAGTGGCAAATCTCATGTGTTTTACCTCTGGATCCGATGAGTAGTCCTGTGCGCATCAAAGCCAGAGATTGTATGGATAGATTTATCAGATTCACAGCCATTGCTGGGATCACATGCAAATAGACGACATACAATATATTGCATGTGATCCAGAGATTGGGGAGATGCCAGGTCACTTGCCAGGGTATCGCATTAGAAATGGGGAGTATGATCTTGAAGTAATTATTTATTTATTAACAGTTTCTTAGATAGCGCACACATATTCCGCAGCGCTTTAAAGAGAATATGTGAACACTCACATCAGTTCCTGCCCCAGTGGAGCTTACACTCTATATTCCCTACCACATGTACACGCACACACAGTTAAATTTGTTGGGAGTCAATTAACCTAACAGTATATTTTTAAATTGTGGGAGGAAACCGGAGTACCCAGGGGAACCCACGCACGTATGGGGAGAATATACAAACTCCGCACAGTTAGAGCCATGGTGGGAATCAAACCCGGGTGCCAGACGGGATCCCGACTGTTAAAACACAGACGGCCGGGTTCCCGACGGACGTCTGCTATTTTCCCTCGTGGGTGTCCACAACCCCCATAGAGGGAGAATAGAATAGGTGACGAGCATGGCTCGCCACCGTGCCCACAAGGGGCTTTGTTGCGCTGGCCACGCTGTCTGAGACCAGGCAGTCAGGCTCCCGACGCCGGGATAATGACTGTCGGTGAATCATACCACACCCATCAAACCCATGACCTCAGTGCTGTGAGGCAGTAATGCTAACCATTACATCATCCATATGCAGCTGCTGGTAACAATGCAATATTACCTCTTTTAGACATACTACCCGGGAATTACCTGGTATTTTGACAGCTGGGTCATTTTTCCAGGTGCAGCCTGCACCCTTTCACACGGGATGCAGTCAACATCCCGACAAGGACAAAATCCCAACATATAGAATGTACAGATGAAACTGTCAACATGACTTTGGATCGACAGGTCGACATGGGTTTTTTCACAGTTTTTTGACCCGAGATGTGCCGACAGGCAATATTTTATGCCCTGCCATCCACTAGGGTGTGGTGGGAGAATAAAATAGTGTGCCCGAAGCATCGTGAGCGAAACGAGGGGCTGCAGTTCACCTACAACTGTGTCTGTGTCGACATTCGGTTTAAAAAACAGTGAAAAAACCCATGTCGACCTCGCGACCTATCAACCCATAGTCATGTTGACAGTTTCACCTTCACATTCTATATGTCGGGATTTTGACCCTGTCGGGATTTCATACCGAATCCTTTCACACTAATGCTGTGTACACACGGGTACAATCAGCATGAGATTGTAACTATATAGTCAAAATTGCATCCGGATCGCATGCAGATCGCACAGGTTTTTTACCTTGCGATACCGATGCGCGCTCCCATGACAGCACAAATCGAAACCCAGATAGACAGGGCAGCAATGACTATATAGTGCAAATCGAATGTAGATAGCATGAATTGTATGTAAATAGTACAGAGTTAGCAAAGATTGCATAGCACTCGAATCTTAAGCCAAATAGCAAGGGAATCTCACCATGTGTACACACCATTACAGCAGCAAATTACCAGGCAAAGCAGTTCTACCTGGTAATTTGCTGAAAACCCCAGGTTTTTCTTAAGTCCGAAAGGGCCAACCCAGGTCGAAAATCCTGGGTCCTCAACCCAGGTAAAAAGAATGGTCGGAGACCTGGGTTTTAACACCCGGGTTGACCCTAACAGACATACCAAAATCTTGGAATTTTGAAGTATGTCAGAAAGGGGTATGACATTTAAGAATCAGTGAGTGTATATCATATTCAGAGTATGTTTTTGGAACTCACACAGAGTACACAATATTTGTTTTCCTATTACTTTGTAAAATAACCCAAACACCTGGAGCAGCACTTGCAAATCTTCCATTTCAAGCTGCAGAGTTGTGTGGCAACATAGAAATAAACAAAGATCATGAGATGATAAATATTTATATTCTACCTTAGCATAATTAGAACTGTACATGAAACTATGTACTGGAAGAGTATTCGGTACTTGTGTATTATCATGGCGCCCATCGCATTGCATACCATAAGGCTTAATATGGTATGCAATGAGATGAGATGTGCTGCGATGGGACCCGATCTTATACAATTTAAAATTGTATACCATTGTATATGGCATACAATGAGATGAGATTTTAAATTGTATAAGCACACTAATGGTTGCTTTCAATGTTAATTGGCCCCATATAAGATTTTTAATTGTATAAGCACCCTAATGGGTGCTTACAATGTTAAATGCACCCGCACGCCACCCCCACTATCAACGCCAACCCGAAGCGTGGCGAGCCGCGGCGGTACCCGTCCTCCGACCTTTTCATACCCCCACTATCCATGCCAGCGTGGAGTTGAAATTATAGTGTGGCGAGCGCAGCGCGCCCCGCGAGGGGACGCGTAATACATGTAAAGTAAAACGCGGCCGTTCGCCACGCTTCGGGCTCGGTGGCTCGCTCGGCACACTACATGAAATAAACTCCGCGCTGACATGGATAGTGGGGGTATGAAAAGGTCGGGGGGCCAATTAACATTGAAAGCAACCATTAGTGTGCTTATACAATTTAAAATCTCATCTCATGCCATATACAATGGTATACAATTTTAAATTGTATAAGATGGAAATCGTGGGCGCCGTGCTAATACACAAGTACCAAGTATTCACATATTTCTAAAGCTACATTATAATTAATCAATAACCCCTAATACCAATACTATGCTAAACATTATCTATAGTGTGTAGGTTCCCACACACTAGAACGATTTTTTTGCCGATTTCCGATAAAATCGGCCAATATCGGTCCGATACACATGGATCTTTTGGAAAATATTCTGATCTTATATGCTGCACAAAAGATCAGAAGATTTAACAAAAAGAGCCATAGGAACGCACATGGGATCTTAAGAAAAATCTTTGGTAAAGATGTGCGCTTGCCTGAAATCTTTTGTCCAGGACAGACAAAAGATTTGAATTTATGCGCACATCTTAAGATCACAGATCTTTCTAGTGTGTGGGCACCTTAAGTCTGAAATATACAGTATTGTTCTTGTGAGTGACGGAGCTGCGAAGAGGACCTAAAAGAATCATGAGATGGCAAATTGTAAAGGGCCCTACACACAGAGCGATATTTAGCCACTTTGAGCGATTTTACATAATTTTACAAAATCACTCAGAAAGTGGCTGACTATCGCTGTGTGTGTGGTCCACACAGCGATATGTATGCGCAGTCCCGCGATACATAACAGCCCTGGGCACACACATCTCTGCTAATGTGTGGTGGCCTTCTGAGCGATTGATGCCGCCTTGTATACCCCGGCACATACCCGCTCTCTGGGTGACGGTTGGCTTCTGCCTGCACCAGGAGTAGCTGAAGCTGCCTTGTATACCCAGCACTGTGCGGCTTCTGTAAGCCGCAGCCTACACCGGGAGACGCAGGCTGCGAAGAAGGAGACAGGACCCAGCCGCCTGTCCAGCCATCAACTACCGCCAGCCCAGCTATCATTCTGCCACCTGCTAGGGCCGCGGTCCGGCCATCATCAACCTGCCGCCCGCCTGGCCGTGGCCCGGCCATCGCCGTTTCACCTGCCCCCACCCTGCCTTCTGCACACAAGCCCAGCCATCACCCTGTTGTACAGGTTAGGTGATTTGTATTTTAATATCACAGGAGAACCATTGTACCACACATAGGTGCAGGGGTGATGGATTAAAGGAGAGAAGTGGTGATGGGGGCACGGAAGGGTGTAGGGGGGATGGAGAGGTGTAGCCGTGATGGGGAGAGGGAGAAGTGCAGCAGTGAGGAAGGGACCGAGAGGTGAAGGGGGACAGAAAGGGTGACGGGGGAAGCAGATATGTGAGGATGGAGAGGATAAAAGGGGGAAGGAGGGGTGCAGGGATGGGGACGGAGATGTGCAGCAGTGACGGAGGGTGGAGAGGGTAATGAGGGGACGGAGAAGTGCAGCGGTGGGGACGGAGAGGTGTCAGTGGGGATGAGGGGATGAAGAGGTGCAGCAGTGACAGAAGGATGGAGAGGTGCCGGGGGAGATGGAGAAGTGTAGGGGTAAGGACAAAGAGATGCAAGGGTGGGGGGTGGGGTGGGAGGTGTAGAGGTGATGGGGGATGGACAATCAATACATCAGCAACAAGACGCGTCACTCCATAACGGCTGTTTTTCACTAATATGTAACAGGACAGCAATAAACTCAGTCAAGTTCAGAACATGGGGGTCGCCAGACACACTATGGGGCCCATTTATCATTCAACTGCCATTCTTAGCCCATTGTAGCCTCAGCTGGAGGCATCACTGCATGCGCAGACCCCCTGGAGCCCGACTCAGCACATCGCTGGGACAGGCGCCTTTAGGAGCATGCGGGGATAATACATTATAATGCAATCCTGATCAGTATTATTCCACCCAGATCACAAGATGCGATCCTTCATAAATGGGCCTCTATAATTTATTAATTAATATACCATATAACATTATTTTTGTGATGAACTGCAGTTTTTTACATCACTTTCTGTGTGACAGATTTGAAATCTCCCATTATGAATCTCTGACACAAATCTCTCTGTATGTGGCTAATTATCTGAGAGAGCGAAATCTCCCATTGAGAATCTCCCGTTATGTATCTCTGGCACAAATCTCTGCGTATGTAGGGCCCTTAATATAACTGTGCATTCCTTGCGTACTAAAGTTGCCCAAACAATGCGAAATTATCGGACCAATCAATTGCAGTGTATGGCTGTGATTGAGCAGCAATTACCGGGCTGTTGGGCAAAAGAAATCTTCCAGCATGTCTGAAATGCGGTAATTGCAGCTTGGATGTGACCCTACCATCAGGCAGCCTAATTATCTGACAGTGTGCAGCAATGTGAAATAATTGGTCTGTTTGATGGCAAGTTTGATCTCCTAGTTTTGGCCATAAGACCACCATGTCTAAACCAGACTGTTTTGTTGCAATTGTTTTGCTTGCATTACAAAGACCTATGCGGGCATCATATACCTCCTGTACGTAGCCACTGTGCTAGAATTGCATGATTTCCTTTCAGTGTATACACATATGGAGTCAGTTGCATGCTTCCTTTAAGCAATAGCTAAACATCTGAATTTATCAAAATACTACATCAAGTTAATGTGAGCAAATTTAAAACAAGTAAATATAATGGGCGTTAGGTCGACATGGGTTTTTTTTTACCTGAATGTCCACACAGGTTAAAGTGCACCACTACACACTCAGCACACTATTTTATTCTCCCACCACACCCTAGTGGATGGTAGGGCATGAAATCCCAAATGTTGGCTCAAAAACAGTGAAAAACCACATGTCGACCTTTTTAATGTGGACCTAACCCATGTCGACCTAATGACCCGGTCGACCTAGAATCATATTGACCTAATGACTGCCTAACAACTTGCTGGTGACCCAATGACCATATCCCCATGTGACGCTATTGCTTAAGGCAGGGGTTCCCAAACTTTTTGAATAATGGCACCCTAAAGTATCAGAATATTTTTCACGGCACCACTAGGCCAAAAGTTGGTTACTAATTCAGGGGAAAATATTAAATAAGTTGTGATTTAAATATTTTCCTTAGGTCTAGTTATGTTGTGAGAAACATGAGTCACTTCTGTTTACCTACATATTCTTAATTGGAAGCCACAAGCACTGATTCTGCCTATTTCATTGGCCATACATAATTTGAATTGGTTCTGGACCACCAACCTGAGGCACCCCTGCAAGTGCTCCAAGGCACCCCAGGGAGCCTAGGCGCACAGTTTGGGAACCACTGGCTTAAGGTCCTTATTGAGGCCACATTTATATACAGATCTCTTGCTGCCCTGTACTAACAACCTGTCTGTTTATTGCCTACACCCCTGCTGCTGCCACCTCCAAAATATATCCTGTAGCCTAGCACTAACAGCCTCTCTATGCATTGTCTGTACCCCTAACTGCTACCATCCCCTATAGATCTCCAGCTGTAGGGCACTAACAGCTTCTCTTTGCACTACCTTTACCCCTAACTCCCCAGGGCACTAGCAGTGGCAGCATCCCTGTACATTACCTGTACTCCTGACCCTTGCCACCCCTTCTTGGGTATCCTGCTGCCCAGCACATGGTGCCTGCCACCCCTACAGAACATCTGCTGCCAGGCACTAACACCCTCTATGCATTGCCTGCACCCATGGGGCCTGCGACCCATATATATCTCCTGCTGCCAGGTACTGACACCCCTTTATGCATTGCCTGCACCACTGGTGCCTGCCACCCCCTATAGATCTGCTTCTGCCGGGCACTAACACCACTCTTTTCATTGCCTGCACCCATGTTGCCTGCCACCCCCTGTAGATCTCCTGCTGCCTGGCACTAACACCCTGCACCCATTGCCTGCACCCAGGGTGCCCACCGCCCCTACAGATCTGCTGCTATGGGGCGCTGACCCCCCCCCATGCATTGCCTGTACCCATGGTGCCTGCCATCCCCTGTAGGTCTCTGCTGTTTGGTACTAACACCTCTCTATGCATTGCCTGTACCCATAGTGCCCCCCTATAGATCTCCTGCTGCCAAGCACTAACACCCCTCTATGCATTGCCTGCACCCATGGTGCCCACCACCCCCTATAGATCTCCTGATGCCAGGCACTAACACCCCTCTATGCGTTGCCTGCACCCATGGTGCCTGCCACCCCCTATAGATCTCCTGATGCCAGGCACTAACACCCCTCTATGCATTGCCTGCACCCATGGAGCCTGCCACCCCCTGTAGATCTCCTGCTGACGGGCACAAACACCTCCTTAAGCACTGTCTGCACCCACGGTACCTACCACCCCCTTTGTTCTGCATTATGCACATATGCCGGTGACATCATACAGTGCACAGCTCTCACCGACTCACAGTTGCAGCATCCCCGGCAGTGCCGTGCAGCGCCGTAGCCCTGATAGGACGTACAGTAGGTATGTATGTAGCTGTGCCCTACAGCAGCGAGGGGCAGGCAGCAGCTCTACGTCCACCAACACACGCTGCCTGCGGCCCGGGAAGCACCACACCACGTCATCAAGCCGCCTCCTACTGGCCAGAGACTCAGACAGCGATACTGAGCACACAACCTGATTGGCTACACTGGGAGGAAATCCCGCCCTCCTCCAAAAGCTCTGCCTCATCATGGTTACTGTTGCTAAGGGGCACGGCAGCCAGCGCCGCTCTGAGTGGCCGCCCACCTTCACTGATATCTGAGGCGGAGACCTGGGGGCTGTGACCTGTTGTATGGCGCATGTCTCTGCACACCCCTTGCCCAGCACCCGGCTCTCTGTCTCTGAGCTGCTGTACAATCACGTAAATGCAGGGGGCTTATCACCAGGTCCCGCAATACTTCATTGTAATAGTAGAACTCTGGTGCAGGGTTAGTTTGAACTTATAATAATTATTAACATTAACAGTTATACTGTGCCCATGTATTATGCAGCAATTTGTCTTTAACGTCAGTCCCTGCTTCAGTGACGTTTACAATATTCCATATTTATAATCGTACACATTTTTTTAACCCTTTCAGGTCCAACGTTTAGTCAGGCTCAACAGCCCTAGCGCTAGTACCATATCTACCACTTAAAGTAGCAGACCACTTTAAAACACACACAATTTTTTTTTTTAAGTGTTTGTGTTATGGCCCCCATAGGTGATAGATATATTGGGGCAATGTCCTGATTCCCTGACCTGGCCGTTGAACATATTTCAAAATCCCAATCCTGACCGAAAGTGGATAGGATTGTCAAAATATGTATTTGTAACATGTTTAATTTTTTAATTTACCTGACGGATTGCCGATCATCACCAGAAGCAGATCAGTGGATCAGATAAGTGGTGGCAGCAGATTGGGAATCTGGGCTGTCCAGTGGCACAAGTAGAAATAATTTCTTAGTGGTACTATAAGTGTGCGCGATAGGCGCACGTGCCAAAAGTGGGCGTAGCCATGTGTTATGAGGGGGGTGGTCATAGGAAACTAAACGAGTGGTTACATGACAATAGGGAGGAAAAATAATTTGTTAAAATAGTTCAGGAAATTACAAAGCACTTCCCTGCTAAACCAAAGCACATGCACACCATGAAGCTGGGTCTTGTTATAGTGGTATAAATCTCCCTGCTCCACCATTGAGCAGATTATTCATAAACACAACTAAAATGACCTGAAGCTGTGATCATAGTGTTGGTTTATACTTAGTCCAGGTCCCAGGGAACATATAATTTCCCTGCTGTAATAGAAATACAAGCCCAATCAGTAGACAAACATGATAGTTTAGCCTGCGCAGTGCACAATTAAATCAGAATATAGACATTAGATTCCCCAGGGTTTAGCAGTACTCAAATGTCTACATTTAACCACATTATTGTGAGCTATGTTGTAATGATTGGCTGCCTTCACTTCACACCTGCTCTTGCTAGGTGCTGATCACTAGTGACGTGACATGGTGTTTTATACCCAAAAGCACAGTCCCTAGCTTTTTTCCACTGTTACTGGAAGAACACACAATGAAACAGATACCTCAAAGATGCCACCTGGTGAATTATGTTCTAGAGACACATAGGGGGTATTCATTTCTCTGACATTTTTTTCAACAGACAAAAAAACATCACTTTTCGTAAATTTTAGCTTGAATTTACATTTGACCTATTCAATTAAAGCAGCGATTTTTTGACTATCAAAAAAATCTAGCACGGTGTGAAAACTAGCGGCTCGCCGTATTACTTGCCGATCCATATCTTTTTCTCAAAACTGCAGCCATTTTTAACTGTTTTTTAGTCATGTTTCTCCAATGCAGTATCGAAAAAAAGTGAAACCAACTGAATAGTCGAAACATGACTAAAAAGTTTCCGAAAATGGATGCAATTGAATAGGAAAGTCCGTTTTTTTCCGGCTAGCAGAAAAAATTTACTTGATTGAATACTATATAGTTGGGGTTATTACATAGTTTCCCAATATTCTAGGTGAACTATTTGCCAACATAACATGTTCACTGAAAATTGTATTAAATTTGTTGTATTTTAGCTGCACATCTTGACAAATGGATAGCATAGGTTGTGCAAGAGATCTGTCAAACACAGGCTTCCCTTTTTTATATGCAAATACCTCAGAACAGAATTATAGCTATATGCCCATAACACTCCCACAACATGCCCACGACAGTCCCACAAGGCAAAACAGTTATGGGCCATTGCTGCCCAGTTCCCATCACAAAACAGCTATTTCACACAAAGGACCAGATTCTCTAAGCTTCAAAAGTGATAACATGGACAGTGATAAACAGCCAGCCAATCAGCTTCTGCCTGACATTTTTCAATCGCAGTCTGTGACATGGCAGGTAGGAGCTGATTGGCTGGCTGCTTATCACTCTCCATTTTATCACTTTTGAAGCTTAGAGAATCTGGCCCATAGGGTGAGATTTAATAGGATTTGGTAAGAAATCTCCAGGGTTTTTTTAAAGCAGCAATCATTTACACTGCTAAACCAGTTTGATTTTGCAGTGTAAATGATTGCCGCTTTAAAAAAAAACTGGAGATTTCTCACCAAGGCCCTTATTCTGGTTGGTGCGGCCAGAGCCGCACACGGTGCTCTGGCCGCACAAACCAATCCCCGCCCACGAGACGGATCGCCACGGCCGTCCGTACACGGACGGCTGGCGATCCGCATAAAAATGGTGGGGCGTACGCCTCCACCATGGTGGGAGCTGCCCCCTGCATTCGATGGTCGTCGACCATCGAAGGCAGGGCCGCACGCCACAGCAGCTCCCGCAAGCTGAGACCACACGGACAATCGTCCGTGTGTTAGCTTGTAGGGGGGCTGAGAGCTGACATCCGGCGACGTCAGCTTTCCGCCCCCATCAGTGGCGTCATACCCTCATTAGCATGCATACGCCCCGCGTTTGCATGGGAACGCCCATGAAACGCGGGGCGTATACATAGGGAAATGAGGGTATGAAGCCCCTCACGCCCCTATACGCCCCCTTTGCGGCGGACGAAATACGTCTGCGGCGAATGGGGCTGCACATGCGCAGATTGACCTCTGCGCATGTGCAGACTAAAAACATCGGCGGTACGGCCGCACGCGGGCCGTACCGCACGATGCAGAATAAGGGCCCAAATCTCTCACTTTCTGAATCTCTCATCCTATTAAATTGGCATCTATACATGTGCTATATAGTTAAAATTCACTATTTGAATATTTGAAAGGAGATGCATTCGACTTGGAATCAGCCCCACAATATTAAAAAAATACTCTCTTGTTCCTTTTTCCCAAAAAAATGTAACAGTGTAATGTGGGCTAGGTAAAACGAGGTAGATTGCTAGACTAATGAGGGAGAGAGGTAGATTGCTGCTATTTCATTGAGTCTCCTGCAAAATGCAGGAGGGTAGGCAACTGTGACTAAAATACACCATAGTTGCCTACCCTCCTGCATTCTGCAGGAGACTTCCTGAAATAGCAGCAATCTTCCTCTCTCCCTCATTAGTTTAGCAAACTCCCTCATTTCACCTAGCCCACATTACACTGAAACATTTTTGGGATAAAAGGAATGAGAGATAGATACATTTACATTGAATCATCAGCACCATTTCCCAGCACTTTACCAAGTATAGTAGCTCTTAATAACTGCTTTGGGGCTCATCTACATTTTAGTCATTTTAAAAGATTCCTCTGAGATGTAGCAGTACACACACACGCTTTTAGGTGCCACGTTAACAATCTCTTTTCACAATCACATATATGGAACTAGACATGCCCTTTGGGAGGAGCATTACACTCCCCCCCCCCCCCCCCCTTCCCCTTTAATGGGGCGCTGTGCAAAATTCTACTACCAACTATAATCTCCCTGATACTAGTTTTCAAAAGCAGGCAAGTATGAAATACACCCAGTTCAGCCTAACTTGGGCCCCACTGGGTGATATTACCCTCTTTGCTCTACCATTTCTATCTATGTTCTGACAACCCCACATAGGAATTGGAGCTTCTCCCTCCACCCTCATCCCTCACCCCAAGGCTGTGTCTTTTTCTCTTTTTTTGTTTGTTTCTCTTCTCTCTCTTTTTTTCTTGGTTTCTATACATTTATTGCTTTTTAATAGTATGCATCTCGTGTCCATTGTTTGCCATAACATGCTCTGTACTATTTGTTTATGTATTTCTATGACAATAATAAAAAATCATTTTGCACTAAAACACTTAAAACCAAAAAAATACTCCTGTGCTGGGCCTATACTGGTATACAGTACCTATATAAATTATGCCTTGTTTTATTTTTGTCTGCATTCTCAGAAAATACTATAGTTTAGCACCTTCTAGCACGTTAACTTGAATTTTTCAAAAATGGGCAATAAAATTTCAAGAGATTGAATTAAAGCATATATGGAAAACTTAAGTATACCCTCAACAGTTTTCCATAAAAAACAGAATAGGGGGCAAGGAAACAGGTAGAGGGGGTATGGCTACCATTGCCCAGTGAAAGCAGCACCAGTCCAGCATTGATGAACCCGGGTGTGGGGAGTGTGATCAAATGCACGACCCCCGACACAGGTAGCGGATAATCGCTGGGCACATATGCAACTCTCTCCCTCGCCTCTTCACAGCTCCACCTTCAGTTCCATGCCACGGCCTGCGTCCAGCAAAAGTAACCGTGCATGTGCTGTCAGGGCGCTGTATACCACAAGACAACCTCTGAGTGCGCAGGCAGGTCCGCAGTGCAGCCGCGTGCCGTTATGGTGCAATACACTCTGGTTTGGACCGGCAATGCACCTCTGGGAATGGGTGGTGGGACATGCCAGGGCTGGATTTTCTTGGTGGGTGAAGGGGGACTAAGGACTCACAGAGTTGCCGCCTGTAACTGCTATGGAACGAAGGATGAGCCGTCTGATGCATCAAAACCCAATACAATCGGTACAGTAGATTTTAGCCGGTACTGTACCGGTTAAATCAGTACAGTTGGAGGGTATGCTTAAACTTATAGAAACATCACGAAAGTACTTTGTGTTTCTTGCATTAGACTATTTTTCCAAAACAGTGAAAAGCATTATTGGTATTGGGAAGCAGGGTGCAGGTGAATAATAATCACATCATTGGCCACCTGCACCATATCCTGCACTGCCTAACCTTAACCTTGCTACAGTGCCTTGCTACGGCGCAGAGTGCCTAGGGCGCAGGTAACAGTGCCTCAGCAGAAAATATTGACTGTCTCCCAGTCCCTAAGGGGCCCCTTGGCTTCAGTATATTCAGCCAGAGGGGGAACTAACATTGGTGCAGCCGGTTCAGTGCACTGGGGGCCCCAGAGGACTAAGGGGCCCATTGCTGCCCGTCACCCTCTTCCTGTCACTCACTGTTTTTACCTGTCACCCATTGCCATGTTGCATATTATGAACTTGGGTTATATTTTTGCACCTGGGCTCACCACCCACATATTCCGCCACTGTATTCAGCCTTATAGCTAGTACAGCTCTGGCTACAAAGACACTTTTGACCATGTGCAGGATGCAGTTTGGCTGCAGATTGATTGGAAAGGGAGATGATAGCGACAGGGACGGCCGTGTCAATCACCTCCGTCTGCAGTAACATAATTATTCTATCACTGCTGCTGCTTCACTGTAAGCAGCAGACAGCACCTCCAACCAGAGGTGACTAGTCTGATAGGGAGAGGTAGAGAGTTCCAGTGGTAGGCAACTGCAAAGGCAAAATTCTGGAGACAGGAGTGTAAGCAGGTAATCAGCTGGGACGAAAGGTGGTGGTTGTTGGCTAAGATAAGAGGACAGGGTATAGTGTGGAGGGAGATGAGGTTATAGATGTAAGAGGAAGAGGATTGAGATAAGACTTTACAGATCACTGTGAGGAATTTAAAATGGGTCCTGAAGAGGAAGGGGAGCCAGTATAGGTCCTGGTGGAGAGAGGAAGCAGAACAGTTGGAGAGATAGATGAGCCGGGTAGGAGCATTGAGGATGGATTAGAGTGGGGTGTGAGTGACTGAGCATATTGTTTAATGCATATTAAATTAATTAATAAATCTTCCGTAGTTTTACTATGCAATAAAAAAAGTGCTATGTATTGTCTGTGTAGAGTCTCACACCAAGGGGGTGATTCAGTAAGCAGAGAACATCACTGCTTAATGAGCGCTTAAACGCCACCCGCAGGGTAAGCGAAAGCACGCCCCCCTCCAGCGCTGAGCGAATGCCCACAGCAGCATGCAAATGGATGTGTTCTCCGACACATTCATCACATGCGGCCGTAAGTGCTGACTTTTTTGCAGGCTCGCAGATAAAAGTCAGTCTGAGCTGACCTTTATCTGACCCAGAGATGGCCGAGCAAGGGCTGGGCGCTGATGTCCTGTGATGTCAGCCCATGCCAGAAAAAAAAAGTGGGAGTGACAGGGAAAAGGCAGGGGTGCCCAAGCATTTTAGGGGAGGGTGTGTGACATAAGCATCACACCAGATATGCTAGTGTGCACTGCTACTAGTAATAGTAAGTATTTCATTAACTATACAGAAAGATCTAAATGCTAAATATTGATATTATTTTGATTATTTTAGACTAGTTACATGTGTATTATTATATTTTAAAAGATGATGAAACCTTTATAAGGAAACATGTCAGGCCGTAAGTTTAATGTGCGCTGGTCCCTCTGAGAGACTGAGCTTTCTGCAAATCTAAATAATTGCAAAAGGCCTTTTATTGCCTGCCATTAGATCACATCTCATACCACCATTACAGCAAAGCTATCCTGTCACTAGCTATGAAAATAAATAGGGAGGGCAACCAAAACTACTTTCCAGAAGACAGAATAGAATGTATTAGAAGATTGCAGTAATTCACTAAAAATCTACTTTCTAAAAATAGGTTTGGCAATACCATCAGTGGTGTAACTAGATACATGAGGGCCCCATATGAAAAGTTTGTAAGGGCCCCTATTTATCACCTAATGCTGAAAAATGTTTACATCACATGATACTTTGACAGGCAAAGATGGGCCCCTCTCAGCTCTGGGCCCCATAGCAGCTGCACCCCCTGCACCTATGCTGGTTACGCCCCTGAATACCATACCTCCCAACTTTGAGGATGGAAGAGGAGGGATGCTGGTGCGTGCCAGAGGGCCCTGGTTTCACCGCTGTGGGAGCATGAATAGATGCTGTGCACATGTCCACAGCTGTAAATTCTTGGGTGATAGAGGGGGGACTCTTAACTGCCCCCCCCCCCCCTTAACGGAGCACAGCCGGCCCCGCGTGGGGCGTGGGAACGTCCCAAAAAAGCAGGACGTTCCTGTGGAAAGCGGGACAGTTGGGAGGTATGCAATACTGAAGTAGGCGGCTATCTAATATATGACAAGCCCTGGCTAAAACTATATATACTGTCATAGTTACCTATTTGTTACCACAGTACCAGCACTACTACTCTGTCACTCACTTTGGGCCTGATTCAGACCTGTCCTCTAAACTGTGTATACTTGCAGCCTACCCGAATGCTCATCACCCCCCCCCCCCCAACCCCACCCCACATCCACTCCCATGCTAGTCCACTTGCTAGCATGGGAGTGGGTGTGTTTGCATACACATCCACTCACATGCGGCTAAACGGAAGAGAAACCATTCGGTGGTCGCTCACCATCGAATGATTTCTCTTCTGTTCGCTAATAAAAGTCAGTCAGACTGACATCTATTTTGGCCAGAGATGGCTGAATTCTGGTCGGGCGCTGACATCATGTGCAGTCAGCCGCCCACACTAAGCAGGCAATGACCGACCTGGGTTCGCAGTGGTATGCAGAGTGTTTTCATGGGTGCACCCACCATTTTTGTGGGCAGGCCAATGAAACGGTGGGCATACCCCTGCACCCACCCCACGCCCTGCCCTACCTTCCTGGAGCGAATGGCCCGCCAAAGCCGTTCTCTACCGGGGTTTGCGCATATGCAAACGTCGAACATCGTGGACAGAGCCAAGTTTGGACACTAACAAACATGAACTTGTATGCAAAATGTGACCAAAGTCTATTGTGTTAAACAGTGAAAGTGCAATGTTGTGAGCACTAGTGTGTACAGATGTTACACAGTATAATGCCCTTTATATAAGATGGGAAGCGGCTGGCTCCTTCTACACAAAGGGCAGATAGTTATTTACCTGCCTGAGAATAACCGGATATGATCAGCAGAGCAGTCACTGTCCATTCTGTGTTTACAGGTTTAGTGTTCAGCATAACCCATGATCCTATCAACAACGTGTGTGGATTAGCACACAGGCAGGGCCGGACTGGCCATCTGACACTTCTGGCAAATGCCAGAAGGGCCGATGGCCTTGTGGGCCGGTTTTCTGAATACTGAGCGCAGCGCGGTAATTAGTGTAATACCCCGTTCTCATTGCCTAAAAAACCCGGGTATTTGGCAGGGCGAGCGGTAATTTCCCGTGTCGTGTCTCAGTGTGAACGCGTCCTTTTGAAATTCCCGGGTGTTATGCCCCGGGAATTACACACGGGTTTTTTGCAGGGTTTTTCCTGGGTAAAACACGGGTGTACTTCAGTCTGAACAGCGCAGACACGGGTTTTTCAAACATGATGGAAAAAAAGAAGCTCATTGGCGGATGTGATCATGTGACGTGACGTCCATTTCATGCTGCGTCTGACGTCCATATGCTGCGTCGAGGAGAGCAGACATGTCGCACTGGAGGGATGAGGAAGTGCTCGAGCTGCTAGCAGTGAGAGGAGAGGAGGAGATAAAAAAGCAAGTGACCGGCACAGTGAAGGACTCCGTTGTTTACTACAACATCGCCAAAATCCTGTCTGCCCGTGGCATCTTCAAAACGCAGCAACAGGTAGTGAATAAACTCAAAGCCCTGCGGAAGCAGTATGCTAAGGTCCATGACCTAAACAGGAGGAGGAGTGGTGGTGCCCGTATGGACTGGCCATTTTATGACCAGTGTAATGTCATCTTTGGGAACTCTGCACTGGCTAATCCCATATCACTGTCCTCCTCCAGCAGTTTTGCTGGCAGTGCAGCAAGTGTCTGTGAAGAAAACGCAGTAGCAGCAGCAGCGTCACCCATTGACCTTGAGGCCACAGACAGTGAAATGGATTCCCGCTCAGTCCATGGTGAAGCCCAATGTGAAGTTCTGGATTCATCATTTAACTCCCACAATTCAGCTGTAGGCCCCACGGCATTCTCTTCACCTGTGCAGCATCCGCCATCACCTTTGCAGCGACCACCATCAACGCCTGCATCATCACTACCTGCTGAAGGAAGTCCAGCCTTTGAAGCATTGCCACAGAGTGCACGTCCAAAGTTGCGGACCAACAGTAAGTTTATAACTTTTTACACACACCATTATTACACAGTACTATATTTTTGTTTATTAAAGAAATATGTCGCAGCATGTAGCAAGAGTGCAGGAGGGAAAAGGCCTCAAGCATGCATGTGCCAACACTGCTTTTTTATTTAAGTATTTTTGAAATTTAACATCCACATGCATCTGTGCAGAGGGGATCTGATTCAGGCCTGTCAGCAACATTGCTAACACGTCTGAATGAGAAGTTAAAGTTTTACTGATATCTAGCCTTCAGCACAGATGGTTTTCCAAGTGCATGGGCACCAACAATGTCTTTTGGGTAGAAGGAGAAGTAACATTATTATAGTCTTGTATAGTAATGTGTTGTTTGTTTTTCCCATAGTTTATAATGTGCCACTGAGAAGAAAGAGGTCCACTAAGATGGAACAAGCCACAAAAGCAATGACCACCGTAATGCTTGAACACCTGAAGGAAATGGATAATTCAATGCAAGTTCATGAAGATGCTCGTCTGCAGCGATTTATGGACAATGAGCGTGACCTACAGAACACGTTCATTACTGCCATTGTTGGTATGCATGAGCGTATCAATCGAGAGAACCGAGATACGCAGATGGAGTTCCTTAATAGTCTATTTAGGGCACAAGGCCATGCACTGCCCCAGCCACCACACAATAATTTTCAGTATGGTTATCCAATGTATAGCGCAGGCCAACCAAATTTTGTAGGCCCAACCCAGGGGAACATGGTGCCATACAGCACACCTCACCCACCACCAATGTCACACCTTTTCCCTGAGTATGCTGCTGGGACTCCTCAGCCTCAAGCAAATGACCTCCATTTCCCTGAGCGTACAGCAGGTCCACCTCAGCCTCCCCCAGTTCCACCGCACTCCTCAGAGTATGCGTCTGGGACACCACAGCCTCCAGCAAATCCTCGACATTTCCAAGAGCGTACAGCTGGTGCACCTCAGCCTCCACCAGTTCCTCCGCAGTGCCCCGAGTATGCTGCTGGGACACCTCAGCCTCCAGCAAATCACTGCCATTTCCCTGAGCGTACACCGGGTGCAACTCAGCCTCCCACAGTTCCACCACACTGCCTTGATTATGCGGCTGGTCCACATAGTCATGCGGAGAATCGAACGGCTCCAAGAAAGGAAAACCCCCGCTACCATGTGCTGTAGAGGTGTTTATTGACTTTTTGTTTATTTGTCTGCCCACCCGGCCTGTACAGAAGTTATGTAAGGCATTTGGGTATTGTCATTACAGTTTTATTATATTTTTCTATGTGCATTTTTGGTACACTTTATGCTATTTAACTAAAAAAATATATGTTGTACATATGAATAAAATATGTACAAACAAACAGAAATGTTTTTGAAGTTTATTGAAAATTAAAAACTATAGTACACTAGTGGGTTAAAGCAAATATGTTATTGGTAATGGTGTTGCGAATGTCTTCTGCACATGTGTTTGTCCCCTCATACATCTCAGAATCTGCAGAGTGATCTGATTCCTCAGGCTCCAGTACGGTCCATTCTGGTAGAAACTGTTCTTTCTTAAACTCACATATGTTGTGCAACACACAGCAGGCAGCAACTACATGAGGCATGAAGCTGGTATCAATGTCATTGCGCTTCATTAAACAACGCCAACGGCCTTTTAGACGGCCAAAGGCATTTTCTACCACCATTCGTGCAGAACTGAGGGTGTGGGTGAAATCAATTTGTTCCGGGGTAAGTTGATGGCGCTGGGTGAACCCCTTCATTAACCATCGTCGTAATGGGTATGCTGCATCCCCGATTATATGTACTGGGATCTCCACCCCATCGATGATCTTCGATTTCTGCAAAGTAAAATAAGAGTTACAATATGGAATTCTTGGAGTACAAGTATGCTATTCAGATTGCCACTTTTCTCTACCGGTGTAAAGAGAGACATTGAAAAACAACAATACATGTGGTACGTTGGTTATACATACATGCATACATAACACTAAAAATATCCCAACTGCAACATGCAAAAACATATCTTTACCTCTCTAGGGAACAACCAGCCATCCTGCTTCTCCTCAGCAATAAGGTATAGGTCCGAATTTGCTAGAACCCTTGCATCATGGGAACGGCCAGGCCAGCCAATGAAGACATCAGTGAAGCTGAAAATATAAAGTGTTAAGATTTCTGTTTAGTTACCCTAGCAATACGCAAAGTACAGTTTAATATTATCATAAAAAAATGTACTTACCAATATTTGTGGTCCACTACAGCCTGTAGAATTATGGAGTGCCAGCCTTTGCGATTAAAGTAATCCGCATGGTTTTCTGTGGGGGCAATAATAGGAATGTGTGTACCGTCTATAGCTCCAGCACACTGTGGATATCCACGATGCAGGAAACCAGTGATGATGTCGTCCAACCTTTGTCCTTGAGGTAAGGTGATGAAACGACGGTAAAGTCCTTCCAGCAAAGCCTGCGTCACCTCATGGACTATAGTGCATACAGTGGATCTCCCCACTCCAAACAAGCAGGCGACTGTGCGGTATTCTCCCGGTGTAGCATACCACCATAGCGCTATCGCTAGTCTCTTTCTAGGTGAGATGGGTATTCTGCAGTTTGTGGTCTGTCTGGAAAGTGCAGGGGTTAGAAGGTCCAGCACATACTGAAAGGTCCCACGTGACATGCGAAAATGCTCCATCCACTGGTCATCCTCATAACCCTCCACTGTAGACCAAAATACCTCGCCATGAGAGCAGTCTCTGGTCCACATTCGCCGGGTACTGGATGTGCTGAACCTCAATATGGAGGTAACGCTGGAGGTGATGAAAGCTCTTCTCCTTCGCACATAATGAAGGCGAGCACTGTCTCTCTCAGCAAGAAATTGCGCTCTCCTCCTCTTCAAAGTGCATTGTGCAAGGTAGCACAATGTAAGCAGCTGCAGCAAGCTCTCATTTGCTGCATGAAACAGCAAAATGGTGCAAAACAAAAGCATCTCATCAGCCATGATTCCAGCAATGCAGTGTGCTTGGAAAAAACAGGCCACTTTATATGACATCATCCTCAGCCAGCCAATAACAGCTGCTTTCTAAAACAGCCAATCACAGCTACTTTTTCAACAGCCAATCAAAGCTGCTTTTATATTCACACACTTGTTGGCAGGGCAGACCAGGGGAAGCAGTGTGAACGCGTCATACACGGGAATTTCCCGGGTTTAAGGTGCTGTAGAATGGGGAAGAAAAGTATCCATTCTCTGTGCCCCGCCAAAAACACGGCAAGAAAAACACGGGATTTTGCAGGGGCGGCAATGAGAACATGGTATAAGAGAGAATGACAGGTCCCACGGAGGAGACAGAGAGAGCCGGCGACGCTCCCCGCTCTGCATTCTCTATCATTTCTGCTGTCCTCCTTCCGGTCTGCGCTGCACTAGTACTACCTGTCACAGTGTGTATGACAGGCAGCAGCGCCGGAAGCTTATTCACTTACAGAGCTGATCTGTACCTCCCAAGATGTCCGCACAGGCTGGCAGTAATAACTGCGTCCTCTGCCTGCTGCGTGATGGATTTCTCTTCCTGCTACTAAGCACGGAAGTTTTCACTCTGCAGTCTGCACTCCGATTACAAGCCCGGCCCTCCCCCTCTACAAGCTGCTGCTGCTTCACATCACAGGGAGCCTAGACAGACGACAGGAAGATTTAACCCTCTGTCATCCTGGTTTTTTTACAGTAAGCTTCAAAAGTGTGTTTAATTTTTGTATGTATGTGTATGTGTGTGTGTGTGAGGGGGTAATGGGCATAATGTATTGTGTCATATTCTGTGGTGGGCATTACAGTTTGTGCCACAATGTGTAATGGGCATTATGGTGGGTGCCATGATGTGTAGTGGGCATTATGAGGTGTGCCAAAATTTGTAATGGGCTTAATGTATTGTGTCATAGTCTGTAATGGGCATATCGGTGTGTGCCACCATGTGTAATGGGCATAATGGTGTGTGCCACCATGTGTAATGGGCATATCGGTGTGTGCCACCATGTGTAATGGGCATATCGGTGTGTGCCACCATGTGTAATGGGCATAACGGTGTGTGCCACCATGTGTAATGGGCATAACGATGTGTGCCACCATGTGTAATGGGCATAACGGTGTGTGCCACCATGTGTAATGGGCATAACGGTGTGTAATGCCTCCTTTTTGTAATGCCACGCCTCCTTTCCATGAGACCACGCCCCCTCTTCACAGCGCAAGGTGGGCCTGTGTGCTCAAAATGCCAGGGCCGATTTCTGGTCCCAGTCCGGCCCTGCACACAGGCAATGGCCCTTATTCTGGATGACTTGCAAGGTTGCCAAGTTTGCAGCCTTGCGAGTCCACCAGTTGCCGCCCGCACAGCTCCCCCCCCCCCCCCCCCCTTGCACGGCGCAATACCCTGCAGGCATGGGAATGGATGATTTGCATAATCATCCATTTGCAGCCTTGCATCTGGGCACAAAATCATTTGATGGTCGCCAACCCTTTAAATGATTTTTCAGACGCTCGCAAATCTAAGACACCTCTTTGGTGTCTTATATCTGCAATGCCTGTACGGGAAGCAAGCGGGTAGCTGATATCTGCTGACATCCACCCGCACCATCGAGAAATTACAATGAGAACGCCCAGCTATTTCATGGGAACACCCATGAAACGCTGGTCATTCCCATGGACAAATCCCCCGGCCCTCAACCCCACACCCCCCAGCCGCACTGTTGGTTCACCGTGGCCACTCGCACACTGCGGCTGCACATGCGCTTAACTGACTATGGGCAGTCGCAAAGCATCGCTCCCCTGCATGAACAGGCAGGGGAGTGAACCAATCTGAATAAGGCCCAATGTCTAGGTCAACAGTCGACACCAAAAGGTCAACATGCACAAGGTTGACATTGATAAAAGGTCGACATGAAACAGTTAGCATGCATTGGTACACATATGGGGCACAATGTAATAGGGTATGACATCAGAAAGTGAGAGATTTTGGGAGAGAGCATTTTTTTTAAAGCAGCAATCATTTACATGGCAGAAGTAACCAGGTTTTGCAGTGTATATGATTGCCGCTTTATACAAATGGGAAAACTCTCCCAAAATCTCTCTTTTTCTGATTCTCACACCCCATTACATTTGGTCCCATATGGTTGAAATACATATGGACGACATGGTCAAAAGGCCAACACTAGCAAAAGGTCAATTTGCCTATGGTTGACACATGAAAAGGTCGACATGAGCTTTGGGTTTAAAAAATAAATTCATACTTTACCATCCACATGGACTCTAGGAATGGTAAAGTGGGCCATATGCAGTAGGAATGAAGCGAGGCACCTGGCCAGGGCATGGCAAGTGAAGGGGAAATGGCACACTAATTGGGGGTCCTTGTGCTCAGGTGTAGACATTGGCCCAATAAAAGTTAAAAACTCATGTCGACCTTTTTATGTTTCGATATTTTACATGTGTCGACCTTCAGCCCACGGCTATCAGGGGCATTGGGGACAGCCGCGGGCTTCAGCATGGGCAGGCAAATTCTGGAGGGGGTGGGAAACCACTTCTTTGGCAGTGTCCCCACTTCCCCAGGACCCCTGCTGACCGGTCAGGGGGATGATGCTTTGGCCAGGGAGACTTGTATAAAAAGGGGTACGGTCGTATTGTCAACCCGACTTAGGTCGACAGTCATTAGGTTGACACCTTTGGGTCGACAGGCAATTAGGTCGACAGGGTTCTAGGTCGACATGGGTGAAGGTTGAAAGGTGTCTAGGTCGACATGGGACAAGGTTGACATGGGTTTAGGTCAACAAATGCGTTAGTTCGACATGGGTTAGGTCGACAGGTCGCGAGGTCGACATGGGTTCTTCCACTGTTTTTTGAGCTAACATGTGCCGACAGGCGGTATTTTATGCCCTACCATACACTAGGGCGTGGTGGGAGAATAAAATAGTGTGCCCGAAGCATTGCGAGTGAAGCGAGCATTGTGAGGGGCTGCGGTTGACTTCCAACTGTGTCGACATTCGGGTCAAAAACCAGTGAAAAAAACCCATGTCAACCTCGCGACCTGTTGACTTAACCCATGTCGACCTAACACATATGTCGACCTAAACCCATGTTTAGGTCGACCTTGTCCCATGTTGACCTAGACACCTGTCGACCTTCACCCATGTTGACCTAGAACCCTGCTGGTTTTATAAAATTCAGGGGAACCCTATTTGTTTTGCCCAGCGATTTTATGAAACCAGGACCGTTTCTTTGAGCCCGGGGATGGTTATGCTTAGGAGGGGGGACCCAACGCTGTTTTTTTTTCCCTGAATTTAATAATTTTCCCTGTTTTTGAACAGAACCATGCACAGATCACACTGGTCGGTGCATGGTTCTGTCAACTTCGCCCATCACAACCTGGTCTGTTGTTGTGGCGAATTTAGTAACGGTTTCCCGAATTCGCGTCCCATTAAATTTGCGATTTGTATACTTTACAATGGGAAAACATCTGGATGCGAATTCCAGAGCGACTAAAAATCGCCAAATCATAATGTGTGAATTCGCGGAAAAAAAGTGCGCTTTTTTGCCGCAATTTGCATCCAATAAAGTGTTCTGAAAAAGTGCGAAAACTGAGCTTTTTTTGCGTCAAATTCACACCCCCCCCCCCCAAAAAAAAGATTCCTACTAAATGTAACCCCAAGTTTCTTTAACTGTTATGATGGGATGGGAATGAATCTATGGTATGGCTTTTATGAACTATATAGAATACAGGTTGAGTATCCCTTATCCAAAAAGCTCGGGACCAGGAGAATTTTGGGTACATGTTTCCTAGCAGGGCGCGCAGTATTCTAACGTACGCTACCATAGTAAAATCGCATCGCATTGCATCTCATGGGCCATTATAGTGCAATGCAATTTTTGTATGTAATTTATTCACTGCTCTGTTGGCCTCAGGGGATCGCATTGCACCTCCCGCAAAATTGCATGCGATCGCATGCGATTTTATAGGGTGCGATGCCATGCCATTAGCTATGCACTTGTATGACATACAATGATGTTTTGCGTGGCGAGCGGCGTTTTCATTCCCCCACTATCCACGTCGGTGTGGAGTTGATTTTATATAGTGTGGCGAGCGCAGCGAGTCACCGAGCCAAAAGCGCGGCGAGCGCAGTGAGCCCTGCAAGGGGACGCGGAATACATATAAAGTAAAAAAAAAAATTTTTCACTTTCTGGAATATATGGTTTTCGGAATAATTAGGAAAACGGATATTCGGATAAAAGATACTCAACCTGTATATGTCAAAAAGTACTTTATAGGAACATATCAAAGCTTTCCACTGACAATGCAACTGACTACAGGTGGTGGTACCCACATCAACAGTGATGGTACACTTACAGTACTTACCTTGTGGCTGCCATATGTGCATACAGTGAAATATGAAGCCATATTAACGTAACACTGCAGTAATCATCTGAATTAAGCAACAATGAATGTGGTTTATTTAGGGTAGTCCGTTGTTCCAATGCTATTTCTTCAGCACATTTGTGGCCATGTTACAGCACCTGCTTTGCCTCAGCCAATATGGTAGACAAAGCACACCAACATGCAAAACACAACTTTCTACCAATAAAAAATGTATACTTTTAATAATCACATGCCAAACTAGAGACTTAAATCATAAATAATAATACAATAGCAATAATAATAATAATAATAATAATAATAATAATAATAATAATACAAATAATGCCATCACACTGATAATAACAAATAAATAATAAATTATAATTGTTTAGGGCAGTAGATAACTCCTTCAAAACTTTTCAACATTGCTTATTTGTAAGGTGCAGCAAAACCACATAGATCTGGACAGCGGACTCAACATCCATAACATCAGATATTGAGGCGTACATCTGCTATATATTGGAGTCTTTGAGATGTCTGCATAGTATATAAAACATTGGGGGAGAGGGGTGTGTGCTAAGCTTTTGAGACAGGAGAGAGATAAAATTACCAACCAATCAGCTCCTGATATTTTTTAAACACAGTCTATAACATAGCACTTGGGAGCTGAATGGCTGGTGCTTTATCTCTCTCCACTGTATTTAGTAATTATCCACATTAATTTGCCAACCTAGAACCAGTGGACTGTGAATACCACAGTACCTTCACCTGTCTCCATCTCACACAATAATTTATAGGTCGAGGGTAAATATATCCTGAGCATTTGCATTGTGATTCGTATACTGATGTTGCCTTTTACTCTTTTTTAAATGGTGTCTATCATTTCTCAGAAATAATTACAAATAACAAAGTCCTGTTCTAAATGTAATCACACTGAGTTTGCCTCCACTAGGGGTGGGCAATAAGCATCCCTCCAGCTGTTGCTGAACTACACATCACAGCATGCCTTGCCTTAGTTTTGCTATTTGGCCATGCTGAAACTGAGCAAGGCATGCTGGGATGTGTAGTTTACCAACAGCTGGAGGGTCACTTATTGCCCACCCTGTTCTAAACAGTATCCTCTTGCACAGTAGTCTCTTGACATAAATATTGCATTTTTTATACTTAACCTAATCACTAAAACATCAGAATCATGTAGAATATGTGATAGGTAAACCCAGGGACCATTTGATACAGTCACAACACAAGTATACAAAGTAGGTAGCAGAAAAGATGCAAGATGCCAAAGACAATGACATCATCTGACACATTACAGACATAAGACTGACTGACAGTGGAACTGCAATACTCAGCCTGTAAGGCTGCTGGCCAGGAGATGCTTTATTCTTCCATATGCAGAGAACAAAGAGCCCATCTCCACTACAGAACTGGGGCTCAGTTACAAAGCCCAATTATATCAATTATCCCGAGAGGTGTAAAGTTTTGGGGTGGATTGAGCTAGCATAAACTACTCCTGTGACATGATACACGTCACAGCATCTCTGCTTACAGGGGGGCATACATGAAAGGATTACGCAGCAAACCTGCCATTGCATTGTTGTCCTGTTCATCCCCTATTCTGTCTACACTATTCTCACCATGTAACCGGGGATCACTAGTGCACAGCCATGCATGGCCCTATCAAGAGCTAAGATGTTTATTGAATATAGATTTACAATACCTCAGTGACAGGAAAGCATCAAGGATGAGAGGTACACGGGCAGGCAGGATGGTTTCTGCAGCTGCTGTATGGCTCTGTCTGTCTGTGCCTCTGGGCTGCACAACTCCTAGAGACCGCTAGGGGTGCTACTGGCACAAGAGGAGGAGTTCTATGAACTAACAACAAACAAACCATCATTGTAATTGAACGCTTATCAACATTGGGAGATTTGTATCAATTCAAATTGCAAGTGTTGTATATTATTTGCTGGGTAGATGATATTTATGATTACACAGAATGTAAAATCCATTTGGAGCTACATATTGGAGTGTATACATACCTGGCTTAGACAACCTATGTACCTCAAAGATATGCTGGCACAGATTGGAAAGCCAAGCAGGTTTTAAATATTCATATCCATAGGAACAATGTTATGTTGATTTATGATATTTCTATTAAGGCTTTACTTTCATTGGGTATTTTATAAACTCTTCTTTGGCCAATATAACGTTACTGGCCAACCATATTGCATACCTCCCAACATGACCCTCTCCAGGAGGGACACAATGCTCTACTTCTGGACTTTCCTCTTAATGTATGATTACCATCACCTGTGTGGAAGCACCTTTCTTATCAATTAGCCTGTTAAACACAGGTGCTGGCAATGATACAATATGAGGGATGTCCAGAAACAGAGTATTGTGTCCCTCCTGGAGAGGGTCATGATGGGAGGTATGATATTGCTCGAAAGCTAACACAGGCACCCCCCTGGACAAGACACCCCCAGGACGGGACAACCGTTCCGGGGTCTTGTCCGGGTCCAGTTTTTACATGGTCCCCTGTGTGTTCTACAAAGATTTCATTTATATTTTACTGTATTACAATAGTTTACTGTATTCTGAAAGTTTACTGTATATCCAAATGTAACAGTATCCCAAAAGTTTACTGTATACAAAAGGTGATAGAACGAATTCATCATATCAACTGAACAGAGCCGGCCCTAGCCTAAATGACGCCCTAGGCAAGATTTTGGCTGGTGCCCCCTAGCACCGCCACTAGTTCCGCCTCTGACCCTGCTCCCCTTTCCCAGCACCATCAACCCTCATCATAGCAGTCATCATTTTGGTGCTCCTATCCGCAATATTTAAAAAGAAGCAGTGCACAAATTCGGTGCGCAGCCCAAACAGGGGTGTGTTCTTGCTGGGAAGGGGCATGGCCACCCAATAGTACCCCCAATTCAAATTATGCCACATATTATACACAGTAGTGCAACTTTATTCACATTATATCATGTGATGGTGTCCCTTATTCACGTTACATCACACAGTAATACCACTTTACCTTATGAACATTACTCCTCACATTATTCACATTATACCCTTAGAAAAAAATCCTGAGAAAATATTGTATTTTAAGCACCTCCATGGCCACACTGCAACCCAGCACAAAGCAGTGTGTGCTGGGCAGAGGAGAAGATCTGCAGCTGCTGCTGTCACTTAAGGTGAGGGGGCCCGGGGCCCTCACTGGGCCCTTCCATCAGACTTTGGCCTGGGTAATTTGTACCCCCTAAGCCTTTCTCTCGGCACCCCTGATAATACCACACAGTAATGCCCCTTACACATGACACACATTATTAATGTCCTTATAACCATAATGCCCCTTACACATTATGCCAACCTTTATTAATGCCCTTCATACACATAATGACACACATAATGCACCTTACACATATGTTGCACATTATTAATGCCCTTATACACATGACACACTTAATGCCCATTACACATATGTTGCACATTATTAATGCCCTTATACACGACACACATAATGCCTTTTACACATGTCGCACATTATTAATGCATTTATACATGACACACAGAATGCCCCTTACACATATGCCGAACACTATTGCACAACCAACCCACCCGCAGACAGCACTCGCACAGCCGCTAACACTGTGACCTCTGCCTCTGCTTGGATACAGATGTGTCCTCATACATCTTGCCTAGGCCATGCAGCTCCTGGCCAGTTCTGCTAACGTTGGGTGCCTTTTTTGCTGAAAATTCATCTTATTTGAATTGTTATGACCAGTACATACAAGGAGCTTCCGATGATTAAAATGATATGTGGCATGAATATATTCTGTGTGCGACTGTGGCTGTACCTGCATACGGAATGCTATGTTACAGTGATTTCCATGAATTCCCTATTTCATATGCAGATACAGCCTCACTCACACACAGAATATAGGCATGCTGCATATCATTTTAATCAGCAGAAGCTGCTGATGCCCCAAGGCATTCCAAATGCCCTAGGCAATTGCCTAGTTTGCCTATGCCTAAGGCCGTCTCTGCAACTGAATTTAGGGAAGAAAATAATTAGCAATAGCTTCACTAGAGTTTACAAAATCACTCAACTTGACCACTTATAAAAATCTGCAACCTTATTGCCAGAAGAAAGGGTCTGAGTGGGAGAGGTAGATTATTCAGGACATCTCTCGCGGGTTCAGATTTGTTAAATACTGTTGCTGTCAATGTCTGTATTGCTGTGGAGAACTGCAATTCAGAATTTTTGCAAGATGCCCTGTCCTTACACATGGGGCGACTGATCCTCCATGCTGAGTGACACAGGCACCTGTATGATGCACCTTGTGATACTGTGTGCTGAGTGATCTTGAGGTGGGGTTTTACCTTAAAGTGAGATCTATATTGCAGTGTAAAACTAAAGCAGCCAGTATTTTCCCTGCACAGAAACAAAATAACTCACCCAAATCTAATTATCTCTGCACATTTTCCATCTGCCCCCCCTGCAGTGCACATGGTTTTGTCCATCTAAGAAGGATTTTGTCAGAAAGAGTGAACTAGAGTAAGGCCCTAAATCGCTTAGATATCTAAGCAATACAATGACAATAGATACAGACAGCGATATGGTCAATGCGGCCTTAGCGCAGCCTTTACGGCTTCAGCAAAGCATTCCAGGCATTTCTGTGTCCCTATGAAGGAGAAGGAGTCATGCGCAGATTGGCCATCGCACATGCGCTGGCACAGAAGCCCATCTCTGGCACCAGTACACTGCCATAATGAAAGTGAAGGATGCATCTGACAAGGGGTTACTCACCATCAAATTATTTTTTCCTTCCTGTTATGAAAAGTAAGCCAGGACCACTCTCTGTCTCTTAGTGCCAGGCAGCACCACTGAGCTAAGCTGAGCTCTGAACTTAGTTTCAGCAGCTGCCTGGCCCCGCCTCCTTCCCCCGGCTGTGTGTGACGTAGCTTGCTAATGTCATGCTGCATACAGCCGTGTCGCCGGGGGCAGGACCAGGCAGCGGCTGATGTAGTGCTCAATGGCGCTGCCCGTGACATGGGTGGGTTTTTTTTTAGGGAGCGCTCCCAAAAAATAACACGCCCAGTGGGGAGCACTCCCTAAAAAAAAACACAACTGAAGGGGTTAAGCACCCTCCCTTAAAAAGCCTGGGCACATCTGCATTTTTTTGGCTTCCTGTCGGTCAACGGCCAGCCAAATTGTGTTTATGATCCATATTTGTTACTATTTGCTCCAGTGCATGCGCGCTATGATCCATACGCATGCGCAGTAATTTGGTAATCATTCAATCTGCGAATTTGCTGATGAGGGATCATCTCTGAATCAGGCCCTTATTCCCGAGCTGAAAGTTTAGCAACACTTATGCTGTGTGCTCCTTGCTCACCATGGAGATGATCTTAATAAAATCCTCTGTACTTATCAATTCCTGTGCATAGTAGCACAAGCTACTCCAACAGAAGTATGTCTTTGGAATAATTACCCTCACACTCATTTTATGTCCTTTTTATTGGCACCCTCCCAGTATCATATCAATTATCCTTCACATAGATAATTATTATTATTATCGTTTATTTATATGGTGCCCCAAGGGTTCCGCAGCAGCTGACAATACATAGATGAGCAACAGGAAAAATAACAAACTACAGTATTATGCTATTTAGGACAAGTACGTGGTAAATAAAGATAGTTGCATCAGGGGACAGGACACCAACGCAATTATCAGGGTGGCAGAGATCCATTCTAAGAAAAGCCCATGACAAGAGAGGGCCCTGCTCGTAAAAGCTTACATTGTAAAGGGAAGGGGCAGACACAGGGGCGTAAGTTCATCCCAATCACCCGGAAGCATGTTAAAGTTTGGTGACCCCCTCCCCTCACAAAAAGGAAAACAAATATGGGCCCTTACTCTGGTTGACTCGATCGGTCGTGAATTCGCACCAGTGCGAGGCATCCAGAACCCCCCTGCGAATGGTGGTACGCCCACCCCCCTTTCCCACGCTGGTTCGTTCACCCAGCATTCGAATGGATGTTTTACATAAAACAGTGGGAACCGAATGATGTTGAAGGCTCGCACATATGTAAGGGTGGTCCAGATCACTCGGCCACTGGAGGGCGGTACTGAGCTGCAGCAACCCGTCGGAGTTGGGGGAGTAGGCTGCCGAGTACCAGCAGCTATTCATCCCAGCAGGTGAGCCGGCCTGTACCCCCTCCCCCTCCTCCCACCCTTGTCAGCAACACCCAGCCCGCCCGTGGATCTGATTGGCAGGAGGCGCCCGCACCCCCATGCTGTGGATCTGATTAGTGGGAAGCGCCCACACCCCTGTGCTGTGGATCTGATTAGCGGGAAGCGCCCACACCCCTGTGCTGTGGATCTGATTAGTGGGAGGCGCCCGCACCCCCTGCACTCTGCGGGTAATGGCCGCACCCCCCTGGCACCAGCTGCCCCCCCTTCTAGTCCTCAGCGACAATCTGCATCCATCACCGTTTTGCCTAGGGTGCCAAGTGACCTTGTGCAAGAGTGAGTCAACCAGAATAAGGCCTATGGTGTGTGCAAATGTGTATGAGTGGGTGTGTGCATATATTTTATTATTAGTATTATTTTTTATTTATTTATATGGGTCCACAAGAGTTCCACCAGTCCCATAGCTACCAGAATATGCTATGCTATGTCACAATAAATATTTTATAGTAAACATGCCCAGTAGCGCACGCAGGGGGGTTTCTGAGTACCTAGAAGCCCCCCCAGGAGTCTAAGGACCCTAGGCTGAAAGCTGAGGGTCCCCTCTTTCCATGGGTACAAGAATTTTAAAAATCGGCCCTTGGGAACCGGAGATATCTGACTTCAAATCAGTGGTCCCCATCCAAGCCTGTTAATTGCTCTTCCCAGTCAGATATTTTAGGTTCTGTCTGACGTAGAGGTTTTCTGAGGGTATATTCCAAAAGCTGGGACCTGATGGACACTAGTAGCCTGTCTCTACTTTTCCCAGAACTAGAGATATCAGCCTTACAGCAGCTGGTTACTGCTCCAGCTCCACACACCTGGGGCGAAATTTAATAGGGTGTGATTTTTGGACGAGTTCCAAACTCGCCAGAAATCGCACCTTTAAAAATCGCGTTTTTTGACGCTAAATCGCATATGTAATGAGATGCAAATTAGCGTAAAAAAAAGCGATTTGCCGCGATTTCGGGCGATTTTAAGTCCTGAAAATGTGCGCATTTTCAGTCCTGAAAATGTGCGCATTTTCATATATGCGATTTTTGTAAAAAAATAAAATTAAATAAAAAACGGCGTGTGGTCCCCCCTCCTAAGCATAACCAGCCCCGGGCTCAAAAAGCCGGTGCTGGTATCATAAAATCAAAGGAACAATCAAGTTGGGGTTCCCTGGATTTTATAAAACCAGCACCAGGCTCAAGGTCCGGCGCTGATTCCCAAAATACGGGGGACAAAATGACTAGGGGTCCCCCGTATTTCAAGAACCAGCACCAGACCCAACCAGCCAGCAGGGTAATGCCACAGCCGGGGGACACTTATTATATAAGGTCCCGCGGCCAAAGCATTAACTCCCTGGCTGGACAGCATGGGCAGGGGTCCTGGGGAAGTGGGGACCCCCCCCAAAGAAGGGGTTCCCCCCCCTCCAGGACTTACCAGCCCATGCTGAAAGTCCGGGGCTGTCCCCGATGACCCTGGGCGGTGGGCATCGGGCTGATGTAAAGTGTAAAAAAAAGAATAAAAACTATTGTCTTCTGCTGTAGAACTATGAGTCCCAGCAAGCCTACCCCGCATGCTGGGACTTGGAGAACCACAAGTCCCAGCATGCGGGGCATTAAAGGGCCCGCTGGTACTTGTAGTTCCATAGTACAAGAAATAGTTTAATAAACACACACTGACACCCTGAAAAATAAAAGTTTAATACATCCACAACCCACACACACTGATACTTACCTACCTTGAGCCCGTAGGTCGGTCCCTGGATCCTGGGTCTGGGCTCCGGGGCTCCAGGGCAGAAGAGTCCGGTTCCGGGGCCTTGGTCCTGGTTCCGGGGCTGGTCCGGGGTTCCGGGGCTCCTGGGCTGAAGAATCCGGGGTCCAGGATCCGAAGTAGTCCACAGGGGTACCTGAGGAAGGAAATCCTACTCACCTGGTCCCCGGCGACAACCCCGGCCTCTTCTCCGGCAGAAGCGCTGCTCCCGGCTGGTACCCGCTCACGGACTGGAGAGGCGCAGAGATGTTCATCTTCCGCACCTCTCCTCAGAATGATTTCATTGGCCGCCTAGCGGCCAATCAGGAGCCGCGAAAGGCGGCCAATGAAATCATTCTGAGGAGAGGTGCGTAAGATGAAACATCTCTGCGCCTCTTCTTACGCTTTACATCAGCCCGATGCCCACCGCCCAGGGGCATCGGGGACAGCCCCGGACTTTCAGCATGGGCTGGTAAGTCCTGGAGGGGGGGACCCCTTCTTTGGGAGGTCCCCACTTCCCCAGGACCCCTACCCATGCTGACCAGCCAGGGGGTTAATGCTTTGGCCGCGGGACCTTATATAATAAGTGTCCCCCGGCTGTGGCATTACCCTGCTGGCTGGTTGGGTCTGGTGCTGGTTCTTGAAATACGGGGGAACCCTAGTCATTTTGTCCCCCGTATTTTGGGAACCAGCGCCGGACCTTGAGCCTGGTGCTGGTTTTATAAAATCCAGGGAACCCCAACTTGATTGTTCCTTTGATTTTATGATACCAGCACCGGCTTTTTGAGCCCGGGGCTGGTTATGATTAGGAGGGGGGACCGCACGCCGTTTTTTCTTTTTTGTTTTAACTATTATTTTTACAACAGAAGCATGCACAGATCTCAATGATCTGTGCATGTTTCTGTAAAAATCGCCAGCAAGAAGCTGGTCTATTTTTTTTGCGCTTTTTGGTTATGTCCCATATGCGACTATAGAACTCGCATCCTATTACATATTCGAGTTCTATAGTTTACTATGGGCAAACATCTGGATGCGATTTTCAGTGTGACTGAAAATTGCATCTTTTAAATGTGCGAATTCACGGGAAAAAATGCGATTTTTCCCGCGACTTGCACCCTATTACATGTGCGATTTTTTGAAAAATTGCGATTTTGGCCAATTTTGACCAAAAATCGCAAAAGTCTAAAAATCGCACCCTATTACATTTCGCCCCTGGTATGTAGTTTTAAATTCTCGTTGGCAGATTGCTCTGCCTCCTGAACTCTGATCCCCTAGTCCCCAATATCATTTGGTAGGTGGGATTCTCTAGTTTTTAATTCCATTAAAATCTAAGAAATCTATTTCCGTGAACTGGAGATATCTGTAGTCAAGCAAGCTGTCCTCCCACCAGAAAATTATGAATAATTAGCCCACTCCTCTGCATATTAAAAATCCTCTACCACCCTGGAAGTTATGGGGGACATTTACCAAAATGGATTCGTAGAAAAAAGGTGTATTCGTAGGGAGAAATACACCTTTTTTTTACGAATTTGTATTTTCGGGATTTACAATCCCAAAAATACAACAATTCGTAGTCCTAAAGATGGAACATTCGTATTTGTAGTTACAAATACGAATGTCTACACCATCGATAGAATACGACAGAAATCACCATTCAAAAGAATGGTGGTTTCTGATTTACTAAGCAGCCGTATGGATAATACGGCTGCTTAGTGGTGTAAAACACCCACGCAAATACGACAGGAAAATAGAACACCATTTTCATGTCGTATTTGCGTTTTTGCCTGCACGGATCAGTCAGATCCGTGCAGGCTTCGGTGTAAAAAAATAGAAAAATTAAATAAATAAAAAAAAAAACGGCGTGGGGTCCCCCCCACAGCCGAAACAAACCAGCACCAGGCTGACGGAGCCTGGAGCCGGTAATTAAAAATCAGGGAACCCGACAAATAGGGTTTCCCCGATTTTTAACAACCAGCCCCAGGCTCCTGCTCTGGGGCTGGTTCCCAAAATACGGGGGACAAAATGACTAGGGGTCCCCCGTATTTTAAGAACCAGCCCCAGGCAAAACCAGCCAGCAGGGTAATGCCACAGCCGGGGGGAGACTTTTTATACAAGTCCCCCCGGCCAAAGCATTCATCCCTACCGACCAGTCAGCCTGGCCAGGGGCCCTGGGGGAGTGGGGACCCCCCCAATAAAGGGGTCCCCCCCCTCCAGGACTTACCTGACCAGGCTGAAGCCTGGTGCTGTCCTCGATGCCCCTGGGCGGTGGGCATCGAGCTGATGGTTTTGTGTAAAAAATAGAATAAAAACCATTGTTTTTTACTGTGGCACTACAAGTGCCAGCAAGCCTCCCCAGCAAGCTGGGACTTGGATAACCACAAGTCCCAGCCTGCTGGGCATTAAAGGGCCCGCTGGGTCTTGTAGTGCCACCGTAAAAAAAATAGTTAAATAAAACACACTGACACCCGTTTTAAATAAAAGTTTAATACACACATTACATACATACTGATACTTACCTTTCTTGATCCCGTAGGTAGCCCTGGTCCTGATGTCCTGTGTCGTCCTCCAGGTCCATGTCGGCTGTCTGCGTCGTCCTCCAGGTCCATGTCGACGGTCCGTGTCGTCCTCCAGGTCCATGGCGGTGTCCGGGTCCGAAGAAATCCATGTTGGAGCTGTGGAAGGAAATCCTACTCACCTGTTCCTGCGCTGAAGAAGTCTTGTCTTGATCCGACGTAGTCCAGGTAATCTTCCTGCTGTCGCCGGTCCCCGCTGTCTGCGCTGTCTCTGCATCGCGCTGAGGAGAGATGCTGAAGTTTCATATTCGGCGCCTCTCCTCAGACTGAATTCTATTGGCCGCCTAGCAGGCCAATCAGGAGCCGACTTTCTCGGCTCCTGATTGGCCTGCTAGGCGGCCAATAGAATTCAGTCTGAGGAGAGGCGCCGAATATGAAACTTCAGCATCTCTCCTCAGCGCGATGCAGAGACAGCGCAGACAGCGGGGACCGGCGACAGCAGGAAGATTACCTGGACTACGTCGGATCAAGACAAGACTTCTTCAGCGCAGGAACAGGTGAGTAGGATTTCCTTCCACAGCTCCAACATGGATTTCTTCGGACCCGGACACCGCCATGGACCTGGAGGACGACACGGACCGTCGACATGGACCTGGAGGACGACGCAGACAGCCGACATGGACCTGGAGGACGACTCAGGACCAGGGCTACCTACGGGATCAAGAAAGGTAAGTATCAGTATGTATGTAATGTGTGTATTAAACTTTTATTTAAAACGGGTGTCAGTGTGTTTTATTTAACTATTTTTTTTACGGTGGCACTACAAGACCCAGCGGGCCCTTTAATGCCCAGCAGGCTGGGACTTGTGGTTATCCAAGTCCCAGCTTGCTGGGGAGGCTTGCTGGCACTTGTAGTGCCACAGTAAAAAACAATGGTTTTTATTCTATTTTTTACACAAAACCATCAGCTCGATGCCCACCGCCCAGGGGCATCGAGGACAGCACCAGGCTTCAGCCTGGTCAGGTAAGTCCTGGAGGGGGGGGGGGCCCTTTATTGGGGGGGTCCCCACTCCCCCAGGGCCCCTGGCCAGGCTGACTGGTCGGTAGGGATGAATGCTTTGGCCGGGGGGACTTGTATAAAAAGTCTCCCCCCGGCTGTGGCATTACCCTGCTGGCTGGTTTTGCCTGGGGCTGGTTCTTAAAATACGGGGGACCCCTAGTCATTTTGTCCCCCGTATTTTGGGAACCAGCCCCAGAGCAGGAGCCTGGGGCTGGTTGTTAAAAATCGGGGAAACCCTATTTGTCGGGTTCCCTGATTTTTAATTACCGGCTCCAGGCTCCGTCAGCCTGGTGCTGGTTATGGCTGTGGGGGGGACCCCACGCCGTTTTTTTTTTAAATTTATTTTTTTTTCTATTTTTTTTACACCATGCAGCCTGCACGGATCTGACTGATCCGTGCAGACTGCTAGAAATAATTCGTATTAGCAGCCGTATATACGGCCGCTAATACGAATCATTACACCATCGGAGGGTTACAAAGCAGTCGTATATGACTGCTTTGTAACTGATCCTCCGGAACACGACTTTGCATACGACTTAAACAGTCGTATGCAGTCGTAGGGAAAATACCAATACGAAAAACTAGGTTTTTCATATTGGTAAATTTCCCCCTATGTATCAGGCCCCCTTCATTCAGCCCAATGCCCCCTTCTCCCACCCCATCTCCCATCATCTGTGCAGTAAAGGGGTAATTAGTGGAAATTACTGATCCAGGCCCTACATGCTGAGCGGTTGATATAATGGGGGAAATTTACTAAAGGAAATTTGTAAAAAAATAGTTGTATTTGTATCCAGAAATACACTTATTTTTGACATTTACTATCCCGAAAATACGGCAATTCGTAGTCGTATTGATGTGCTATCAATACGAATACAAATTGCCGTATTTTCGGGATAGTTAGGGGGACATTTACCAAAATGGATTCGTAGAAAAAAGGTGTATTCGTAGGGAGAAATACACCTTTTTTTTACGAATTTGTATTTTCGGGATTTACAATCCCAAAAATACAACAATTCGTAGTCCTAAAGATAGAACATTCGTATTTGTATTTACAAATACGAATGTCCTACACCATCGATAGGATACGACAGAAATCACCATTCAAAAGAATGGTGGTTCCTGATGTACTAAGCAGCCGTACTGATAATACAGCTGCTTAGTGGTGTAAAACAGGCATGCAAATACGACAGGAAAATAGAACACCATTTTCCTGTTCTATTTGCTTTAAGCCTGCACGGATCAGTCAGATCCGTGCAGGCTTCAGTGTAAAAAAATAGAAAAATTAAATAAATAAATAAAAAAACCGGCGTGGGGTCCCCCCCACAGCCGAAACCAGCACCAGGCTGAAGGAGCCGGGGCCGGTAATTAAAAATCAGGGAACCCGACAAATAGGGGTTCCCCGATTTCAACACACTGATACTTACCTATCTTGATCCCGTCGGTAGGTCGCTGGCTCCGGTGTCGGCGGCTCCGGTGTCGGCGGCTCCAGTGTCGGCGGCTCCGGGTCGGCGGCTCCGAGGTCGGCGTCCTGTCTGAAGAAAATCCATGTTGGACCTGTGGAAGTAAATCCTACTCACCATGTCCTCCATGGATGGTCTTCTGTCTTCTCTCTTCTTTTCCAGGACTTTATTCTTTCTCTTCTGTCTTCTGTCTTCTTCTTTGTTTACGCTGCCGGCTGTCGGGACTTTCAGAGCTGGAGAGATGTTGCCTCCTCGACGTCTGGACTAAGAATGAATTCTAGCCAATCAGGAGCCGCCTAGTGGCCAATCAGGAGCCAGTAAAGTCATTCTTAGTCGAGGAGGCAACATCTCTCCAGCTCTGAAAGTCCCGACAGCCGGCAGCGTAGGATTTACTTCCACAGGTCCAACATGGATTTTCTTCAGACAGGACGCCGACCTCGGAGCCGCCGACACTGGAGCCGCCGACACCGGAGCCAGCGACCTACCGACGGGATCAAGATAGGTAAGTATCAGTGTGTTTGTGATGTGTGTATGAAACTTTTATTTAAAATGTGTGTCAGTGTGTTTTGTGCACTATTTTTTTAACTGTGGAACTACAAGTGCCAGCGGGCCCTTTAATGCCCAGCAGGCTGGGACTTGTGGTTCTCCAAGTCCCAGCTTGCTGGCACTTGTAGTGCCACAGTAAAAAACAATAGTTTTATCTTTTTTTTTTACACCATAATCAGCCCGATGCCCACCGCCCAGGGGCATCGGGGACAGTACCAGGCTTCAGCCTGGTCAGGTATGTCCTGGAGGGGGGGGACACCTTCATTGGGGGGGTCCCCACTCCCCCAGGGCCCCTGGCCAGGCTGACTGGTCGGTAGGGATGAATGCTTTGGCCGGGGGGGACTTGCATAAAAAGCCTCCCCCCGGCTGTGGCATTACCCTGCTGGCTGGTTTTGCCTGGGGCTGGTTCTTAAAATACGGGGGACCCCTAGTCATTTTGTCCCCCGTATTTTGGGAACCAGCCCCAGAGCAGGAGCCTGGGGCTGGTTGTTAAAAAACAGGGAACCCCTATTTGTCGGGTTCCCTGATTTTTAATTACCGGCTCCAGGCTCTGTCAGCCTGGTGCTGGTTTCGGCTGTGGGGGGGACCCCACGCCGTTTTTTTTTTAAAATATTTATTTATTTTTCTATTTTTTTTACACACTGCAGCCTGCACGGATCTGACTGATCCGTGCAGACTGCTAGAAATAATTCGTATTAGCAGCCGTATATACGGCCGCTAATACGAATTGCTACACCATCGGAGGGTTACAAAGCAGTCGTATATGACTGCTTTGTAATTTCCCCTCCGGAACACGACTTTGCATACGACTCAAACAGTCGTATGCAGTCGTAGGGGAAATACCAATACGAAAAACTAGGTTTTTCATATTGGTAAATTTCCCCCTAAATGTCAAAAATAAGTGTATTTCTGGATACAAATACACCTATTTGTTACAAATTTAATTTAGTAAATTACCCCCAATACCCCCTACCACCCGCAGGACATCAAAGCTTCCCCCACCCCTACCGCTGGAGGATCGGTAGGGGCCCCAATACATTGTTATGCCCAGATGCCTACACTGCTGTTGATGCCCCTGTATGTATGTATGTATGTATGTGTATATATGTATGTCCCTCCTGCGCATCATTGTATTGTATCCCCACCGCCGAGCGGGGTATATATCATTGCATATGCTGTCTTGAAGAAAATACCATTCAAACGTCGACATTAATGCATATGTTTGCTTCTACTACATAAAGCATACTTTTTCTTTCATCGTAAAAAGACCCCTGGAGTGACTCAGTTATTTCCACTGTACCTACTACCCACTGTAGGCACCCGGGGCATCTGCAAACCAGTTGGAGTGCCGGTTCATCTGCATCGAATATATATATATATATATATTATTATTATTATTATTTATATACATTTGGTCCATCTATAATACTTTAACTGACCCGGCATATACTGGGTCACCTAAGTGTCCATCTCCGTGCTTTGCTCCGCCCCTCTGGAAACCCCCTTCTGAATATCCTGTGTTTGCCCCTGATGCCCTTCACATTTTGTATAATCAGGACATGCCTAACATAGCAAATACTGCATCTCCCTCCCCATGGCTGTAACTAGGGTGGTATTGAGTGTACTTAGCACACATCACATATGCCCAGTGGGCCTGATCCTTTGTGACCCCGCAGTCACGATCGCATCCACCAGTTCCGCCAGCTTCAGTGCTGCTGTTGCTCACTGTAATGTATGTAGCGCTGCATATATTACAGTGGGCAGTGCTGCAGCTATCCGCCATGTGCTATACCCTTTGCTGGCTCCCCTGTAAGCAGTCACTCACGAGCTCCGCAAAGGCCCATGGGAGGTGCTGTGCGCTGTTATATATGTGCAGCAGCCCTCCTGTGGCCATTTTGGATTTAGGCAAAGCACTGCGGCCCACGGCCCAACCAGCCCAGGGGGGAGTGCGGTCGGCCCGGTTTTAATGAGTTTTGGGCCAGCCCCCCGGGAAATGGCCTGGTTTCCCACCGGGCCAATCCGCCCCTGATCTGAGGGCATATCCAGATTAGGAGGATACTGTACCGTGGGCCCCATCTGTCAGGAGGGCCCCTGGCTGGAGCAGCTCTGCCATTTTTTGTCCCTCCTGAATGTCAGATAGCTGATCATTCCAAGCTTCAGGCCAGTGTTAAATACCCCATCTATATTATAGATCTACACTTGAACATCTCCCTGTAACAGCTTTTCCTTGAATTTAAGTAAACATCGTGATGTGGGAAAATTGTATTTACAGTTGATGAATTTTAAGATATTAATCAATTAAGTAATTTTGCATCTCCTCATAGAGCAAGGTCAACCCGAATGCAAGTCTCCAACTCAGTAAGTCTGCATTATTGCAACAATTAGTTATACTGTACGTATGGCTTTTAGACATTAAGTGGCCTTGAGAGCAGTGATTGAAAACATTTCTGCAAATAAAAAGCCGCCCTTGTTAAAAAATTGTTGTAAACGCTTGTACATTTACAGGCCATGCGTAGGAATTGTTCCATAACTACTTCTATGCAAATAGCAGTGATTCATCTTGTTTTTTTTTACAAAACTTAAAAAGCTCTTATACGTTCAGACGCAAACCTGGCAAAAGGGGAGAACAAGGGGGACACTGCCTTACAGTCAGAAGCATACCTCCCAACTGTCCCTATTTCCACAGGGCACGATTTCTTGTGACTGTCCCACGCCCCCTCCAGGTCGTCAGTGTCCCCCGCGGTAGGGGGGCAGTTGGGAGTCCCCCCTTCACAGCAGTGAATAGATGCATGGCCAGAAGCTCTTAGAACACTGGCCATGCAACCCCAGTCGTGAAATGGGGGGTGTAGCTTCGCGATCATGTCTGCTAGTCCCCGCCCCCTTCTGCAAGGCCCGCCCATGTGGGTGTCCCGATCCTTACTATATGAAAGGTGAGAGGTATGCAGAGGAACAACAGCAGGATCCTGATGACCAGAATCCCAACACAACCCAAAGGTCAGTGTTGGGAATAGGGGAGGGAGGTTAGGTGTAGGGTTAAAATACTTACTGTCTAGCCAACGAATCCTGCAGTTTGTCTTCCAGACCGCCGGGATGTCATACCCAACCCTCTTGCAGATATAGGGGTTTATTCAGTAAGGAACTCAAAAGCAAACTGTAATGGGCTAAACCATGTGCACTGCAGGTGGGGCAAATGTAACATGCACATGCCAGGGGTCATGTGCTCATTGCCAGGTGTTGCTTGCTCATTGCCAGGGGTTACTTGCTCATTGCCTGGGGGTTTACTGCTTGTTGTCAAGGGGTTTCTGCAATGGGGGTTACATGCTTGTTACCATGGTCATTGCATGGGAGTTACTATTTACAGCGTACCAGCATTCCCAGTTTCCCCCTTTTGGGTAGTGCTGGGCACTCTGCTTTCCCTGACAGAAGCTAGAGGTCTAGTACAGGGGTCCTCAAACTATTTTGCTCTGGGACCCCATCAGACAGTAATATTAATGACCGGACCCCAGCAAGTTTCTGCAGAAGGTCATCACATCACATGTGTAGTCAGCAGGCAGCACATACATGGCAGCATTGTGGAGGCACAAAATGATGGGAGGAGCCTGATAACAGACAATTCAACAGATTTTTCAAACTCCTTGAATCACTGACTGAGATTAGAAAAGTCATCAGCCTGATGGCCAGGAACATGGAGTCGTGACCCCATGCTGAGAAGGTTGGGACCCACTTTGGGGTCAGGACCCACAGTTTGAGAACCGCTGGTCTATTAGGACCTCTAACACCTGTCTCCTGGAAGGTGGCGGACATTTTTGGCTGCCATTTTTGGCTGCCATTTTTAGAGATTCACAGCCATTTGCATGTAATCTGCAAAGACCTGGCTCCCACCTCCGGGCTGTGCTCCCCCAAGACCCAGTAATCTGGGCTGCAGCCTGATGAGCCTATTGGTAGATATGGATAGTGGTAGAAGCTCAATTAGTTCAGTAATACCACTCAGGTGCATGCAAGGGAGGGGTTAATACTGAGTAAGTAAAAAAAAGACATTGTTTCCGCCAGCTCACTGAATGGTATTAGTAACCAATCTTGAACACTACATGATAATAGAATTCAGAGATATTGGTTACATAAACCTGTGCAGGTGTGTGATTTGCCCCCCAAGCCATCGTTAAGGCTTCTCTATATATTGGGGGGTCCCTAGTGCTATATCTAGGTGCAGGGTGGGGCACCCCAAAACTAGCATAAGCTAGTAAGCCCAGAGCGGCACACCAGTGAAATACTATAGTTTTAATAAATGTTAGTAATAAGAAGCCGAAGCTATGTATAGACAGAGAGGAAAAAAAGAGAAGTGTAATTAAAATATTAAATAAATTGTGTTAGTGAGGAAAATAAAAAAGTGTTGGTACTTGTGTATTAGCAGGGCGCCCAATAAACATACATATGCTAGCGTAGGGAAATCTCATCGCACAGCCCGTTTTAGTGCCATGCGATGCGATCTCAGTAGTTAATATGGTGTAGGACGTTTGGCAGTTAGCGTAGCTGTGCTTTCAGAATAAGTGTAGACTGCGCAAATAGCGTAGTCAGTCAGAACTTGTGTAGTGTTCCCGGTCCCTGTCAGATTCAGTCAGAGCTCAATAACTGACAGTAATGGCTGCATCAGGGAGAGCAGAAAACGTGACAGAAGTGAGAGTGATGGCTGGTGAACCTGTGACCATGTTCACCTTGCCAAACAGAGGAGGAGGCTGTTCTATTTTTCCAGCAGCACAATTTGCTTCCGGTGACGCAAAATTGTGTGAACGGGCACCCAATGCACCTATCCATCAAAGAATGCATGTGGCGCCGCCACATTAAAGTGTGTCGCAAGAAGATGAGTCTCAGAGCGGCGCATTGGTTCCTGGGGTGCCGTTTACCCTTACTCACTCTTGTCCGCTTTATATATTCGTGGGCAGAGGAGATAACAAGTGTCACTTATTGTGACCGGAACTGCACTTCTAATAAAACCACAGTGCAGTATAACAGTTTACTGCGTGAGGCCTGCACTATGGACTTAATTTCTCAGCCCCATAAGCAAATTGGCGGTCCCGGCAAGGTCATAGAAGTCAATGAAAGCCTATTTGTCAAAAGGAAATGCAATGTGGGAAGGATGCTGCCTCAGCAGTGGATCTTTGGAGGGATTTGCAGGGAGAGTGGCGAATGCTTTGTGACTCCAGTCGAGAAGAGAGATGCCACAACATTGATGGCCTCCTCCAGCCTGATCACTGCTTCCCGTGCTAGAGTACAGGACTTTGCCCGTGCTGCACCCCTTCAGTGGAACGCATTCCCTCTCTCCATTAGACTCTCCCCGACCTTGCAAATCTTCAAACGGGCACTGAAAACACCTTTTCATCAAAGCGTACCCTTCCACTGCGTAAACTAGCTGGTTCTCCGACCCCTTGCCTGTTTACATCCTGCTATCTAGCCACCACCCACTTGCTTGCACCTCTTGTAATCTGTCTGTCTCCCCTTCCTACTAGATTGTAAGCTCCTCCGAGCAGGGCCCTCTTCACTCCTGTTATCAAAGCCCTCTTCTCTTCACATTTTACTCACAGCTCTCCTATACTCAAACAATCAGTGACCATCTTCGTCTGCATACTCATCTCCATCATTGGCCTCAAGCCTCTAGGTGTATGTTGATTGAGTCCTCACTACTTATATTTAAGCTGTAATGTGTATTGAACTGTGGCGCTCTTTATTTGTACTCTATTTTTGTTATTTATTCAATGTTATGCCAAGTTTTGTCTCCCTGTACTGTTCCTTTGTACGGCGCTGCGAAACACTTGTGGCACCTTATAAATAAAATTATAATAATAATAATAATGGCCGCCATCAATAAGTTTATTGTACCAGGAACAATGATTTATTCAGATTGTTGGCAGGCCTACAATACAGAGCAGCTTCAGCAGGCCATATATGAGCATGCGCGTGTGAACCACGGATTTCACTTTATGGACCCGGATTCAGGGGTTCACACCCAGAACATTGATCGGCTGTGGGGGGCAGTAAATGGCATAACAAGCGCCAAAGAGGCACACCACAGAAAAAATTGGAGTCCTACCTGGAAGAATTCATGTGGCGGAAGACTCTGGGCGCTAATAATGCATTTCTTGCGCTGCTTCCAAAGGCCAATGAACAGTGACTCTGCTATTCTTGTTCTTTTTCTTAATTAATTGTCATTATTCTTGTTGTTTTACTTAATTTCTGGTTATAAACGTAATTAATTAATCTGAAATCTTTATTATTAATTATTAAGTAAATTTCAAGTTAATCATTAACACATGTCATCATTACTGTGTCAGATGTATGATATGGCAGGAGTGAATGTGTTCCTAAAACACCCCCACTATCCACGCCACCCCGAAGTGTGGTGAGCACAGCGTGCCCTGCGAGGGGCGGCGTAACGTGTCCTCCTGACCTTTTCATACCCCACTATCCACGTCGGTGTGGAGTTTATTTAATAAAGTGTGGCGAGCGCAGTGAGCCACCGAGCCCGAAGTGTGGCGAGCCCCGCGAGGGGACGCGGAATGGATGTAATGTAATCCGCGGCCCCTCGTGGGGCTCGCTGCGCTCGCCACACTTCGGGCTCGGTGGCTCGCTGCACTCGCCACACTATATAAAATCAACTCCACGCCGAAGTGGATAGTGGGGGTATAAAAAGGTCGGGAGGACGCGTTGCGCCACCCCTCGCGGGGCTAGCTGCGCTCACCACGCTTTGGGGTGGCGTGGATAGTGGAGGGGGGTGCCTAAAAACCTAATTGCATGTCATTAAAGGGGATGCAGTTACAATCCCAGCGGTCGGGATCCCGGCATTCAGAATCCCGACGCCGGAATCCCGACCGCCGAAATACCGACACATTCTCCCTCCGTGGGTGTCCACGACTCCCCTGGAGGGAGAATAAATTAGTGTGCCGAGCGTAGCGAGGCACCGGGCCCGCTGCGTGGCGAGCGCAGCGAGCACGCAAGGGGGGGCGATCCACGTCCCCCCCTTGTCGGCATTTCGGATGTCGGGATTCCGGCGTCGGGATTCTGAACGCCGGGATCCCGACCGCCGGGATTCAATACTGAATCCCATTAAAGTGTATAGTTAAGTTAATGGCATTGCACCCTATAAAATCGCATGCGATCGCATGCAATTTTGCGTGAGGTGCGATTGCATGCAATGTGATAAGCTTGGGGCAAGAGAGCAGTAAATAAATTACTTAGGAAAATCGCATCGCACGGCACTAAAACGGGACATGAGATGCAATGCAATGTGATTTTCTTACGCAGAATAGTCCACTAAGCAAATTGCTTAGTGGGCGCCGTGGTTCTACACAAGTACCAAAGTGTTAATAGAAGGTAAGGGTGTGCCACACTAGAGCCACACAGCTCAACCAGTTCAGGGGCACCGTACCCCATACCACCGCTACCCTAAATTGGGTCTACGATTAACCATCAAGGAGCCACATGGTTCAGGCCCTGGAGATGGGTGGACAGGAGCAGCAAAGGTGACAGTTTTACAAAATGAGAAATTGTCTCACACTGTGACAGGTACACAGCAAATAGGATACTCAGCAGGGAGAGTGCCTCCCTGCTTTGCATCCTCTGCTGAGCAGCCGCTACACAGCTGACCCCGCTCTCCTTCGTTCTCTGCAAGAAAGGTGCTTCAACACAGGTGATGGCAATTATAATTTAAGAGGGAAGTTCAGGAGCAGAGCAATTTGTCCCTCCTGGAGAGGGTCATGTTGGGAGGTATGCTGTATGTGTGTGTCCCCAGCCCAGGGCCCCCCTGACAGGCCCGGGCCCGGGTAAATTGTACTCGCTCCCCCCTCCTCTTGGCAGCCCTGACTCTACATCCTATGAACAGAGCTGGATTAACAATGGGTCTGATGGAGCTATAGCTCCAGGCCCACTCTCCAAATAGGCCCATTTTGTAGCTGAGGGTCAGGGCTGTCCAACGAGACCAGCCCCGCGTCGCTAGTTCCCCGGGAACCGGAGATACCGCCAGGCAAACCTGGAACGTTTTCCCCATAGGATAACATGGGACCTGCTAATTCCAACCTCCACCCAGTTCCAACGGCTGCCAGTTCCCCCTCCGGCATCACAGAAACTCGAGGTTGATCTCAGTCGAACCCAAAACGCTGGGCCTTCAATCTGATACCTGGTCCATATGGGTTCATTGGTTCTAGAGATATTGCAGGTAAAACTATTTTTTTTCATTTCTGATATGTAATTTCATGGCTGTTCATGTTGTTTGAGGACAGATTTCTCTGGAACCAAATGGCCCAGTTTCACGGGACCAAAATCATTCGAAGGCTATATGTAAATGGGTCAGTTGGTTCAGAAGATATAGCTGGTTGTTTAAAGGGGGGCGGGGGTGGTTTTCTCTCCCCCTCACACCAGAAAATGCAGGGACTAGGCTGGTGTAAGTCCGAGAATGTCCCTGCATGATACCTGGGACCATATTCCCTGCATTTTCTGCATTTTCTGGTATGAAAGGGGTATTATTTCAAATAGCCGGGACATGTAGTGCTCTGAATACAGCCGGGCAGCCCCCTGCTCTCTGCCCGGCTGTTAATGGCTGTCATTTCTGCCCAGCGGCGACTGTCCCCCAGTTACCGCGAGCATGTATTCCCCCTTGGCAATGAGCATGTAATCCCACATGGCAATGAGCATGGAACCCCTGGCAATGAGCATGGAACCCCTGGCAATGAACATGTAGGTAAGCTGTAAGCAACACTTATGTAGCATAATTTTTAATAGGCATTATGGTGTTTGGCATAATACGTAATGGAGATTATGGTGTGAGGCTTAACATGTAGAGGGCATTATGGTGTAAATTTTTAATGTGTGCCTTTGGCACGCAATGCCCCTATTTATGAAGCATATTGTGCATTATTGCTCAATCTGTTTGGTATAGTGCAGGCATGTCCAAACTATGGCCCTCCAGCTGTGAAACTACAAGTCCCATCATGCATTGCCACAGTTTTGCAATTAGGGAATGCTAAAACTATGTCAAGGCATGCTGGGATGTGTAGTTTCACAACAGCTGGAGGGCCACTATTTGGACATGCCTGGTATAGTGTGTATTTTGGCTCAATCCATGTGGCAAAATGTGAATTTTGCCTTAATATGTGTGGCATAACGTGAATTTTTGCTCAATCGGTGTTAATTTTGTCTCATTCCATGTGGCATAATGTGTAAGAAGCAAGTACAGTATAAGGGGTTACTATTGTGTTGCATGATTTGTATAAGGGGTATATGGTGTGTTAAATGTAGGTTACCACATAAAAGGTGCTGACATATTGTCTACCACCATTGTCTGTGTGCCGCCTCACCCCGCAAGTATCTTAGGACATCGGCGTCCCTCATCTCCCTGCATTTTTCTTATGCCAGCCCCCTGCCTTTTCCAGGCATATATAATTAGTTGAAAGTATTTACACAAATAGAGACACACCCATGAGCAGACCACCCAAACAGAACACTGGTCACGCCACCCACATTATTAGGTGATGGACGCAACCCCTATTATTGCGCATAATAGGCCCTTGATCATTTTCAGCTCCAGGCCCATTTAGACCTTAATCTGGCTATGAACCGCCTTGAAAATTGCTATGCTGCTTGCTTTATCTAAAGATTTAAATTCAAGCTACTCACCCTCACCTTTAAAGACAACACCAGAAGCCGCACTCATACATTTCAGTCTGACCCAGGTCTGCAACTAGGGGATAGGGGGTTGAATGTGCCCCAGATTCTGAATTTGAGGAGGCGCCGAGATGATTGGAGAAATAAAAGTGATAATTATCGGGTCTAGAGCCCGATAATTGTGAGATAGTTCTAGACCCGATAGCTTTCCTTATAGCTGCTTTATTTGGCAATAAGACATTTAGAGCTCTATTTACTGAGCCTTGGGGAGAGATAAAGTGGAAAGAGATAAAGTACTAAACAATTAGCTTCTCTCGTTTTTTAAACATTCTGTAACATGGCAGTTAGGAGCTGATTGGTTTGTAATTTCTCTCTATTCAAGGCTTAGTAAATAGACCCCTATGTTCTGACATAGTACTATACATATGCAGGGACATAGGCTGTAAAGGGAGCCTACTAGTGAAATGATTACTAATGTGATAATTTCACTACTCTTTTGGGACCCCACACTGCACATGCATGGTCTGCTGGCCACTCATGTGCAGTGGCCATTGGCAGCAAGATTCCAACAGAACACATGTGCAGCGGCAAATGCTGGGGAGGGTTCCTACAGAATACATGTGCGGCAGCCATTGCCAGCAAGGTTCCTACAGAACACATGTGCAGCAGTAATTGCTGGGGAGGGTTCCACTTCCTACAGAACACATGTGCGGCAGCCATTTCCAGCAAGGCTCCTTCAGAACACATGTGCAGCAGTAATTGCTGGGGAGGGTTCCACTTCCTACAGAACACATGTGCAGCGGCCATTGCCAACAAGGTTCCTACAGAACACATGCGCAGCAGTAATTGCTGTGGATGGTTCCACTTCCTACAGAACACATGTGCGGCAGCCATTTCCAGCAAGGCTCCTACAGAACACATGCGCAGCACTTGCTGTGGATGGTTCAACTTCCTACAGAACACATGTGCAGTGGCCATTGCCAACAGGGTTCCTACAGAACACATGTGCAGCAGTAATTGCTGGGGAGGGTTCCACTTCCTACAGAACACATGTGCAGCGGCCATTGCCAACACGGTTCCTACAGAACACATGCGCAGCACTTGCTGTGGATGGTTCAACTTCCTACAGAACACATGTGCAGTGGCCATTGCCAACAGGGTTCCTACAGAACACATGTGCAGCAGTAATTGCTGGGGATGGTTCCACTTCCTACAGAACACATGTGCAGTGGCCATTGCCAACAAGGTTACTACAGAACACTTTTGCGGCCGCCCCAGGAAAATGGCTGTTTTGTGTGGATTATTTATCCTATAAATATTGTTCCATAAATAGGCTCCTTAATCTTTGATATAATGGGGGACATTTATCAAAATGGATTTGTAGAAAAAAGGTGTATTCGTAGGGAGAAATACTTTTTTTTACGAATTTGTATTTTCGGGATTTACAATCCCAAAAATACAACAATTCGTAGTCCTAAAGATGGAACATTCGTATTTGTATTTACAAATACGAATGTCCTACACCATCGATAGGATACGACAGAAATCACCATTCAAAAGAATGGTGATTCCTGATTTACTAAGCAGCCGTACTGATAATACGGCTGCTAAGTGGTATGAAACACCCACGCAAATACGACAGAAAAATAGAACACCATTTTCCTGTTCTATTTGCGTTTTAGCCTGCACGGATCAGTCAGATCCGTGCAGGCTTCAGTGTAAAAAAATAGAAAAATTAAATAAATAAAAAAAAAACAGCGTGGGGTCCCCCCCACAGCCGAAACCAGCACCAGGCTGAAGGAGCCGGGGCCAGTAATTAAAAATCAGGGAACCCGACAAATAGGGGTTCCCCGATTTTTAACAACCAGCCCCAGGCTCCAGGTCCGGGGCTGGTTCCCAAAATACGGGGGGACAAAATGACTAGGGGTCCCCCGTATTTCAAGAACCAGCCCCAGGCACAACCAGCCAGCAGGGTAATGTCACAGCCGGGGGACACATGATATAAGTTCCCGCGGCCAAAACATTAACCCCCTGACCGGTCAGCCTGGCCAGGGGCCCTGGGGGAGTGGGGACCCCCCCAATGAAGGGGTCCCCCCCCTCCAGGACTTACCTGACCAGGCTGAAGCCTGGTACTGTCCCCGATGCCCCTGGGCGGTGGGCATCGGGCTGATTAAGTGTAAAAAAAAAAGATTAAACTATTGTTTTTTACTGTGGCACTACAAGTGCCAGCAAGCTGGGACTTGGAGAACCACAAGTCCCAGCCTGCTGGGCATTAAATGGCCCGCTGGCACTTGTAGTTCCACAGTTAAAAAAATAGTACACAAAACACACTGACACACATTTTAAATAAAAGTTTAATACACACATCACAAACACACTGATACTTACCTATCTTGATCCCGTTGGTAGGTCGCTGGCTCCGGTGTCGGCGGCTCCAGTGTCGGCGGCTCCGGGTCGGCGGCTCCGAGGTCGGCGTCCTGTCTGAAGAAAATCCATGTTGGACCTGTGGAAGTAAATCCTACTCACCAGGTCCTCCATGGATGGTCTTCTGTCTTCTCTCTTCTTTTCCAGGACTTATCTTCTGTCTTTTGTCTTCTTTCTTTCTTCACGCTGCCGCCGGGACTTTCAGAGCTGGAGAGATGTTGCCTCCTCGACGTCTGGACTAAGATTGAATTCTAGCCAATCAGGAGCCGACTTTACTGGTTCCTGATTGGCCACTAGGCGGCTCCTGATTGGCTAGAATTCATTCTTAGTCCAGACGTCGAGGAGGCAACATCTCTCCAGCTCTGAAAGTCCCGGCGGCAGCGTGAAGAAAGAAAGAAGACAGAAGACAGAAGATAAGTCCTGGAAAAGAAGAGAGAAGACAGAAGACCATCCATGGAGGACCTGGTGAGTAGGATTTACTTCCACAGGTCCAACATGGATTTTCTTCAGACAGGACGCCGACCTCGGAGCCGCCGACCCGGAGCCGCCGACACCGGAGCCGCCGACACCGGAGCCAGCGACCTACCGACGGGATCAAGATAGGTAAGTATCAGTGTGTTTGTGATGTGTGTATTAAACTTTTATTTAAAATGTGTGTCAGTGTGTTTTGTGTACTATTTTTTTAACTGTGGAACTACAAGTGCCAGCGGGCCATTTAATGCCCAGCAGGCTGGGACTTGTGGTTCTCCAAGTCCCAGCTTCCTGGGGAGGCTTGCTGGCACTTGTAGTGCCACAGTAAAAAACAATAGTTTAATCTTTTTTTTTACACTTAATCAGCCCGATGCCCACCGCCCAGGGGCATCGGGACAGTACCAGGCTTCAGCCTGGTCAGGTAAGTCCTGGAGGGGGGGGACCCCTTCATTGGGGGGGTCCCCACTCCCCCAGGGCCCCTGGCCAGGCTGACCGGTCAGGGGGTTAATGTTTTGGCCGCGGGAACTTATATCATAAGTGTCCCCCGGCTGTGACATTACCCTGCTGGCTGGTTGTGCCTGGGGCTGGTTCTTAAAATACGGGGGACCCCTAGTCATTTTGTCCCCCCGTATTTTGGGAACCAGCCCCAGAGCAGGAGCCTGGGGCTGGTTGTTAAAAATCGGGGAACCCCTATTTGTCGGGTTCCCTGATTTTTAATTACCGGCTCCAGGCTCTGTCAGCCTGGTGCTGGTTTCGGCTGTGGGGGGGACCCCACGCCGTTTTTTTTTTTATATTTATTTTTCTTTTTTTTTTTACACCTTGCAGCCTGCACGGATCTGACTGATCCGTGCAGATTGCTACAAATAATTTGTATTAGCAGCCGTATATATGGCCAGCTAATACGAATTGTTACACCATCGGAGGGTTACAAAGCAGTCGTACATGACTGCTTTGTAATTTCCCCTCCGGAACACGACTTTGCATACGACTAAAACAGTCGTATGCAGCCGTAGGGGAAATACCAATACGAAAAACTAGGTTTTTCATATTGGTAAATTTCCCCCTAAATGACTGGAATAGTTTCAATAGAAAAATTGTAATAGGAAATTTAAGGTAATAGCACACAGTGATTTAATATTGCTAATAAATTACATTATTATGACCTTTTGTAAAATATAAGTGTTGTTCCGAATGCATACTTACAGTATATTACTTTGGTTCCTCTAGAGGATGCTGTAGTGCAGCATTTTACATAATTGTTCCTTACTAGAAGTGGATTGCACTGAACACTACAGATGGACCTGCATGGGGTGTGAATTAATAGAACAACAATGTCTAGGTAGATAGTCCTTAAGTAGGCACCATATGGTTGACATGCATTAGGTTGACAAGTAAAAAAGGTCGACAGATGAAGGTTGACAGGTACAATAGGTTCACAGGTTAAAAAGTGGAATACAATGGGCATACTACATTGAGGCCTAGCAACAAAGAGCTGCTTAGGGAAGACAATGAGGATCAAGCTGGATCTCCACATAGTAATAACACCTACTCAGAGAGGTTAGATGATTAGTTTGAAGCATACATACATTAAAGACTCTCAAATAGATGAACCCTCTCCTGTATACCCCCACCCATGCAGCCAAATTCTGCCACCCACGTCCCATGTGAAATGGACAGTCCAGATGCTTTGACCTGATTTATGTTGTAGTGGCCCAGCTACAGAATGTACTATGAATCATCACTGCATTGTAAAGTAAGGGGCAGGACCACAATGATGCATATGAGAAGCCACATCTCCGGCACCGCCCACTTGGCTGCAAAACTTTGATTTGCTCCTTTGAGTTTATGCTGGCCACATATCAGACCAACTTTCCTCCAACCATCCAACTAATTGGTTGGTTGGACTGAAAATATGGTACTCTATGGGGGCAAATGCCAATAAGCGATTTGCTCAACAACTCAGGAGAATGGACACAAACATTCAGTGAAATTTAAATCAAGTAGGTCCAACAACAGTACATTGTCTGAGCAACAGTTGTCCATTTTCTGATTTGGGAAACAAATGACTTAGGGCCTTATTTTGGTTCATTCTTTCTGACAAAATCCTTCTTAGATGGGCAAAACCATGTGCACTGCAGGTGGGGCAGGTGTTACTTGTGCAGAGAGAATTAGATTTGGGTGGGGTTTTACTTCAAAGTGAGATCTATATTGCAGTGTAAAAATAAAGCAGTCAGTATTTTCCCTGCACAGAAACAAAATTACTCACCCAAATCTAATTCTCTCTGCACATGTTACATCTGCCCCCCCTGCAGTGCACGTGGTTTTGTCCATCTAAGAAGGATTTTGTCAGAAAGAATGAACCAAAATAAGGCCCTAATTACAAATTACATGTACTAGGTTTTTATTCCATCCAACCAACTAATTGGATGGTTGGAGGAAAGTTGGTCTGATGTGTAAGCAAACTTCAGTTTGTGTAAATGATTTATCTTTCAACATTAATAATGGATGTTGAGTCATGCCTACTAGTCATATTCCCACCGGAAAACATACAGAATACAACTTGTACATTTTAATTTAGTACATGCTTGTTTCCACTACTCTTTGATTATGGAAAAGTGCCAGCTAAATGAATAGCTCTGCACTGCAGCAAATTTCCTTTCTGGGAAGCCATGCTGATCGTGAAATAAAATATCAGGACGGCCTGTCCAATAACCTACTGGTGTCATATAGCATTTATGCAGCAATTTAAATCCTGCAAGAAGGGTTTGGAAGAATCACAGGAATTTTATTTAAGCTATAAAAATATCCATCTATTGTTATCCGTATAACTTGAGAAAGACAGTAGGCAACAATTTATTCTGGTTTTCATCAATGCACTGAATAGCAGAGTGGATAATAAGTAACACCACCTAAAGTGCCTGTATGTATTATGTTCAGTATATATGGACTACACATGCATCCTTATGGTTAACGCACAAAGATTAAATTGTGTGTATCGTGTAATTTTACATGGCATTTTTTTGTGGTAACAGACACTGGCTAGCAGCGTTCAGTACTACAACCCATGGTAGCAGACTGCAGGGGGCTGCCCAGCACAGGACAAGACTGTCCCACATTGCTACTGTGCAAGCACTTCGCTATATAGCGAAGCACTCCCACATCATCAGCATCAGTGTCATAGAGCCAAGCTACAGGGTGAGAGAGCGTGTCAGTGTGATAGAGCGCAGGGCGAAGGAGGTGTCAGTGTGATAGAGCACAGGGCGAAGGAGTGTGATAGAGCGCATTGTGAGGGAGCGTGTCAGTGTGATAGAGCGCAGGATGAGGGAGCGTGTCAGTGTGATAGAGCGCAGGGCGAAGGAGCGTGTCAGTGTGATAGAGCACAGGGGGAGGGAGCGTGTCAGTGTGATAGAACGCAGGATGAGGGAGCGTGTCAGTGTGATAGAGCACAGGGTGAGGGAGTGTGTCAGTGTGATAGAGCGCAGGGTGAAGGAGCATATCAGTGTGATAGAGGTAATGTGCGAATTTGTGTTGATAAAAAAAATAAAACGGCGTGTCCCCCTCCTGAGCATAACCAGCCCCGGGCTCATTGAGCCGGACCTGGTTCCAAAAATACGGGGGACAAAAAAGCATAGGGGTCCCCCGTATTTTTTAAACCAGCCCAGACTCTTGGACCGGTCCTGGTTCCAAAAATATGGGGAACAAAAAATCTGGGGGTCCCCCGTATTTTGAAACCAGCACCGGGCTCCAACAGCCCGCGGTGTCATGCCACAGCCGGGGGGACACTTTTTATATAAGATTCCCCGGCCGAAACATGAGCACCATGGCTGGTCAGCGGGGACCCCCCCAAGGCTTCACCCGTCCAGGGCTGAAGCCTGCGGCTGTCACCGGCATCCGTGGCTAGTGGATGCCGGCCTGATAGGGTTAAATTTCACATACCTAACATTGCTTTATGCAGGAGTACTACAAGTGCCAGCAGACCTCCCCGCATGCTGGGACTTGGAGAACCACAAGTCCCAGCATGCGGGGCATTAATGGGCCCGCTGGGACTTGTAGTTCACCTGTAAAAAGAATGTTTAAAATAAAACACACACACACAGAAAAGTATAACTTTATTTCACACACAAACAAACACCTCACTTTTACACCAATATACTTACCAATCCAGGATCAAGCACTGGTCTGCCTCCTGCATAGCCGGCTCACCCTGCACTGACAGCGGGGTGAGCCGGCTTTCTCCTGTGCAGCTAACACCTTCTGTAGCGCTGTCCCAGTGCTACAGAGGCTGATAGCGTGATTGGCTGAGCTATGCAGCTCCATGGAGACGCATAAGCCCAAGACTCTTTCAGCCTCTGTAGCTCTGGGACAGCGTGACAGAAGGTCAGGGCCGGCGCTACCCACTCAGCAGCTTTTACAAAGCAGGAAGGTGCCATGCTGAAAAGGCGCTGTCTCCCTCCCTGCTCTCCTAAAGCTGCCTCAGCCGTGTCACTGCCTCCTCAGTAGCACACGCAGGGGGGGTTTCTGAGTACCCAGAAACCCCCCTAGGAGTCTAAGGGTCCTAGATTGAAAGCTGAGGGTCCCCTCTTTTCATGGGTACAAGAATGTTAAAAATCGGCCCTTGGGAACCGGAGATATCTGACTTCAAAACAGTGGCCCCCATCCAAGCCTGTTAATTGCTCTTCCCAGTCAGATATTTCAGGTTCTGTCTGACTTAGAGTTTTTCTGAGGGTATATTCCAAAAGCTGGGACTCTCCCCCTTTGAGGGACACTAGAAGCTTGTCTCTACTTTTCCCAGAACCAGAGATATCAGCCTTCCAGCAGCTGGTTACTGCTCCAGCTCCATACAACTAGTATGTAGTTTTATATAATCGTTGGTGGATTGCTCTGCCTCCTGAACTCTGTTCCCCTAGTCCCCAATACCATTTGGTAGGTGGGATTCTCTAGTTTTAAATTCCATTAAAATCTAAGAAATCTATTTCTGGGAACTGGAGATATCTGCAGTCAAGCAAGCTGTCCTCCCACCAGAAAATTATGAATAATAAACCCACTCCACTATACACCCTCCTCTGCATATTAAACATCCTCTACCACCCAGGAAGTTATGTATCAGGGCCCCTTCATTCAGCCCAATGCCCCCTTCTCCCACCACATCTCCCTCCATCTGTGCAGTAAAGGGGTAATTAGTGTAAATTACTGATCCAGGCCCTACATGCTGAGCAGTTGATATACTACCCCCTACCACCCGCGGGACATCAAAGCTTCCCCCACCCCTACCACTGGAGGATCGGTAGGGGCCCCAACACATTGCTATGCCCAGGGGTCTACACTGCTGTTATGTATGTGTGTATATATATATATATATATATATATATGTGTGTGTATATTATTAATATTATTATTATTATTATTATTTATATACATTTGGTCTATCTATAATACTTTAACTGACCCGGCATATACTGGGTCACCTAAGTGTCCATCTCCGTGCTTTGCTCTACCCCTCTGGAAACCCCCTTCTGAAAATCCTGCGTTTGCCACTGCTCCTGCACGCCGCCCACAGCGCCTGTCTGACAGCAGGCGGGCGGCAATATAAACAGCCTGCACGCCTGCCTATCAGACAGTGGACGGCAGTATGGTGAGGCTGAGCAGCTCCCTGCACCGCGCACACACTGTCCTCCTGTGACCTGCCCCCTCTTCCTCATGGACACTGGCATGTAGCACTGTCTGTGAATGCCTGGATGACATGTCATGTCCGGATCCGCCCCCAATCCATTGCTCCCTGCGCCTGTCAGCTGTCAATCAAATGACGAACAGGCAGCAGCAACGCCCTTCCTTCCCTTTCCTCAGTGTGCTGTGCCCTTGCCAGTCCTCAACACTCCGCCCCTTCTATCTCCTCCCCTCTTCTTCCATCTCCTCCTTCTCTCCCCTCCTTTCCCCCTCAGTCACGAGAGTGGTGTAATGGCGTCCTCAGCGTCCTGCCTACACAGATAGAAGAGGAGGGACTACACAAGAGTTAAACAGCAAAAGAACAGTGAGTCTTTTATTGTACATGTTTATAACAAATTTTTTAATAATTGTAGATTTTTTAATATTAATTTAGACACTTTTTAAATAATGGACTGGGTTATATACCTAAAGGTGGCCATAAACGCTGCAATAGCAGCACGCGATGTGCGCTCCTGCGGGCATCGCTCAGTACAAAAAGTATGTGATACACATACTTTTTGTACTGCTTTCGGATCGCATTGCACACACATTACATGCATGCTGTGCGATGCGATCTAGCCCATAGCGTATGCGATTCAGCGTGTATGGGCACCTTTAGTACCTGCAACATTTTGCGGACACAGCACTGAGATGGTGTACGCATACATGTACATGCACCCGAGATGCGTACGCTCCCACAGCTGCAGCTTGTTGCAATGGCAATGTGAAAGGGCTCAAAATGTATGGTTTGCAGGAGAGCGCCGGACACCCTAGCACCGGCCCTGCAGAAGGTGTTAGCTGCACAGGAGAAAGCCGGATCACCCCGCTGTCAGTGCGGGTGAGCTGGCTATGCAGGAGACAAACCAGCGATGGATCCTGGATTGGTAAGTATATTGGTGTAAAAGCGAGGTGTGTGTTTGTATGTGAAATAAAGTTATACTTTTCTGTGTGTGTGTGTTTTATTTTAACATTCTTTTTACAGGTGGACTACAAGTCCCAGCGGGCCCATTAATACCCCGCATGCTGGGACTTGTGGTTCTCCAAGTCCCAGCATGGGGGGGAGGTCTGCTGGCACTTGTAGTTCTCCTTCATAAAGCAATGTTAGGTATGTGAAATTTAATCCTATCAGGCCGGCATCCACTAGCCAGGGATGCCAGTGACAGCCCCGGGCTTCAGCCCTGGATGGGTGAAGCCTGGGGGGGAACCCCTTTATTGGGGGGATCCCCACTCCTCCAGGTACCCCGTCCAAGGCTGACCAGCCATGGTGCTCATGTTTCGGCCGGGGGACCTTATATAAAAAGTGTCCCCCGGCTGTGGCATGACACTGCGGGCTGTTGGAGCCCGGTGCTGGTTTCAAAATATGGGGGACCCCCAGATTTTTTGTCCCCAGTATTTTTGGAACCAGGACCGGTCCAAGAGTCTGGGGCTGGTTTCAGAAATACGGGGGACCCCTATGCTTTTTGTCCCCCGCATTTTTGGAACCAGGTCCGGCTCAATGAGCACGGGGCTGGTTATGTTTAGGAGGGGGGACCCTACGCCATTTTAACATTTTATTGCAAATAGATTTTTATTGATTTTAGGTACAGCAAATACAGTATAATTCCATTGTAAATTTGTCAAATAAAGAGAAATATATTTGCTTAATAGAATACACAAAAACTGGTGCGGAAGCAGTGGTTTGTATAGGGAGGGAGGGAAAAGTGAAAGGTGAAGTTATGGGTAGGAGAAGGGGGAGGGGTATTCCGGTTCGCTAATGAGTTTGACATTAACCAAGATAAAAAGTATAGTCGTGTATATATGGCAATGCGTATGCGGATCGTCGAACGCTATCGACAGAGAGGGTCAGCAGGAGAGTAAGCGTGGAGGGGGGGGCGGGGGTGTACCAAGTCGTTAGAAAGGGGGGGGACACTAAGAGGATTGGGATGCCATTGCTCCTTTGTAGGTCTTGGTGTCCCTGAAGAGCAGCCACCGGGACCACGTATTCCTAAACTGGGCATGTCTGTCCTCGGCAGAGGATAAGATGTCTTCCATGTCCATGTAAAAGTCAATTTTTTTGAACCAGTCCTTTATTGTTGGAGGAGAGGAGAAGCGCCATCTCACCGGGATAACCGATTTAGCAGCATTGTTCAGGTGGCATAACAGGGAGTTTTTATATCTCGAGAGGGGGGCTGGCGAGAGGTGGAATAATAGTTGGTCAGTGGGGATCTGATCGCCCAGGATAATCCCAGACAATCTAAAAATCTCCGACCAAAAAGGCAGGATAAGAGGGCACTGCCACCATATGTGCAGTGGATTCCCTGGGGCCCCCGAGCGGGATGCAGTTGAAATCCCGGCGGTCGGGATCCCGGCGTTCAGAATCCCGACGCCGAAATCCTGACCGCCGAAATCCCAACACATTCTCCCTCCGTGGGTGTCCACGACACCCCTGGAGGGAAAATAAATTAGTGTGCCGAGCCTAGCGAGGCACCGGGCCTGCTGCGTGGCGAGCGCAGCGAGCCCGCAAGGGGGGGCGATCCATGTCCCCCCCTTGTCGGGATTTTGGCTGTCGGGATTCCGGCGTCGGTATTCTGAACGCCGGGATCCCGACCGCTGGGATTCAGTACTGAATCCCCCGGAGCAACGCCAGCAGATGTTGGGGACTCCAGTACCCATTTTGGAGAGGGTGTCTGGGCATCTGTACCAGCGAGATAGTAGTTTGTATTGTGTCTCGCGGACTCCCACATTGGTGGAGCATGCGTGGGCCAGGCAGAAGATCTTTTCCCAGTTGGCGTCACCCATCTCCTCTCCCAGTTCATGGTCCCAAGCTACCGTAAAGTGGGGAGGTTTGAGGCTGGTATCTGCCAGGATAAGATTGTATAGTGTGGAGATAGTATGTTGGGGGGGGGACTTATTGGCGCAAAGGAGTTCAAAGGGTGATGGGGGGTTGGTTAGCGTGTTGGAAGGACCGAGAGAGTGGAGATAGTGACGAACCTGTAGGAACCGCCAGTGTTCCACATCTGGTAAGTTCCATTCAGCTTTAACCTCATCAAAAGACAGAAGATGTCCCCCACTCACCAGCTGTCCTACTCGGAAGAGTCCCCCGTCTAACCAGCGGCTGAAGGCCGTCAGGTCTGCACCAGGAGGAAAGCAGCTAAGTGCAAGAAAGGACCTATACGGGGAGGTCTTTGAGGAAATGGAGGGGAGTTTCCTAAGGGATTTTCATGTTTGCATGGTGGGCCCTATAGTGGGGTGGTTTGAGTCAGGCAAGGAGGGGAGCCATGGGGCTATGTATACCGGGGTGTGTAGTTCATGCTGCTCAATCCGAACCCATTGTTTTGACGTATCTCTTCTCGACCATTCAATTATCCTAGTTAGCAGTGAAGCCTGATAGTATCCTTGGATATATGGGAGTCTTAAGCCTCCCCTAGATGTTGATCTGTGTAGGAGATCTAATCTCAGACGCGGTCGTTTTTCTGCCCAAACAAAATCACGTATTATGGCCTGTATATCTTTGAACCAATGTTGAGGGATCTTAATGGGGAGAGTCTGGAGAAGGTAAAGGATCCTGGGGAGGAAGTTCATCTTTATGATCCCCAATCTACCAAACCATGAGAAAGGCCGAGCTCTCCACGAATACAGGTCATGCCGCAGTTTCGTAAGGAGGGGAGTGAAGTTAGCTTCAAAGAGTCGGAAGGGGCATCTAGTGATGACTACGCCTAGGTATTTTAATTGGGAGTCATGCCAGGTGAAAGGAAACGCTGATTTAAGGCCGGAGATAATACTAGGGGGAGTATAGATATTTAATGCAATTGACTTTGTGTAGTTAATTTTAAAGTTGGAAAGGGCCCCAAAGAGACGAAACTCCTCCATTAAGTTAGGGAGATGATCGGAGAGGGGAGTGTTGCGAGTAGGTCGTCAGCGAATAGGGCCAGTTTATATTCCTGGCCATGGAGGGTGAAGCCGGAGATATCTGGGTTCGCTCTAATAGAGAGGGCTAGGGCCTCCATGCAAAGAATAAATATTAGTGGCGAAAGGGGACAGCCCTGGCGAGTGCCGTTCCTAATATTAAAGGAAGAGGAGAGAGAGCCGTTGACCTTGACCTTGGCTGATGGTGTACGGTAGAATGTGTTGGGAGAAAGTGGGGCCCAATCCCATGTGTTGGAGGATACCTGACATGAAGCTCCAATCGATCCTGTCAAACGCTTTTTCGGCATCAGTAGAGAGCAGGATCGCTGGAACACCCGTCTTAGAAATGCGGTGAACCAGAGCCAGAATTTTGGAGGTATTGTCACGGGCCTCGCATCACGGGACAAACCCTACTTGATCACTATGTATGATACTCGGGAGAAGCAGCTTCAGTCTGTTTGCTAAGAGTTTGGCGAAGAGTTTCAGGTCCGAATTCAAGAGTGATATAGGGCGGTAGCTGGGGCAAAGGGACGGGTCTTTGCCCTCTTTGGGGATAACTGTAATAATAGCTTCAAGGGACTGATTGGCAAAGGGGGTCGAGTCTGAGATCGAGTTGAAGGCTTCCAAAAGCATGGGAAGCAGTTTGCCTTTGAAGGCTTTATAGTAGACAATGGGGAAGCCATCCGGGCCTGGGCTCTTCCCGGTGGGGGATGATTTTATAGCTTCCTCTAATTCGAGGAGTGTAAATGGTTTTCTAGTTCCTCTATATTGGATGAACTAAGCTTCGGGAACCCTACCCTGGTGAGGTAATCACCTATCGCGCGTTGCTTCTCCCCAGCCTCAGGGAAGGATTCTGTAGGGGGGAGGTTATAGAGCGAGTAATAGTAGGAGCAGAAAGCTTCCGCTATCTTATCAGTCTCGTGGAGAGCTCGGTCCGTCCCATCCCTGATAGAAGATATAAAGGAAATGGCCCTCTTCTCGCAGAGAGCACGGGCCAGCATTTTGCCAGGTTTGTTGCCCCATTTATAGTATTTGCTACGGCATTTTCTATAGGAGAATTTGATCTTATCCAGGAGGATCCTATTTAGTTCCAACCGAGCAGCAAGGAGTTCACAGTAAGTGTCGGGAGAGAGGGAGGTCTTATGGGAAGATTCGAGAGTCTGTATGTCCCTAAGAAGTTTCTCAATCTGACCAGATCTCTGCTTTTTAAGAAAGGAGCTTAACTGGATGCATTTCCCCCTCAGGACGCATTTGTGCGCCTCCCAAATTGAGAGCTTGGAAACTTCAGGGGTCGAGTTATGGTCAATGTAATCCTTGATGGTCTCTTCTAGTTGTGATCTGCAATACGTGTCGTTAAGTAAGGATTCATTAAAGCACCAGGGTTGGTGACCTAATAAAGGAGGTCTTAGGGAGAGATCTAGTGAGATGGGGGCATGGTCTGACCAAGTCACTGGGCCAATTTCAGCCTCGTGTGCAATCTGGAGGTGGTTATGGTCTATCAGTAGGTAGTCAATTCTAGAGTAGGATTGGTGAGGGGGGGGGGGGGGAGTGAGTATAGTCTCTTTCCGAGGGGTGTAAGATACGCCAGATGTCGGATAGCTGGTGAGCATGGAGTAGACGTCTTACTCTGCGTAGTGTCCTCTCAGGGCAGGTGGGCCCAGAGGAGGCGTCCAGTCAAAGGTCAAGAGCCCAATTCAAGTCAACACCAATGACCAGAAGGCCGACATGCATGGACGATATCTTATCCAACATTTTCTCTAGGAAGGCCGGTTGGCCCTGGTTAGGGCGTATATATTAAGTATGGTAATAGAGGAGTTGGCTATAGTGCAGGTAATGAGAAGGCATCTCCCCTCCTCCAACTCATGTACAGCAATATTAGATACTCTTAGGTGCTTAGCAAAAAGGACTGCTACTCCCTTAGACTTGGATTGGGAGAAGTTAGAGTAGTGAACAGTGGGGAAATAGTGGTTGCTAAGTTTGGGAACGGCCTCAGACTGACGGAAGTGGGTCTCCTGAACCAGGACTATGTCGGCCTTCTCAGCACAAAATGACCGAAGGGCCTGGGACCTCTTTTCTGGGACGTTCAACCCTCTAGCATTTATGGAGAGAATCCTGAGAGAGGTAGTCATGAGGGAGGAAGAGGACAGAGAAACTTAGTACTAGGATACCGGAAGGAGGGAAGAGGGGGGGGGGGAGGCCAGGGGAAAGGGATAGCAATGAGGGAAGAGATTGAGACAAAAGTAACCATAGTCAGTAACACTTCCTAATACAGTAGAATAGTAGACAATCTGAGAACAAAAAAAGAAGAGCCGCATCCGGACAAAAAAAAAAGGGACTGCCAGAGCCCCTATGTCACGGAGAAAAAACGGTTGCGGCAGAGGGCACACTGGGGGTCAGTGCCTTCGTCAACCTAAGTGGGGGGAATAAAAGGAGAAAACAGTAATATGTAACAATAAACACAGTGCTTATTAACAAGTAGTAGAACATAAGGTAACACATTCAAATGAGTCGCAGTACAATACGGTCAGCCTTCCAACGCAGCGGATTGGGTGAGAGACAGGTATGGGCAAGGAGGGAGGTCCCAGCAGGTCACGGGGGGTCTGAGGTTGAGGAGGGACCTGCATCTCTGGACTTTTTCTTGGGGGATTTGACCAGATCCCAACGGGGCCTTCTCGGTAGGCTTGGTGAGGGAATGGGGGGGGAGAGAGAAGGCCTGCCAATCCGGCAGTTGTATTGGGTCCAGGCCAAGTGTGGAACAGAAGTCCGGGAGACCTGAGGGATCTTTGAGGGTGATAGGTTGGCCACCGTGCGAGACCTGGAGAGACAACGGGAAACCCCAGCGGTATTTGAAGGACCTCCGTGAGGTGCTTCAGCATCCTTCGTTGCTGAAGAGTGCGCCAGGAAAGATCTTTGAATGCTGGTTCCTCCAAACTCTACTGCTTCCAAGGAGCGTATCTTGCGGAGGATTTCCTCCTTTAGGGAGAAGTAGTGGACACGGCAGATAACATCTCTCGGGCGATCTGTTGCCGCTCCTCTCAGACGTAAGGCCCTATGGGCCCGGTCGAATTCGATTGAGTCATTTGGGTCCAGGTTCAAGATCTCTCCAAAGATTTTATTGAGAGCATCCATTAGGCCCGACGGGGGGATGTCCTCTGGAAGGCCGTGGATCCGCAAGTTGTTCCTGCGTCCATGATTGTCTAAATCGTCTCATTTGCTTTGCGCTGCCCGCAAGTCTAGGGATTGTTGGGTTAACGATTCATGCAGGTGAAGGAGCTGGGAATGCACTTCGTCTCTGTCATCTTCTAGTGCAGCAACACGTGTGCCTATATGGGTCACATCAGTCTGGACCAGCGATATTTGGGATTGAAGAGATTCGTGGAGCTTTGTTTCAAGGGCCTGCATGTCCTGTTTAGAGGGCAGTGATTTAACATGAGAAAGGATCTCTGATATTTCACCTCTTAACTGTGTTATGGTGGGAGGGCGTGGCCTGACCGGGATAAGGAGCAGACGGACTTTACTGGAGCTCCGTTATCCCCCTGCAAAAACGAGCATTTTGGGGAGTCTTACACCCCATATTCAGCCGCCAGCCGAATCTCCTCACCTCACAGACGCAGCAGACACCCGGCGGGCAGCGCAGCGGAGCCGGAGGACGTTATATAACGTCTTTGCGGGTTGCGGCTTACCCGCCGGAGAAGCCGGGGCCTCGATTTTGGCAGCCAGCCGGGACGCGGACATCGCACGCACGATCGCGGGCCTACAAACCTGCTGGAGGTACCCATCTTGCCTTCTATACCCCTCACTCTCCCTCTTACCTCCGTGGACACCCCCAGTGGACCGCTGTAATGATTTCCCTGAGCTGGAGAGACGGGGGACGCCATCAGAGTGCCCTAATCCCCACAGACTGGCAGCCATTTTCTATGATGCATTAACCCACATCAAGGCTCCCTTACACAGCAGTGAGTACAGCAGCGACTCTGCTGAGCTGCTTCAGCTTTTATAACTTCTAACTATACCTACCTGTTGTTCCTCTCCTACCAGACAAACACTGTGCATAAGACTTACTGGCAGATAGGTGATATATCTCAGCCTATTGCAACTTCTTAAAGAGACTCTGTCTTTCTCCCCTTCCTGGTCTGCAGCCACAAGTGGATACTGCCATCCTCCACCCCCCCCCCCTAAAGGATCTTTGTGGCCTTTGTGTTGCATTATAAGCTATTTACTTGAAGACAATATAACTCCCAAGTGATTGCAGACATGCTGGTCAGTCTGTTACCCACATTCTGCAGTTAGCTATTTCTAATTGAACCTCATTCACAATTGGTCCTGTCTATTTAATTCTCTATGCTTTTTACCACGGTTATGTACTGAGCATTTCTTATATGAACCTCACCTAGACCACTGCCCCTGATACGCTCTGATACGGATGCCACTCACCCATACTCTCCTGCCCTGACCCGCATACTCTTAAAATACCTTCCATAGATAAACCCCTCTCGCCCTCTGCTACTATGCAATCCCTTCAGCAACGTCAGGAGAAGAGACGTGCAGACCCGAATATGACATCTGACTCTGAAAATCAAGATTTATCACCTGCTCACAAAAAAGCAGTGGCAGCTCAAGACTCTTATGTCACATAAAATGTTGTAGTAGATGCAATTACAGCAACTATGGGCCCATTATTGTCTAAAGCGGTTGCAGACATCACAGCTCAGCTACAACACCTCACCCACAGAGTTGAGGAGACCGAACACAAATTTTTCAAGATGTCTCCCGCCTCAAAAGAGATGTACCGCGACTAGACAAAAGCAACTATCAGCTCTGGAATAAGGTGGATGATCTCGAAAACAGGTCTCGGCGGAACAATATCCGCCTGGTAGGCCTCCCGGAAACAATCAAGGGTCCAGCATTAGCTCACTTCGTCCGGAACACCTTGCCTTCCCTCTTAGGCATAGAATCGGACTGTCGAGATATGGTAATCAAAAGAGTCCACAGGGTGGGACAGAATTCCTCATCCACATCCAACCGCCCCCGAGTGGTATTGTTTCGTTGCCTCAACTATCTTCATAAACAAGCCATCTGGTCAGCCTCCCGGAGCAAGAAGGAAATTCTCTGGGAATCCTCCAGATTATATTTATTTCAGGACTTCTCCGTGGAACTGTCTCGTGCTCGAAAAGTATTTTCCCCGATTTGTTCTCGTCTAGTGACAGAGCAGAAGAAATTTGCAATGATTTATCCAGCCAAGTTGAGAATCTTTGACGGAACTTCTTTCAAAGACTTCAACACCCCGCAGGATGCTGAGTCGTTTCTCAGGGAGGAAAGGCAGCGTATTGAACATACTTCTGACATATCTGACCCCCCAGGATGCGGATGAACTCCACAGGTTTTCTATATCTCGTGATGCTTAGCGGCATATTCTAATGAGTCTAAACTGGTATTATGTGTTCTTCTAGAAATACAGTTTAATAATTGTCAGTTTTTTCTTCATAACGTATTCATAGTTAGTTTCAGCAGCTTACATAGCTCTTTAAATGTTTGAATATCTTAGTAATGTTCCTAATAATATACATTGAGCTAGAGAGAAACTAGTGTCAGAGCGTATTTAAAATTATTCTCTACGCATATGTTACTTTAAGTGTTCAGGTTCGAGGTTCACCGCCTTACTTCTTATCACTATAGTGATTATGTTCGGTTTTATAGTAATAGTGAATCGTATGTTTATGCTCAGTTGCATATATCAGATCTTTCAAATTAGGCCAGAATGCCTTTTATTGACCCTACCTACTTACGTATTGTATTGCCCCCCCTGTCTGTCTGTTGCTTCCCTATTGTTCTGCCCGACCCCCTCTCATATAAACTGATATCTATTGGATTTAGTATTTCTGTCTCACACTGGTGCAAATACAACTCTCCTATTACTTAATGTCTTTAAGGATTGGAACTTGGAACGTGGGAGGTATTAACTCCCTGGCCAAGAGAAGGAAAATTCTCACTTACCTTACCAAGTTGGGATTGGATGTGGCTTGTCTCCAGGAGACACATCTAACTGCAGCCGAGCATCTCAAATTACAGATGATGGGCTGGAAATTACTGGCAGCTGCCCCATTCAATTCCAAATCTCGTGGTGTGGCTATTCTTGTTAGACGCTGTTTAAATGTCTCTATTACAAAGACTGACATTGACCCTGACGGTCGATATCTTATAACTGATATTACTATTGACAACTCACCTTATGTCATCTGTACGATATATGCCCCAAATGTATACAAGAAATCTTTCTTCACCTCCCTAATTGCCAAATTACTTCCGTATGACCCCTCTACTCTAATTTTATTGGGTGATCTCAATTTGATATCCTCACCCATCCTGGACAGATCCACTTCACAGAGAACCCCCATTACACTACCAAAATTGGGTGTGCCTGCCCTAGCCAAACAACTCCAACTAATAGATACATGGAGGGCAATCAATCCAAAAGAAAGAGATTACACCTGTCTTTCCTCCGCCCATCAAACTTTATCCAGAATAGATTATATTCTATTAGCCTCCTCACTCTTCCCTAATATCCAAGAAGCTGTTATTGAACCTATTTGTTTATCCGATCATGCTCTTATGTGGATAACACTCCACACCAACACCAATAGGGGCTCCTTCAGATTATGGAAATTCCCAAACTACCTCTCCCAATCTATCTCTTTTCGAAATAAACTAGATGCAGCCTGGATGGACTTCAAACTTACAAATGCAGAAAGTGCGGAGTCAAACCCAGCTTTGTTTTGGCAATCGGGTAAGGCTGTTATGCGTGGAGTGGTTATCTCCTATGTTGCAGCATAAAATAAAAAGATGGCTACAGCCTACCTCGATTTACAAACAAATCTAACAGACTCGTTCCAGGCATTTAAATCAGTCCTATCCTCTAGCAATAAAACAGCCTACAACGCAGCAAAAATTCACTTTGATGAATATCTAAAATCAAAAAGTGATCAATATATGTTTTCATCTAATTTTAGATTTCACCGTTATGGAAACAAAACGGGCAAACTTCTGTCCAATATACTACGAGGCTCACAACCAACCACATTAGTACACCCCTTGCGTAACGCAGATGGAACTATGGTGTCGTCAAGCAGCCAGATAACTGATGTGATGAGGACCTTTTATTCTCAGATTTATACAGAGCCCCCCCAGAACACAAACAACCCCCTGATAGAGCCATCTCCCTCCCCTTGGGTATTTCCCACCCTCCCCCAATATCCTGAGGAATATGCTGACAGATTGGAAGCCCCAATTACACTAGACGAGGTCACGAGAGTAATTCAACAATCTAAACCTTCGAAAGCCCCTGGTCCGGATGGCATGTCCGCAGAATTTTACAAGATTCTCATACCCCGGCTTGGTGACGATTTAGTTAAACTCTACAATCATATCATTACTACCCAATCCATCCTGCTATATTTTAACTCTGCTGTTATTAGACTGCTCCCCAAGCCGGGCAGAGATCCAGCTCTGCCGGGATCTTACAGACCCATTTCATTACTTAATTTTGACTATAAAGTTTTTACGAAAATTTTGGCAGACCGATTAAAATTCCACTTACCGCGGATTATCCATCCGGACCAGACAGGGTTCATAGTGGGTAGACATTCCGTAATAAATGTCAGGAAGTTGCTAGGATCTATTCATCATATGTCAAACACCCCTCTTTCATCTCCCAAGCTAATTGTTTCCTTCGACGCCGAGAAGGCATTTGATTTAGTTAAATGGGAATACCTTTTTACAACAATGCACCATTTTGGTTTCACTCCTGGATTCATTAATATCTTACGCACCCTATACAGCTCCCCAGTATCCCAAATATCCTGTAACGGCTCTATCTCCTCATCGTTTGCAATTTCAAGGGGCACTAGACAGGGCTGCCAATTATCCCCCCTTTTATTTGCCATCGCCATAGAGCCATTGGCGATCGTGATACGCAACTCTTCCCTAATTGAGGGTATCTCTATTCAAAATCATGTGCTTAAGGTGTCCTTGTATGCAGATGACATGATTTTATTCCTTTCTAATCCATCCACATCTCTCCCCGCAGTGCTCGATTTGATATCCGCCTTCGGCTGTGTTTTGGGGTACAAAGTTAACTTGAGCAAATCAGAGATTCTCCCGATCCAAGGTGCGCCACTATACTTTCAAACATTGCCGATACTCCAGCCTTTCCACATCTCCTTCACTTCCATTAAATATTTAGGCATTAATATTCCCTCGGACCTTGCCGACCTATATAAAATAAACTTCACCCCAATTATTGATAAAATCAAGAGGTACCTGGATAGTTGGATGTCTCTACCCATCTCCCTTTTAGGACGGGTGGCGGCAATCAAGAGTGTACTGTTCCCCAAATTTTTTTATATAATGCAGATGTTACCTATAACACTTCAACCCAAAGATCTAAAAGCCCTAAACTCTCTTTTCTCTCGCTTCTTATGGCAAGGGAAGAGACCCCGAATAGCCTTCGCCAAACTGCGTCTACCCCGTAAAAAAGGAGGACTGGGCTTTCCAGATCTGACACAATACTCCAATGCCATATTCTTCAGGTATATCGGTGACTGGCTGCTTGACAATAGTTCATACACAGATACCCAACTAGACTCAGCACTGTTTGCCCCGTTCTCACCAAACGGTCTGCTCCATACTAAATGGTTGGACCTCCCAGCCTTTATTAAAGAGCATCCTTTATTTACAGATAGGTACAGAGCTTGGATATCTATTACTGAGAAATTTCATTGTAGCCCCTTATACTCCCCATACGTTTCTCTATGGGGCAACCCAGCCTTTCCTCCGTCACTAACTAACTCCACCTTCTCCCAATGGAAAATGAAGGGGCTGGCCTCTATCAATAAAATGTTTGATCCCGGAGGTGAATTACTTTCTTTTGCAGACCTCCAATCGCAATACCAGCTCCCCTCTCAAAATTTCTACATGTACCTTCAAGCTAGACACTACATCCAATCACTACCTAAGCCTAATAACTCGGATAACACGACATGCCTTTTCCAATCTCTCCTCAAGCTTATCCCCTCTGTCCCATATAGAATCAGTTCCCTGTATATACCACTAACGTCCCTAACAGCGTCATCCAGTTGGTCTACAACTTTACATAAATGGTCCACAGATACCCCCAGCATCTCCTTGCTACCTGACATTCTGTCTCAATATGACTCTACCCTTAAATACCTACACTCCTCTTATTTACAGGAAGTTCATATTAGAATGATTCACAGAGCATATACCTCACCTGCTCAGAGGAAACACATGACAGATTCAGAAACAGGTGCCTGTGTCAAATGCACGTTATCGCACGCAGATTTCTTCCACTGCATATGGGGTTGTGGGAAGATACGGAAATTCTGGAACAAAGTAACTCAATTCATTAATTCCATGCTCTCCCTACATCTGACTCCTGACCCATTGGCATGTATCTGTGGGAACTTTAAGAATTGGAACCTAGGCCCCGACAGACAGAACAAACAATATAAAATTCGATTATTGGCCACGATAGTCACAGTTACCAAGAAAACCATCCTTATACATTGGACAACCCGGTCTGCCCCCTCACTTATAGAAGTTAAACAGAAATTGATCCAAATTTTATATTGTGACAGGCGCTCTACGATCCCTGATGTTGAGACTGGTGTGGAGAAATTTTATAAAAAATGGGAGTACTTTATTAACACCCTTGATGCCCAGTCTCAAGATCACATTATGAGACTGTTTGAAAATACCTCCTGGAGCTTGCTGCGCCGGATAGCGACTGGTAACTGAAATCCCTGACAGATCAACTAATTTACGCAATATTCTTATCTTACCCCAGTGATACCGGATTTACTGCCCTTGATATTTCACCTTATATTCCCCTATATTGTCTCCCTTATGTTTGTCCCCCCTCCCATGTCTGTCTGTCTGTCTTTCCCCCATACAGCTCTTTTATTTTGAAGCTTAGTCTCATTTTATTTTATTTTATTCTTTTCTGTATTTGATATAATTGTATCTTCTAGGATTTCCTTTTTCCTTTTCTTATTGATGTCGAGTAAAGTTATTTGTATTTGGCACTGTCGAATATGACTGTCGTATACCTCGTATCTGTATTATGATCCTGTCATGTTCCGCTTACATTTTCATCGGTCATCTGTTTGACATTTGTTTCTTTATTCTGTATTGAAAAACCCAATAAAATATCTTTAAAAAAAAAACAAAAAAACAACTGTGTTATGGTGTCCTGTGAGGGCCCTGGTGGAGGGGTTGTGGCCATGTTGGAAGAGGTGGAAGCGGCCTCGTCTGAGGGGGCTTCTGGGGAGTCAGCGGAACGTGGGTGGAAAGAAAGGAGCGTAAGCTCTGTTGGTAGGAGCTGGTGCGAGGTTTTTGAGGGGTTCGGCTTTGAGATCCCTTCCCTCTTTTGCCCATTTAAGAGAGTAGCTAGATGGTGGTTACATGTAGGTGGAGCACTGTGTATCTTAGGGGACGAAGATCACATTCCCCCGTTAGTGGGGCGGCATGGCAGAGGGGGGTGGGGGCTCACATTTGTCGGCTCCTGGGGGTCTCAGTGGGCGAACGCGAACTGCTTGTGTGCGTTCACTGAGTATTATTTCTTCCTCTTTTTTTTCCCTTTTATTATGTATATTCATTTTTTTAATTATTTTTTATGTTTTATTTTCCCCTTAGCAGGGACAGCTTAATGGCAGGTCTTGAAAGGGGCTGGAGGTGTCCAGTGAGCCACAAGAGGGAGCACCTAGCAAGGGGATCTGAGAGTGAGAGGGCTGTTTGTTCAGGGAAGCCAGGGGGGATTATTGCGTGAAAGCCTGGGGGCTGAGGGGCTGTGTTCTGTGGCTGGTGTAATCCCTGACCTGCCGTGCAAGGCAAGGGTCAGGGAGCTGCAGAGCAGTGGGGGAAATGGAGATCCACACAAACGTCAGAGTGCCGACCTCTGACCCCCCCGCAGGCTGCTGCTATGCCCGCCGATGAAGACAGTGGGGAGAGCCAGGGGTTCCTAGTAACAGTCTCCATCGGCAGTGAGATCGTCACTGCGGTCGTGCAGGCAGCCCCGGGACGGGAACAGGGAAGGAGCGCCGGGTCACAGCCGGGTCACAGTGCGTCTCTCACTGCGCCCGGACCGGCAGCACGGGGAGTATCGGGTGGGTGGGGGACAATGTGGGTGATTTTGCAGGTACGGGAGAACCTTCAGAGGCCAGCTAGGGATAAGGTCCACCGGAGCCCAGCAAAAGAGCAGCCTCTGCCGATGGCCGCCAAGCCACGCCCCCCATTTTAACATTTTAACACATTTTTTTACACAGAACCATGCACAGATCTCAATGATCTGTGCAGGGTTCTGGCCAATTCCCATATCAGAACCTGTTCTACATGTTTGACGATTTTTAGACACATTTTCCTAAATTCACATCTCATTAAATATGCGAATTGTATACTTTTCAATAGGAAAACATCTGGATGCGAGTTCCGGCACGACTAAAAGTCGCACTTTCAGAATGTGCGATTTCGCGGCAAAATCTGCCTTTTTTGCCGTTTTTCACATCTCATTAAATATGAGAATTCGGGAAAAAGTGTGATTTTGGACGTTTTTGGCAGGAAAAAAAAGCAATAATCACACTTTCACATCTCATTAAATGTCACCCTCTGTGCCTACATAGGGGTGGTGCAAAGTCAGAGGGTTTGACCGATGGCGCATCTAATGGTTCTACTTATTATGCACAGTGGTGGATTAGAGCTGCAGCCAATGGATGTTTCAGTAGGAAAAGCAGACAAGGAACAGAGGCACTGATGGGAAGAGGGGGTCAGAGGTACACATGGTGAGGGAGTAGAAAGTGATGGTTCTTAATACTACCCTTTGATATTAATTATATTACATTTGGTACTTGTTTAGTTTCACAGCGGCAGATAAATCGCATGCGATCGGATGTGATTTGATGCGATTTGTACCTGTTCATAACCCTACTATCCACTACGCATGGAAATGATTTTATATAGTGTGGTGAGTGCAGCGAGCCACCGAGCCCGAAGCGTGGCGAGCGTACGCAGATTACTTTACATGTATTCCGTGTCCCCTTGCGGGGCTCGCTGCGCTCGCCACACTATATAAGATCAACTCCTTGCGTAGTGGATAGTGGGGTTATGAACAGGTACAAAATCGCATCAAATCGCATCCGATCAGCAATCGCATGCAATATATCTGCCGCCGTGAAACTAAACAAGTACCTTAGATTTTTATCAAAAGGCCTGTACCTCTTTTCTAGGCCTCTTTCTGTGTCCTGGTTTTTCATTGCACAGCTGTAATTTTTTTTGCAGCTCACATTCTGGCGCATGCGTGTTGCGCTTGCACAGTTAGCAAAAAATTGGCAAAAAATTGCTGCTTGCGTGATTATTAGCAGCAGCGATTGGATCTGAATAACCCCCTGAATTAGGCCATATGTGCATTAGCCTAGAGAACTCATATAGCTTACATGATATTTTTTTACTACATATACAGTAGCATGCAAGAATAATTGCTGTCCGCGGCATACTGCATAAGAATCAGTGTCAGTGCTTGTGTGGCAAGGACTCAGCATTTATGCTGCTTGCAATGATTTTAATCTCCTACTTTACCTCTACATTATTGTCTATGGAGACCTGCAAATGCGAATCCTGAGCTACTAAATGCTGGTATGGCAGGAACAAATGCTGCCTATACAGGACACTATAATTGGAAATGCCTATTCCAGCAATGGGGTCTGATATTATGGGCAGTTCCCTATAGCTGTAGAAACAAAGGGCCTTATTCTAATTCACTCTTTCTGACAAAATCCTTCTTAAGGTGCCCATACACGGTCCGTTTAACGGATCCGTTCGGCACTTAATTAGCACGCATCGCATCGGATCGCATCCCTAGTGCATGCCTTGTGCATGCACTGTGATCCGATGCGATGTGAACCTAGTACAAAAAGTATGTGCAGCACATATTGGTTTTGTCCATCTAAGAAGGATTTTGTCAGAAAGAGTGAACTAGAATAACGGCCACAATGCACTGCAGGTATTAGGGATATGCAGCCAAATTGTCGACAGTTACAATGTCCACACCAACATCAGAATATCAACATTTATTATAGACACATGGTTAAAATGTAAACATCACCTGGAAAATGTGGACATGAACAGCATGTTGAAATTGTTTAAATGCTTAAGGTTAATATTACGCTTAGGTTTAGGGTTACTGTTTGGGATTAACCCCTTCCCGACATTTGACGTACATTTACGTCATGGTCGGGATGTACTTCCCGACACATGACGTAAATGTACGTCATGACTTCAAAGTGTCACCGCGTCTAGAGACGCGGTGACAGAGGGACGATGTCTGCTGTCCCTGACAGCAGACATCTTCCCTCATTGCCCAGGGGGGGCAGCGATGCCCCCCGCCATGGGCGATCGCTGCGATTGGCTGTTCAAACGTGAACAGCCAAAAGCAGCGTTTACTGTGTGATGTGTAAAATTTAGACTCTGCTGCCCCCTAGTGTCCAAAAAAAAATAAAAGAAAGTTGAAATAATGATGTAATAATAAAGTTTAGATATGGTCTATGTTAGTTATTAACTATTTTGAGTGGTATGATTATTTGTCTCACAAGCAGAAAATTTTACATTTTGCAAATAGCAAAATGTTCATTTTTTTTACGACATTTTGGTATTTTTCACAAAAAAAAAAAACTGTATCGACCAAAATTTACCACTAACTTGAAGTACAATGTGTCACGAGAAAACAATCTCAAAATCACTGGGATAAGTAAAAGCAAAAAAAAGTTATCCCCACTTAAGTGATACATGTCAGATTTGAAAAAAAAGGGCTTAGGCTGTTGGAAATATGTGTGTACATGCTGTCGTACAGACATCTTCTTTTATCTTGTTGCAATGCCCATATAACAACCGACATAGCGGGCATATGCTATGCGTACTCTCTCGCCATACATATGTCAGTGGGGCAGTGTGTCCATCGCCCAGACCCGGTGACAGGGGGGTCAAGGGGGACACTTGTGACGGGCCCCAAGGGTCAAAGGGGCCCAGGCAGTAGCCTGTGACCCTCTGTCATTTCTGACATGGTTTTTTTCTTTCTTAAAATGGAGTGTTCAGCACCAGGGAGAAAGGGACAGTCAACAAACTTGTTGCAACTTTACAAGTGTAATCAAACACTGCTGATAGTGATTACACTTGGATAGTGGCAAGCAGTTTGTAGACAGCCCCTTACTAGTGACTCCTGTGACCCTGCAGACAGAGGGAATACAGAGTGTTTCCAGCTGCAGCATCCAGCATGGCAAATTATTATTATGAGTGTACTGTCAGCGTGGAGGATATAAGGGAAGAGGCAGCTGTCATCTTGTGTGTATGTGGGTTTGGGTCCCTTGCAAACTCCAGTTATCTGCAGGGGCACAGTGCACTAACCCTACACTTTATTTCTCAGCCTGGTAAAATCCCCCTTCCCCCAGCATTATTACATGCCAATAAGTTGCACTGCGCTGTTTCTATATAAACCATTAGGGCAGCGCAGTGTTCAGATAACTCAGAGTTTAGGGCAGAGCGTATCCATCCATATTTATTACAATTTGTGTTATGTGAACAGTGGCCATTATTGCTTAAATAAATATATATTGTGGGCTTTACTGCCTAGTAAAATATAAAGGGGGCAGTGTGCGTTGGGTGGGGATACATACGAATGACCGGTGGTCTGGATGCCGGCGGTCAGAAAACTGACTCTGGCTTCCCGTAGAACGGAATTTCAACAGGGTTCAAGTAAACATACTAACCTTGCATACTACCCCCTGTCTATCTCTAACCCCCTTTCCCCACTTCCCCCCAGCCTAACCCTAAAGTCACAGGTGATCCCTTGAACCGCCAAAGACCTTCCCGGGCGGCAGGATCACATGCGATATATCGCAAACAATCCCAGCCAGTGCTGCCAGAGACTGTCCGATCCCACAGATCCTACATGCAGCATTTATGAGCTAGGGGCTCTGATCTGATGCATAGGGGACCGCGCATCAGATCGGAACAAAAACCCATGCGATGTTCAAGATTTCTCTGCCCAATACATTGGAATCGGGCAAGATCACAGTAGAGTATGGCCATCTTAACTCCCTTAACCCCCCACGCTATCACTGCTCACATACCTACGCTAAGGATACCTGCAGCTGGGATAATGGATGTTGGCATTACGGCACCAGTCTTCTGTTGGTAGTCGGCATCAGTATTGTCACTGGCAGTATCCGATCCCTGGGATGCTAAATGCATCCTGTGTGTCTCAAGGTGCAGTGAGTTGGGGGGCCCGGATAGATCAGTGTACCGGGCCCCAAGATTTCTGTTGGCCGCCCTGCCACCGCCACACTGATGCAGCAAAGTTGAAGCATGACACATAAGAACAGCTGAATGTTCCCGACCCAGGGAGAAGCAAAGTGGCTTAACCAGTAGTGGGGTTTATTGAGAGTTGTAGGCACAACCGGGGCCAACTGGGGGGGGGGGGGGGGTAGTACTAATATCCCGGCTTGCTGGAGGGCCTTCCCACTGCATCCCTCCTGGCCAGCAGCACACACCTACAGCATGTGCTGTGCTGATAGCAGGCTTAGCATGAGCATCTCACTGACAGCGTGAGAGCTCATGCTGAGCCTGCAGTCAGCACAGCATCTGCTAAAGGTAGGTGTGTGCTCCTGCTGCTGCTGAGGGGCGGGGGGCTACAATAACACTCCCCCACTAGAGTGTTTTTTCTCCCCCCCTCTAAACCTAATCGCGGGAGGTAGCCACGCCTCCGCGTTTAGGTCACACCCCCAAAATTTTTACCAGGGCCCAGTATACCTCTCGGCGGCTCTGGGCACAGCCATACTAATGGTGGTTACACTGGTTAAGGGCATGAAGCGGAGCAGGGTTGTAGAAGCTCACCAGCCTGCAACTGTACACAAGATGGCGCGTAGTGGTGCAGGTTGCTGAAACAGCAGTACAGAAGGTAAATCAGACAGGTCTCTCTAGGTCACGCTACAGAGTAACAGTTGTCCCTGCCCATTTGCAGTACTAACACCAGTGGTCATCTTCCTTAGGGAAGGAATGAGCCATTCTGGTGTATATGCAATAGCACTTTCCTATTCTAACATGCCGTCCCTACAAGTTTCTTAATGTTACGCAAGCCTCTAAATAGAACTATCTCGCAGTAACTAGTAAGAAAGGTGAGATTAGACTTATTAAAAAAACATCAACATATCAAGTGGTTTTGGTATGGCAATCTTGATAGGCACATTAGCAAGGCCCCTCTCACTGACAAGATAGGCCGACCAAAACAACAGTTTCTTGACTTTAAGGCTTTGGACTGCTGTCACTGCCACAAATTTTCATGTCTTTTACACATGTGACTTTAACATTGTGTCTCTTATGCTATTTTGGATTTCCATACAATACAGAAAGAATCACACTCTATATAATCTTGAGAATATAACAGTGACTGCCATGAAAAACAGATCGATGACTGCCATATAATATTGAGAGCATCATTGACCAACATATAATATACAGTAAGTAACTATTATATAAGAGATCATCAGTGACCACTGTATAATACAAAGAACATCAGTGACTATCATGTAATACAGATAGCATCACTGACCATACAATACATACATAATACATAGCTAATTGGGTTACCACCCATCCGAGATTAGTCCGGACAGTACGGTAATGAAGCCCGGGCCAGCTCTTTACGGCACAATCCCAAAAGATCCTCAAGGACACTGGGGGCGGTCTGCACCACATGCCATTTTAATTATAACGTTGGCCAACATCAGGCTGGCTGCTGCATGTCCAGCCAGTGTCTCCACTGCCTACCACTGCCCCAGTAACAGTAAGCGCTGTGTTCTAGGCTTTAGCCCTGTGTGTGCCTCCCTCCCACCCCTGTGGCTGCCGCTGTATGGCAGATTGGCAGAGGCTGTCTGAGGAGCCCTAAATTGCCCCCCTGGTCCTGCCCTTGCAGGGCCCTCCTATTCAGCCTGTTGTCCAACCTACACCAACTGTCCCAGAGACCCCAGTCCGTGTCTGTCTAATAGACTAGTGAGGCACCCTCCACCGCACACCCCAGCCCCAACACTGTGCACTGCAGTCCAGTGCTGCCTTCAGCCCTGACTGATAGAGCATACAACCCCTGGCGTAGAGCATGCAACCCCTGGCATCGAGCATGCAATCCCTGTTATCGAGCATGAAACCCGTGGCATCAAGCAAGAAACCCGCAGCAGTGAGCATGTAGATAAGCAGCACTTATGTGGCCTAATATGTAATAGTCATTACATTGTGTGGTATTATATGTAATGGGCATTACAGTGTGTGCCATAACGAGTAATGCATTACGGTGTTTGGTATAATGTGTAATGGGCATTACGGCATGTGGTGTAATATGTAATAGGTATTACCTCATGTGGCATAATGTGTAATGGGCACACACTTTCCCTATTTTTAGTTTGTCTGGCTCCTACACTTTCATCCTGGTTCCTCTAGTATTTGTCTGTATCCTCCATGGCGGTAGCCATTATTTTAGGGGCCGCTGCTGCCAGAAATTGCGTGCGGCCCACTGTGGGTACATGGAGGCCGTATGAGTTACAGGAGTGCTATTTGCAACAGAACTCCATGGGCAACAATCATGTATCCCCTCCACACCCTGGCAATGAGCAATGTAAGTCCCCTTGGCAATGAGCATGTAAGTCTCCTTGGCAACTAGCATGCAAGTCTCCTTGGCAACAAGCATGTTCGGGCAGGGGAGCGATGTTTAGCGACTGTGCATGCGCATAAACCTTTATGCGCATGTGCAGCCTCTTGGGGCGAGTGGGCACGGTGAACTGCTTGTTCGCCGTCCCATTCGCACCTAGCAGTGCGGGCAGGGGGTGGCGGTCAGGGGCTGAACCCATGGGGACACCCAGCATTTCATAGGTGTCCCCAGGAAAACGCTGGGCATTCCCATGTGTTTGTAGCCGTGGTGCAGGGTGCGGGCAGCTGAAGTCAGTGGATGTCAGCTGCCCGCCCGCTTCCCGTACAGGGCTCCCAGAAATGTAAGACACCAGAGAGGTTTATGCTAAACATCCATTCGCATGCGTGTGGCGATATTCGGCGTGCGAGCGGGGGTGAGATCCAGGATATTCAGGAGCTGCTCTGCCCAGAAGAGCACAGAGCCAGAAGCATGCTAACACGGAATGTGAGTACCTGGGTGACATGGGTGGGGGGCACTGTGACCATATTGGTCGAGGCAGGACGAAGGGTAATTTTAGGGGCAGCACCCACAACTCATATAGACAAGTTGCAAACTGGGCCCTGCATACAAACATCCATGATTCCATTGCAGGTTGCGAGTGAGTTGAGCTGTGATGCCAATGTCAGCTGTTCTATGCCGTTGCTACAGCAAATTGCCTCCTAACAGCTTAAAGATTTGACAATTAAAGGTTTTTTAAGACATTAACACCGTATAAACAAGACATTAACAATTTCAGTTATATTTATCTAAAAAAATTAACAATTTAAATTTTGCTGCTATAAATTAAAAGATCTAAAATTATTTCTTCAAAGACTAAAATAAATCAAAATATTTCTCCTATTTTAAACAAATAAATTGTGGTTATTTACCAGAGAAGCACAAATGTGTAATTACTGCTGGCAAACAGGCATTTGAGTAATTGTCTGCTTTACACTAAATAAATAGAAGCTAACTGATGATAGGAGGCAATGGGCTAATGCACTTAAGCCATTTGTTAGAAAATAATTCGGACCATTTAAAGATAGCTGCTATTTCTAAAATACTGTATGGGGAGCAAATGGAGTTGGCACAGGTCAGATGTAGAAGGCATATACTGTATTATACCTCCCAACTCTCCTGTTTTTTTAAAGGGGACCCTCAATCAGCAGTGTCCCGTGGTGGTGGGGCATTTCTGAGACCCCCTGACACTCGCAGATAACCTATTCATGGACACAGAAGGGACAGGGGGCATGCCAGTAGCTCACAGAGGGCTGGCCTGTCCTCCATAGTGAAGAAAGACTGGCTGTTAACCACTATTGCAGCATTGCTGTGAAGCCAAGCCCGCTTTTACCAAGGCCACTCCCCATTTTAGGGAGAATGCAGTGATGCCACTCACAGGAGCCCTGCTTTGCATTTTACAAATGAAGGGAGGTATGCAGTATAAAGGCTTGCCATTACATCCTTTTAATCCACGTGTTTTACACAGGTTCTGTAGCTGATTAAAAACTGGTAAAATGCAGGCTTGAATTTAGTCAGCCACACAACCTATGTGATTCATACAGTAGGTGTCCCAGATAAAATGCATAGTATAGTAAGCCTACATATACTGTATATGGTTTTGTGAGGCTTCCAGTTTTTCCCCACACTCTGAGGGGTAGATGTATGAAGCAGTTATAAGGGAGGAGAAGTGATAAAGTGCCTGGTATCTTTATCACCGGCCAATCAGTTCCTAACTGTCCCTTTTCAAGCCTGTAACTTAACAGTCAGGAGCTGATTTGCTGATGATCAAGTACCAGGAACTTTATCACTTCTCCTCCATTATCACTGCTTCATACATCTACCCTTGAATAATATAGAGTAGCATTAGGCAACCTGTGGCACGTTTGCCACAGTACATGATCTAACAACAAACCTGTGGCAGAAGAACATGCCAGTTATTCATCAAGGAGGGTGAGCATAATTTAAGGAGACTCTGCGCTACATGACTTCTACCATCTGGCGTTACATGCGCTAAACAGGCGATTCGCAGTGTGCTCCTAACAACAGCTAACAAAGTGCTTTGGCTTGTACCTCTCCCCAATTCCTCTAACCCATTGCCCCCTGCTACTAACAGTCTGGCTGATGCTAACATTTCACTGACTTTTATTTTGCTCCTGAAATTATCCTTTACCATCTAACACGTGACCCATTTGGAGTTGGCTATTTTATATAATTTCATTCTAGTGCCTTATCCTCATATGAGAAGCCTAATTTGATATATGGTATCTGCCCTTTTATCTGTGTATTTTTTATGTGTATGTAAACTTTTTAATGTGTTTTTTCATATATAATAACTTAACTGTATTACTTAAAACGTGCCCAGGTGTCCTTTTGTTCAGTGTGGTTCGCAGGGTATTAACCTAGATTTAGCAGCGCAAGTGCAAAAACCAACCATTTCTGCAATCCTTCAGTGAGTCACAAGCAGACTCACTTGCCCTTGCTGCAGCTGAACCTAGAGTATAATTGAACATCTGATATTTAAATCCATATTGAAAATATAAATTATTCCATCAATCGCCGGGCTCTGTGTACTGTAGAGGACTCCTAGGAGCCCCTCCTACACTCACAGAATTTTTTCTTCTTACAAACATGCTCTCATCGACCTCCATGATGTGGCCTGGACCACCGATACGGTGCTGTGGCTGCGCCATGAGGTCCATCGTACAAGCCTCCCGCATCCATCTGTTGTACAAAACAGCAGTCTTTTTGGATATGTCCAGCTGTTGCTGACAATTCTCAATGGATGTCAGGTCCTGGGCCCATGAATATATAAAGCGCACCAAGGTGACAAACGATAAGCGGCACCCTGAAAACCAGTGGGCCGCTCTGAGGCTCACCTTCAGCCGGCACACTTTAACATGGCAGCGCCACATACATTCCTTCACAGAAAGGCGCATTACATGGCCATTTGCGCAATTCTGCGTCACCGGAAGGAGATCATTTCCTTGAAAAAAGGCGATAGCCGCCTCCTCCGTCTGAGGCAACGTAAACATATTCATAGATGCAGCCATCTCATAAACTTTTGATAATTTACCACCAGCTCTGAGGTATGCTTCTACTCCTGTCACAATATCACCTCAGAATGATTTCTGAGAGGATCTGACAGGGGGCGGGAATGACAGGGAGCGGGAACGGGAAAATCCCATTGCATCGCATGCTACTATAACGTAATGCAATGCGATTTCACTATGTTCGCGTACGTAAGGAAACTGGGCACCCTGCTAGGAAACAAGTACCTCAAAATGTTTACAGGAATAAGGCACACGTATTTGCGGGCATCTGTTCAGTAGTACACATCACCAGATGCATCCAGCTCATAAACAACAACATAATAATTATGTTGTCTCTTATTCACAAAACAATAGTGTCTTGACAAAGTGCTTATGGGCTGAGTCAGAAATGATCATTGCCGTGCGAAATAGCAGCGGGCAGTAAACAGGTAGATTCTACCCCGCTACAGTGAAATCTCCCCTTGCAAATAAATGTGCTCGTTTAGGGCCGGCGCCACCACTAGGCAGGTCTAGGCATTTGCCTAGGGCGCCGGCCACTGGAGGGCGGCAGTTCGCCTCTCGCCCCCCGTGCAAAGGGGGTATCTGTTCCGCCGTCTGGGGAGCGGGAAGGGGGGTCCATGCCGGCTTCTGACAGGAGCCTGCAGTGGTGTCCTTGCCACGCGGGTACCTGCGGCGCTGTGTATAAAGCTGGCGGTGGCGGGGGATCCCTGCAGTGAATAAGAAATAACTAGCGCTATCCACCCGGCTATGCGGCGGCGCGGGAAGCGCTGGTGGGTTTGAAAACACTGGCCGCACGTTGATTGGCTGAGATTCAGCCAATCAGCGTGCGGCCAGTGTTTTCAAAACAGAAGCGCTTCCCGCGCCACCGCATAGCCCGGCGGATATCGCTAGTTATTTCTTATTCACTGCAGGTACCCCCCGCCGCCACCAGCTTAATACACAGCGCCACAGGTACCCGCGCGGCAAGGACACCACTGCAGGTTCCTGTCAGGTGCCAGCATGGACCCCCCTGCCCGCTCCCCAGGCGGTGCAACAGGTACCCCCCGCCCCCACCCCCCGGCACTGAGGCGCCCCCACCCCGACTCGCCTGGGGCACTTCGGTGCCTTGCACCGGCCCTGTGCTCGCTGTGCGAATAGATGTGTATGGATAGCAAAGAATTTGCAGCCGAGCAGATATGTCAAAATCCATTCGTATGAAGCTCAGCATCAAATGATTTATCCGCTGGTCACCACTCATCGCAAGCTTAGAGTAGCCCTGGACTTACTCGGTGGCTGCGATGAATACAGTCATATACGGGCCAGTGCTGACGTCATACATATTTGTAGCACTCCTCCCCTAGATGCTGGCTTCCTGTCAATCACCTTGCGGGCAGCTAGCAAAGGAAAGAGTAGTAGGATTTCTTCGCTAGCATGAGTTGCGCAGGCGCATTGTTGCAAGGACGCACTATTTTGATAATCGCTCGCTGTGCTGGTCTGAATTTGCTGGGTTTTATTTTCTAGAAACGAATATGCATCCTCTATTCTGCAGTAGTCCAAATTCTAATTTCAATTAAGTATAGCAGAATTCACATGTATATTAAAAATTCTATTTGTCACAAGTGGTTAAGCAAAGCTGGGTACACAGTCTAAAGCTGGGTACACACTGGAAAATGGACCTAGACAATGGACCCAATGTGTCCTACTGACATACAGTTTGGTGCACATCGACTAGAGTGTACCCGCTATGTCACTTATGATGCATGCAGGGCTGATGGAAACATTGCTAGGGAGGACCATATAGCAGAAGGTAGCATGGCCACTGCTAGTTTTCTGTTGCTGCTGGCATCGGCAAGTGTGTATACACTTGGTGAAGCCAGCTGTCCCATTGGGTCAAGATGGAGGTGATGACGATGATTACCGATGTCGTGTAGTGTCTACCCAGCATTACAGAAACCTGGTTCTCACCAGGGAACCCAAAAAGGGGACATGGACCTCAGCACTGGAATCCCGCAGGTCGTGACCCTCTGGTAGATTACCAGAGGACTATTTGGGAGTTGGAGTATAGGTGAAATATAGCAGCACAGAGGCAGAATCGAAAAGGAGGTTAAAAAAAAGCCAAAAGTCGGGATCACTATTACAGATTGCAAATACAATAACAAGACAAGCGGTCACAAAGGAGCAGAGGTCAATGCTGATGGAGTTTTGTACACAGAATATAACACTTCTGGAACAACAGGGAACTCACAAGACTAAACCCAGGTGTTTAAGTCATGAAAAAGAGTCATTGAAGGAAGCACTTGAAATAAGAAATCAACCTTAGTGATTGGATACAGTTATCAACTGAGTGAAAACGGCATCCATACTTGGAAACCAAAGAGTAGTCATCTTGGGTCTATTAAAAGATGGTGGTGCCCATTGGCATATAAGTACTGAAGTAGACTGTAACCCTGATGGAACACCAACTCACCCCTTGCACAAGTGAATCAAGGTTGTACAGTGTAGTATGACAATATAATTGCAGCATTATTAATCAGCCAATCAGCAGATAGAAAGAGCTGCTAATAAACTTTATCATAATCACATATTGTCTCCTGGAAGGCATATTTTCTGGTGTTTCCACACAGATGCGTATTTTCCCACCAGGATACTGGGCAAGTCCCCATTGGGATGATCCAATCACTGATGCTGCGGCTTGGCAGCCATGCTTCCTGCATCTGCGTGCCACTGTGGCACACTAAGCAGAAGTGCCTGGCTCACTGTTTTGGCTGTGCAGTGTCATCGTTCAATCTTCTGCCAGGCTGTTCGCCGAGGGCTGCTACAGGGAGAAGGGTGTGACATATCACTGGTACACACGAGCCCGCGAACCAGTGATATATCGGCTATTCAACTGAATGACTAATGTGTACCCAGTTTTAGAGGGGGGCTGTATGTTTCATTTGTACTGGGCCACACAATTTCTGAATAGAAAAATGCAAGAATTATAGCTGCACATCAACATTTAGAGAAAATGTACTGGTAATTTATGAACAAAAAAATTCTAGCACTCCAGTAATCTCACACTTCAGTAATTATTGTACCACATAGTATAAAGTGGTAGTATCACCTACAGTACAATATTCAGAGGATTATATATTAATTTTGCAAAAGAAAATTATATTTAAACTGTGTATTTTTTTAATGTGGGAATCATTTTAAACAAGTTTGCAAAAGTAACACAATTTAGGGGTTTATACAGACCTGATCACTGCTCTTCTAAATTTTACAGCCCTGTGATCAGATTGCTGCCGCCCTGTCAGAGTGAGATCTTGCCCTGTACAAGGCTGAGGAAAGCCTGGTGAATAGCTGCAAATCCATTCACAACACACTCATCATCTAATGATTTTCCCAATGTGTGCAGTCTGTGCATAGCCCAGGACCTATTCAGCGGGTGCGATAGAATCTGGCGGATCGGAGCCAGAGTTGACGTCACCTTCCCCTCCCTAAAATCGCTTGGGGATGCCTGCATTTTCCCTGACACTCCCAGTAAACAACCGCCCACAAATGCCGGCTTCCTGTCAATCAACTTGCGAACGGCTAGCGTTTAAAAAAGATGCTGGATTTTATTGCGGGATAACCCTGTGCATGCAGGCTATGAACAGTATGCAAGCGCAGCCAATTGATAAATGGATGGGCAGCGAATTCGCAGCTTAGCAATCAGGTCTGAACAACTTGCAGCATAAGTGCTTTCCAGTATTTATTTTCAATCTGAAATACTTATATTGGAAAAATAGAGAAATATAAAATACCACTATAACAGAAAGCACCCACCTGCCATTGAAATTGTGCTAACAATCCATAAAACAGACATTATTCTTACATCTGGTACATAACATTTCAAAAAGAGATTTTCCCACTGTGACTGATTGATTGGCAGCCCTTCGCCCAATACATCTTCCTCCTAGGAACCGCCTCTTTTTCCATCAATCCACCCGAGAGGCTGTGACGTAGCCCTGGTCAGGTCGGCGCAGCCAATCACCGTCTCCCAGACCTTCCTTTAAGAACAGCAGCGCACAACCATCTCCTTTCAGCCTCCTGAGCGTTTCCATGGAGACCGAGGCGGGCTGTGCAGAGGCCCTCGGCGTTACCATGGAGACCGGCGCAGGGTCGGCGCTGCAGCTTCAGCACCACGGAGAGCGGCGCCCGGGTCTTCCTGCTGCCGCGGCTGCTGCAAGGTGGGATCCTCGGAGACACTACTTGCTAATAGTGATCGGAGACATAGCTACGGAGGGGCAGCTACAGGCTGTGCGTGATCACCTGGAGCACGGTGAGCAGCTATGGTTTTAGGGGTGACCGGGACTTTCTAAGCACCCAGGGGTGCTGTAGGAGCCTACAGTATATACTCTTGCAGTGATATTGGATAACACAGCAACAGAATCAGTGCAATGTACTTATATGAATGTGTGTGAGAAATGATCCCTGCATATTTTGCCCATGCCATCACTGCATTTACTGTACAAACCTTCTAAAGTATGTTAACTAGTTTGCAAGTAGGACCAACATGAAAATATATAGTGCAACAATGCCTAATGTAGGTACATGCCTAATGTAGGTACAGACAGCAGAACATCATGCATTATATACTTTTGTTTTATTTCCCATCTAACTTGATAACAGTTTGGGCTGTTTTGTGGTAAAAAAAAAGAAGAAAAAGGTTTTGATTGTGGCATAACAGAGGTCCTATATGTATATGTGGTACTGCAGATATACTTAATCAATCTGCCAGCTAAACATAAGATCTTCCCTACAGTATGTATGCAGTAGTGCTTGCAGTGCAGTGTGCTGAATGCTTCCTGATAACACTCTTCAAGCAGAATATGTTTAAGTTATTGTGTCATTGTTGGTATGTATACTGTTTTATACCCTTAATATCAAGTTGCACAAAAAATGTGAGGTACTGTACTGTAACTCATTATTGCTCATTGGATGCAGAGAGTTACAGCAGTGCAATGTACTGTATAAAGTGGATCCCATTTCACTGCATTGCACATTTCATTGCAGTGATGACACTAGCAAGTAGCAAAAGTATAACATAAATTAAACTTTATTGTATTAACTTATTTTTAACCTTTTGTTTTCTATGGAGCTTTATTGTTGGTTTCTGGGGTGCATTGGCAAGCTCAGCAACTTGTGCCCCACCCATCCATATATGAGTTAAATCCTGCAAGAAAGGACTGCAGGAATACAAGGAGCTCATTCGATTCATGGGGAGATGTGACGCATTGCTGTTGTGCTACTCAAAGCACTGAGTCACAGGCCTACACCTGACAAGGGATTATTACGGCAGAGGTTTATAGTAGAGCTAATGCAGGAACTGCTAAACATGCAGATCCTGTTCAGTTATTTCTCTTAATAATTTCATTCATAGCTATTGTGATTTCAAATTCTGTCAGTCATGGCAGCATATTTTACTGTAATAAAGTGGTGTTCGTTGCATGTGTATTGCAGTTAGATACTATCTGTATGTTTCTGTGCTTGCCTTGTCACATATTACAGTGCAAAAAATTAGATTAGGAAAAAGAGACGTTTCAAGTTAACGCTCATATGAAAAAAACATATTGCAGGTAGTGCATTTGTAATTACTATACTAAAATCAATTTTAATGACCTTATCCTGCCAGGCTAGGCTGATTGACTAAGGATAATGGGAGTTATAACTCAGAAACTGTTACAGACTTAATAATGGTCACATATAGGCAGACCCTAAAGAGGAAGGGAGGGAATTTCCCCATTACTCTGAGTGGCAGGAGGCCTCAATTTTGCGACAAATTGTTTTCTGTTCTGAAAAAAAAAAAAATATATATATATATATATATATATATATAAACAGTAGAGTTAGATTGAGGGACCTGGGGGGACCCCCAAAGAAACAGGCGGCACTCGATCAGCTGGATGGGTAGAATCCAAATTTTATGTGCAAAGTTTTCAAAAGAATACAAGCATGTCTGCCAACGTTTCAAAGCCGGTGCGGCTTTATCATCAGGGCTTGTGTAGCATGAAAAGTGCGTGTAGTGCTGTGAAAAAGAACAGGAGCTATGTGTTTTCTTACCTTATATCTAGCAGCATGTTCTGTTCCCCAGCGTCTGTGCTTCCCTGCAGCACTTCCTGCATCGTAGCTCCGCCCTCTGACATCTTTTTGGTCACCCTGCACAGCACTATCTGCACCCTAATGTACCAGTCTTGAAGAAAAGACCTATCTGGTCTTGAAACGTCGACTTGATGTACACCATTCACCTTATGGATTAAAAACCTTTCTACTTTAAGCCCGTGGAGTGCCACTTTTCCTTACTGGACTTTAAAACCCAGAGGGTACCTGAGATTTATATATATATATATATATATATATATATATATATATATATATGCATACACATACACACAGTTGTGCTAATAAGTTCACATACCCTAACAGAATTTGTGATTTTCTGGCCATTTGTCAGAGAACATGAATGATAACTCACAAACTTTTCTTTCACTCATGGTTAGTGGTTGGGTGAAGCCATTTATTGTCAAACAACTGTGTTTACTCTTTTTAAATCATAATGACAACAGAAACGACCCAAATGACCCTGATCAAACGTTTACATACCCCAGTTCTTAATACTGTCTATTGCCCCCTTTAACATCAATGACAGCTTGAAGTCTGTCGTGGTAGTTGTGGATGAGGCTCTTTCTGTTCTCAAATGGAAAGCTGGCCATTCTTCTTGGCAAAAAGGAAAATGTAAATTATTGGGCAGTATTGCATGAACTTCACGTTTGTGATCTCCCTAGAGTGGTTAGGGCCCAGGGGGGTCAAAGGGGACACCCATGACGGGCCCCAAGAGTCAGAGGGACCTACGGGGATCACATAGTCTGCCCCCCGCAAGCACTTACTGTTCAAGGCCGCAGAGCCACTACCACAGGAGAATCCGGCCTCGGAGGTGTATCCCTCTACTATACCATACATATTTAGTCTCCGCAGCCCGGAGGAGGGGAGGTCCGCAGCGGCTTGGGGACTGACACGCAGTGGCCTAGGAAAGTCTTGTAATATCAATTTCTTTTATTTTTTTACATTTTTTTGATGTATTCAGTTTATTGTCTTAATTGCAAGTTAATATTTATAGATAAAAAATATCTCTGGAAAGAGTCGTTCTTATGTGGCTGCTGTTATATGTTTTTTTTGGTGTCAATGAAACTGAATATTAATTATTGACCACAGTTTAAAAACGGTCTGGATTGGTTTCTTTAAGTTACTACAGTCTACCATTTTACCACACCATATACTGTACTCACGGTACATATCTGAGCTGCACATAATCATACATTTCTGTTCTGCATATATATATATATATATATATATATATATATAATATATATATAGACGGAGGAAGGTGCGGCACTCACAATCTGTCACTCAAATAACTGGACGCTGCCACAGAAATGTCATCAACGTTTCAAAACTTTAATGTTTTGTCATCAGGATCCTGATGACAAAACATTAAAGTTTTGAAACGTTGATGACATTTCTGTGGCAGCGTCCAGTTATTTGAGTGACAGATTGTGAGTGCCACACCTTCCTCCGTCTATCTCAGCATACCCCTGCAGTGAAGGCACCAATCGCTAAGATACCACGTTACTGGGAGTGCCGGACCCCGCTCCTCTATATATATATATATATATATATATATATATATAGAGAGAGAAAAGGGGTTTTCAGGGTGCGCTAGGACCTTTCAATTTTTTAAGGCAGTATGGTTTAAAATAGGAAAAATTTAATAAACATTTGCTCACAGAGCATAGCAGTATAAACAAAGGTCGAATTGATACACTTTACAATGTATAAAATGACATAAACACAATTCAGGTCAACAGTCGAAATGCGCCCAATTGACCTGAATTGTGTTTATGTCATTTTATACATTGTAAAGTGTATCAATTCGACCTTTGTTTATACTGCTATGCTCTGTGAGCAAATGTTTATTAAATTTTTCCTATTTTAAACCATACTGTCTTAAATAATTGAAAGGTCCTAGCGCACCCTGAAAACCCCTTTTCTCTCTATGTCTATACTGGGTCCTATCTAACAGGGGACCCCCTCAGGGTTGCTGCTTAACTAAATTCACTGAGCGCATTGTGTGGCCTTCTTTTTCTCGATATATATATATATATATAAAGTATATATACAATATATATATACAATACAGTATATATATATATATATATATATATAGATAGATAGATAGATAGATAGATAGATAGATAGATAGATAGATAGATAGAAAGAAAGAAAAACCCCTACCGCGCCTGGAAGGTTTAAGAGCAGCAACTCTGGGAGATCCCCTGTTAGACGGGATCCGAGGGATTTTAGAAATGAAAGAAAAGGGTTTCAGAGTGCGCTAATAACAATTGCAGTAACACAATAGTGATTTTAAAAATGATGAAATTTTTAATAAAAACATTCAGTATAATGTCTGATATTTCATAATCTGTGATTGAACTTCCATAGAATGTTGTTGGCCCAATGCGTTTCGTCACTGAAGTGACTTCATCAGAGGGGAAGGAAGCAAATAAGCAGAACCAGTTCGAGCTGCAAATTATTATACAACAGTGTCAATATGTACATTCATATTAAAAAATTCAGAACACCTTCATAAGGATAAGAGAGTTTAAGGAAGGAGAGCACGATATGGGGAGGGAGGATGATGGATAAGGATCTAGGTTTGTCAATTGAAGTTCCTTTCATAAATGACCTGTTTTGGTCTATCAGGCGGTTCAGGCGCCTACAATCATCCTGTGTTCAAACTCAGTTCAATCATGTTTTTTGCCCATTTCTTCGCAAGCAACACAGTGCAATTGATGCTTCACTTGTCCTGCATTCCCTTTTTATAGCTATCTCACCCTCTAGCGACAACAACATGAATTTATGACAAATGTCATGTGGTCATAATAATTTGGCCACTCAGTGTGTATATGAGATAATATATTGACATAATATATATATGATATTGAAACATAGTTAATATCGTACAAAAATGAGAACATGTACAATTACATAATACACAAAAAATGTACAATCAATACCTGGTATTGATCATACATTTTTTGTGTAATATGTAATTCTTTTATTTCAGTGTCTTTGTGAATGTACTTTCCGTTTTTTTTTTGTACATGTCTTTGAGGGTTTGACACTTTAAGATTTTCTTGGGTTGTCAGCTCATGCACACAATTCCAGATATAACTACCAATTTACTTCCCACCTGTTAGCAATGTGTGTAGGGCAACCTAGCTATGCTAGGTTGGGGCATAGCTGTCGCTCAGCACACAGAGCTGACAGCCAGTGGCGTAACAATAGGCCCGCAGACCCCATGGTGGCGGGGAGGTGCTAAGTAAATGTGGGCACCACGGGTCTGCGGTGCTATAACCACCGCTGCTGCCTGTCAGAACCTGCAGATCTACTTGCCTGCAGTCCTGACTCCCAGTGCTCCTCCTGCTGCTGCTAATGAAAAATGTCCCTAACAAAATGTTTGCACCCTTACAGCAGACAGGTTTTGAGGATGAGGAAGCCTCCTCTAGCATCCTTAAAATTGGTCTACTGTTAGGGGCAGCCACTTTGTTGGAGGCATTTTTCATTAGCAGCAGGGTTAACTTTACTTGGGCGGAGGGTGGGGGCGCTGCCAAAATTTTTTGGCGGGAATGGGGGGGGCGCATGTTTTGTAGTTACGCCACTGCTGACAGCCCACACACATAGCGAGCTGTCAGCTCTGTGTGCTGAGAGAGCTGACAGCGTCAGTGTTCTCCGGTGGAGAAGTGTTAGGGAAGCGCTCTAGGGGACATTATGAAATCAGCCCTTGAATAATGTAAGCCTGCCCTATAAATCAGGGATGCCATTAAAAATTGTGGGTCCCCGGAACTTAATAAATAGGTCAGCCACCCATCTGCCTGGATTTCTGGTTGGGAGCTTACTCGGACCCCTCTCCGGTAACCCCCCTGGGACTGGTCACCTGTCTGTCTACCTGTACTAATGAGTACCAGGGAGGCATGTTGGTAAAAGTGACAGCGTAAAAAAGTGCTGTCACGCACTTGGGTTCATTTATGAACAGGCAGTTATTATTTATAACACCCCCCCACCACCACCACACACACACACAGTTAATTAAATATTCACTATGCAATATAAATGTAATATCAAAGTGCACATGCTATTATGGCCCACTGTGCTCAGCAGTAATGCAGCTGATTTTTATTACATTGCAGTGAATATTGTTTTTTTTAATGATAAACAAACACATTGAATATGCAATGTAATTAAAATGTTCTGCTCAAGGGGGGTTGGGAGGGGGTGGTTGGACTATCAGTGTTCTGGGCCCCAAGATTATGGCCCTGCCCTGTTGGACGACACTAACTGAGGGCCCACCTCCTCTCCAGGGTGTTCCAGGGTGTTCACTTGAATTATACATTATGCTTATGGTACATTATACCACACTCTACTATGGTGTATTTATTGCAGTGCAATGCTGTTATTTATCTGGTACATTATCATGCTTGACCTAGCAGTATATCAAGGGGCACAAACAGATGTACAGTAGTCAGTGCATTGAACATTTGCCATGTCACAAGTACAACAGGCATGGTGAAAGGTGCGCAACCACTGCCTTACTCGTGTGTCTGAATGGCATCACATTAGGCTGTGCCTGGCGCAGTGCAGCGTTACCGAGTCACGATTGCAACTTACTGTGCCAAGCGGGCACTAGCGGCTATTTCACAGTAACAATGAGCCTTGCTACATCTGTAACAAGCACTTTTAAGCCCTCTGGAGACTGACCATACCACTAAATAGGGACCTAGACCACTACATTCTCCCGGTGGTAATGCCCCAGTCCAACACTGGTTGACTGTAATCAGAAAACGGAAGTTATAGCATTTGTACAACTTAAGCAAATAAGTATGGGCTATGCAGTTGTAACAGTTGTAGTTAAGGCTGACTAGGACAGAATCCTATGCACCTGCTGATTATAATAGACTGCTATGCAACCTTTTTTTGCGCATTATTCATTGAATTACAGTAGTTGACTAAATAATATGCAGCCATCTTCAGCAGCTATAAAACACATGAGCATGTTCTAGCAAAGACTTGGAAAATTCTGGCTACCAGTTAACCAAATTAAAAGTTACAACTTTTACTACACTGTGTGTAATTTAGACCTATTTAATAAATCCAAATTTGTAATTTGTCCTTAACCATGTTTGTGCGGCACTTACAGAAGTAGTCAGTATTTTTGTTCCATCAATAAGAAATAATTGTGTTTGTGCCCTTTAAATCATAATATGGATTGGACAGGTAAATCTACCATTTAGCTGGATTTGCACCTAATTCTAAATAGGGCCCATTATGCTTTTTTTATTTGACTGAACTATTACATTTGTTCATCTAGTGCCTCATTTATTAGAACATTTTCTGTTAGGAGTTTAAAATCCATTTAGGGAAATAAATGATCAAAGACAGTTTTAACAGAGCTTTGAAGCAAATGTGGATGTTTGATTTTCAATTATACATCAAATAGCCAACTTTAAAATGAAGCAGGATCTGCAAAACCCTTGGAGAATATTAAGGAATCTTAAGCTAAGAAAAATAGAACACAATTAAATTATTAATTCAGAACAGACAAGTTGAGATTTTGACATCATTACTTAGGCGTGAGCTCATTTTGCAGTACAGACATAATTATAACAGGACTAGTGAATACCAGGGCTAATACAAATAATCTTAGAATTACAATTATGTTGAACAGTGTGGGCTATGACATGTGAAGGATTAATATTAAAATCTAAGCTGGGCAATGTATTGTTGGTGCTAAATGGCTTTCTCGTGTTCTGTTATTCACCATTTCTTTGTTTGGAGTACCTCCAGTGTTTCAATCAATTAAATTATTTGTGCATTAAGGGATTTCATATTTATTAGGGCTATATGCTTGTACAATATGGCTTTAAATATACAGCACCAGCAATAACTATTTCTATGTCTGACAACTTTTATTTGCATTATACTATGTAATGAAAGTCTAAGCTGCTCCGCACTTCTATGGCGTGCAAGCAGCTACTAGATGGCACTCAACAGAGATCCTTTCCCCGTATGCATCCCCACCCCCACACCCCGTACATTCTGTACACACTGTACATACCACAGCATGACAGAGCACTGGGTCCCAGTCTTTGCAGCTCCATCATGTAGCTTTTGACAGCGACAATGGCTTGATTTTGGCGAGAATGTCATTCTTCTCGACAAAACTCCAAAGCGAATGGTCCTCGCTGTATTCCATACTCCATGTTCACCAAAAATTCTTCACCAAAAGCCTCTTCACTTCTGCCTCCTCACAGCTGTTCTCTATGGGAAAAATAGCAGACCTTGCCGTCACCCTATTCAGTGCTAATATGGCAAACGCTGCTCGCTGTTTTTTGTGCTATGCCTCGCCGACTTCCTTGTGTCATTTTTTTTTAGGTGAACGCAGCTTATGCATTTATAAAAAAAATCTTTTTTTTTATGTCTACACGCATATTTTTTTTATTTGAATTATCTATATTATTATTATTATTATTATTATTATTATTATTATTATTTTTAAGTGCCATATTAATACTGTATATTTTTATTTTTGGGGGGTATTTTTTGCCTTCCCATGATGCATTTTTTTCTCACATTATCTTTACTCATGATTCAACTCTCACATTATTTTCACCCATGTTTCACCTCATCTCGTCACTCCTTCATTTGGCAAAATAGAAAATGGTGCTAAAACTCTGCTCCATCCACAGCAGAAACCACTTTGCTTAGCACTGCAGGTCCTCTCTCGCTCTGCAGTCTAACCAAAATGGGGAAGGTTCAGAACAGCCCTTTTTTGTAATGGCGGGGAAGTGCAGGAAGCAAAGGAAGTCTGCCTCCTGGTATGCCGTATTGCTATACTCTCGCCACGAGGGATGGCGAGATGTAAATTCATTGAATACGGCGAAGGCGAGGCATGGTGAGGAGAAAATGCTGCGGCAAGGGCATTGAATAATACTAATGGTATGGATGGGTTGCTCCTTGTTGGAGCTGGGGGCATGCCTGCACACTGAAAAAAATCTTGTTTATATGATCCGAAGATCCATTCCCCACATTTATTAAATCGGTTAGTGGGGGTGCAGATCCCAAACACTAACAAGTTAACGTATTTAAAGAAAAGAGAAAGGACTGTTGTTCAGGGACCGCACTTTAATCAATACACATAAAATGTAACTTTTAATTATTATTTTCTAAAAATAAAATAATAATTAAAAGTAAAATTTTATGTGTATTGATTAAAGTGCGGTCCCTGAACAACAGTCCTTTCTCTTTTCTTTAAATATAATACTAATGGTGACAGCCTGGTGATATCATAATTGAACAGTTTTCCTTCCTGACTCCTTCATTCTCTCTTTGTATATTCCATCTACCTTCAAAACAACTTTTTTAAATGTATTGCATGTTTTCTACCTTCGCCAACTCTACTTTATTAGCCTGTACCCTCTGCAACATTTGTTAAATGTTATGGTTTGGGTGTGACCCCACAGCCGTGACTGCTGTTTAGGACAGCCACAGCCAACCCTACTCTGACTCTGTTGTCCTCTCCAAATGATGGCTGGTACCTGCGGGGCTAGATCTTCACCTAAAATAGCCACGTTTCGCAGGACAAATTAGTTCCGGTGCCACCAGGTCTTAAGTGGGACAAAGTTTTAGAGATCCTTAATGAGAGTGACAAAAGGAGAGCTGGCTAAGGGAACCTAACTGGAACTGATATCTAACTAATGGCTACGTGCCGTAAATCAACAAAAGCACAAACTAATAGCACAAGCGACTTAGTCGCAGACATAAGAATATTACACCACACAATAAGCACACCACAGGAAAGCACAAAAACCACACAAAGCACAAAACCACACGAATCGGAACAGAACAAAGCCATTAAGGGCTAACTACCCTTATGGTACACAAATGAAAATAAGCGCAATACTACGGTAATCTCTGGCAACACCACAGTGGAAAAAACTAACGAGAACTGCTCTATATAAAAAAGCATACAGACCATAAATGACAGAAACAAAACTGAGGGTAACCCGGTCTCCAGAACAGAGAACTTATGGCAATGGAACTGGACCAGAGCTGCTGGAAAGACACTCAAGGAACAGGGGACTGAAGCAAGCAGGAGTCAGAATAAAGCTGCAAAATGGCAGGAAGATAGCTGTAACAGAAGCTATGACTCCCTTAAAAAGGCCAGTGTGGCCAGTCCCCACAGGAGCAGCATGTCCAGCCCCGTGGCCCTGATTGCCAGCTGCGAGCAGGCACACTGGCCTGGCTTCTCTGTGCTGCCCGGCAACTGCCTCACAAGAGAAGTGATGGGCGCCACTGTCACCTGGCATCCTCAGTTGCCGGGCAAATGCAGGAGCCTCCGGCAGAAGGCACACCTGCATGCTCCATCCCCCAGCGTCCATGGTTGTCGAGCGAATGCGTGTAACACTAAATATATTGCTTTAACCTTCTGGCATTATCTTGTGCTTTCAGAAAGGTCTTTGTCAATGTAATGAGTTACAAAAGAGCATAGAATCCAAAAAAAGCAATGCTTTGAGCACTTAAATCCTTGTTGACACTTGTTTTAAATCAGAATCCACCTAGGGATGGGCATTGATCTCTTTTATTTCCAAAAGATCGATGTTCTTATCCCAATATAGAATTTTTTTTTAATTCGGTTCTGAAGGCACAGTGTATTGATAGAATGGATCCTAAAATAAAATTACTGAGCTGCAGTAAATGTCCTTTTTTTCCTGGAGTCCCTCGACGACTGTTTATTGTTGCACTGTACATTCCTTAGTTTAATGGCTACAATAACTGCTCATGTACAAAAATCAATATTATTTTCAAAATTATTGTCAGTATTAAATACAACAATGGCTATCAGGTATGGACCGAAATGATCAATTTGAGGTCACCAATTGGCCAACCCTACTCCACCCTCCTGTTACCTTGGTGCAGCCAGCTTATGTTATGATACCCACGGGGACCTAGGGTACTACAGCTGGTGATAAATGCAGGAGGTCAGGCGTGAGCCCGTAGCCGGGACCGCCGGTTAGAACGGCCACAGCGGATGCTACTCTAATTCTGTTGAGCCCCTGAGGCAGATGTTAAACCCCTGCAGAGCTAGGCTTCACCTGTGGCCGCCGCGTCCGAAGGAGCGAGTTAGGCCCGCTCCAACCCCGATGCAGCTAGGTCTTATGTTGTGGACAAAGGGTAGACGATCGCCACAGGGTACTCAAAAGGACTGCTAACTACTGGGCCTAGCTGGGAGAGGAGCCCCTGGCTGCCGGCACCTGGCCAAACCGGGGAGCGACCGAGTCGCAGACACAAGTGGGCCAGAGGAGGAGTCCCCAGCAGAAGCACAACAGGGAGGTCGACTCCTCAAAACACAGAAGACCAACCGGAAGGTACCCTTCCTAAAGAATCCTAATAGGAGGTACAGATGTAGAGACCCGGAGGGATAAATACTACAGCACCCACGGAGGGGTACGGCCACGGCGGGCCACGAGAATATGCTGGACAATGGATGCTGAGCCCATGGAGGGACTAGACCACGGCGGGCCACCGACTTCAAGAGAAAGAGACCCAGGCTCCACAGGAGCACTTACTTGACCCACGAGAGATGGAAGATGAGGGCCGACCATAAGCGCCCACTGAGGCCGGATCCAGGAAGAACAAGGACACCGGAGCTCTGGATACTGATGAGCCGGATACTGGAAAGCTGACAAGGAAAAACCGGCACACAGGAGGAGTGACTATGAATAACGGGACACTGAAGATGGGACAATGACAACAGGGACACTGGAGATGGGACAATGACAACAGGGACACTGGAGATGGGACAATGACAACAGGGACACTGGAGATGGGACAAACAACTGGGACACTGGTGATGGGACAACAATGATCACTGGGCACAGGATAGAAAGCTCCAAGACCTAGGGAGCCTAGGGGACCAGGTAAGTGAACAGGGCACAGAGCAATAAACTCTGGGCACCTAAGTCTATAACCAGCGTCTGTGCCCAGCAGACGCCGGCTATTTATTTTGAAACTCGCGCCGCCTGACTGACATCAGGCGCGCGCGCTTGCGTCTGACAGGCGGACGCTCGGGGACGTTGCCTGGCAACGTCCCGACGCCTTGTCCCAGAGCGAGGCTTGGAACGCTGCACGGCAGCGTCCACAGCCTCCCTGCTCTGCCTGACGTCCGCCGTCCGTCCAGGTGTACTGTAGCCCAGACGGCGGCTCGCAACAGCTTACACTTGGGTACAAATTGATGTGCACTGTACTTTCTCTGTCAGGTACAAGCTCAGAAGTTAGCAAATTGGGCAGCTTTGGATTTGTTAGTGAAGTTAAGGGAGTTTATTTAGTTCAGTATGATATGCATCATTTAACTAGGATGGTGGATAAAACCAACAGTTGCATTTCTTATTTTCTTTCCCATCCATTACAACTGCTCTCTATCATAGAGTAGAGCTAAGCAATAAAGCACACATTTAGAGATTAACAATTTCTTAAACATTTAAAGGTATCCACAGCAACCAATCAGCTTACAGCTAGCATTTTTAAAGTATATTCTACAAAATGATACGTAAAAGCTGCTCTGCGCAACATATCAAATTGTCCACCTCCATTATTTTGAAGGCTTGATACATCTCCTCCTTAGAGAGCTAGATTTGGACCTCTCCATCTCCCTTGATTTGCACAAAGGTGCCTAGATGTCCCCCAAGGCATATGATCTTGCAGAGCAAAAATGTCAGCATATGCAGATGAGTGAAATTGAAATGGTAAGAGGAAGAGTTGAGTAAATTCTTTCTTGTGAATATTTAAGGCTATACATGAAGCAGTTGCCTTTGTATGTATATATTTAAATATTAAATCCCCTGGAAGGCATTGCAACTCCACTTAAGGAAAAGTGAGGCCGGTCGGGCTTTAAATGGCATGTATTAAATGCATGCAGGTATCCCCTCCTGCCCTACACAATTCCCGCTTTCCTACTAGCTTTTTTGCGAATGGCCCGTTTAAAAGACATGGCATAGCTATTCTTTTCCATAATTCGGTCCGTTTCGATTGAACTACACAAATATCCGATAAAGATGGCCATTAACTGATATTAGTGGGGAAGTTGGAAGATAACGATATCACGATTGTCTCGCTATATGCACCTAACTCCCGCCAAATGGCTTTGTTGCGGAGCTTATTTGAAATAATACATAAAGTCCGGAAGGGTAATTTAGTAGTTATGGGTCATTTTAATATAGTCCTATACAGTGAACTAGACAAAACATCACCACCCACAAATTGTCCTTCAAACCCTTCTCAGAATCCTCTCCAACTCCTATTAGCAGAGTTTGGCCTTTATCATGTTTGGCGTAACTACTCCCCAACTGCTACACTTTTTTTTCCCAAGTCCACAACTCTTACTCCCGTATTGATCTGATTTTACTTGACAATTGGACATTGCAAGCCACACGGAAATCCACTATTTGCCCGGTAGTATGGTCTGACCATGCTGCGGTCACTTGGCTATGGAACTGTAGTAACTCCAAAGTCCCCCCCACGCCCATGGAGGTTCCCAGAATATTTATTGTCTATACCCGTTGCGATAACCCAGCTTTCTGAATCGGTGTCTAGTGTTCACTCTATACATTTTTTAGGGCAGGGAGCTGACTGGATGATTAGTAATTGTGTATAATTGTCGATCCATTGGCGTACTGTGTACCCAGTATGACTAAACTTCTGAATTCCCATCTTTCATATGGAGTACTGTATGAATTAAATACAAAACAATTGCAAAAACATTTCTCCAGGTCACTACAGTCAATAAGCAACAACATTTATTGCAGTGTTTAGGAAAGATCCATTTTGTAACAAGAAAATAACCCCAGCAGGTTCATTAATTGCCTGTACCGCTATTGCAATGTAACACCAGAATGACAAGTACATTCATATTGAGAAACCCAATAACAGTAACATAAAATAGGTTGAACTAGATGGACGCAAGTCTTTATTCAGCCTCACCTGCTATGTAACTACTGTATGTAAGCGTAATTAATTTGAGAGTATGAACTTATATTATCCAATATTTTTTTTTTGCTTTATTTGCTATTTTTGAATGCTAAAATCTGATTGGTTAATAATGGTTTCATATATTTAATGTTGTTTGCGCCATATTCTAGGGACACTCATTAATAGAGCAATATAAAAGGAACTGAGACTCTTATGAACATTTGTTATAAGTGTATTCTCCATTGTCTTCTTTTTTTTTCTACAGAGAGTGGCAGTGGCTGTGATGGTACAGACACTGCTCTCAGCAAAAACTATCCCCTGATAATAGGAAGTCAGTCCGAGAATATTTATCAGCTACAAACATCAGCACTGCAATGCTATTATCCACAGCTCTGGTACCTCTGAGATTTAAACCAATGTATGAAGTTACAAGGGGCAAAGTCTCAAGGACATGATGTATATCTCTGTCAGCATCATCCTATATACAGTCTCCTCTACTGTTTTACTTTTTTATAAATAGACACAGGGCCATTTTAACATATGGGCTTGATGGGCAGTTGCCCAAGGGCCCCAGAATGCTAGGGGCCCAAAGCCTATCACCCCCCCCATTTTAAGGCCCCGGCCCCCGATCACAGCGTGTACCCACGACCATCCTCCCCTGTCATAAAGGGCCCCTCTAGCCACAGCGCACTGGCATCAACCACCCTGCTAACCGATGACACCGCTGCTCGCCCCGCAGAGTCATTGGTGTGGCTGCCGCATCCCCTCCCAGACTCCAAATAATGGTCTGCGGTGCAGGTGGCCAAACCAATGACCTGAGGAAGGAGGCGGGATCCCTGCTTCCGCTTCACTCTCCATGTAATGAGCAGTGGCGCTGCATCAGTCAGTCTGCCATCCGGTCCCGAGTACTGACTACTGGCTCGCCTCCACTGGCACTAATCAGTGACAATCTGTCTGTGTCCAGCAGCAGTGCAGCCAGGGGCGAATTTAGGGGTCAGGCCGCCCCTAGGCACAAAATTTGTGCCGCCCCCCGCCCCCCAATTTTAATGTAATCATATATGTATATACATTGTTATTTATATATATTTCATAAAAATTTAACTGTAGCCTACCTTAATATTTTTTTGGTACTTGTGTAGTAGCACGGCGCCCGTCGCATGCCTTAAGTTAAGGTACTTAAGGCATGCGATGGACGCGATGGACCCGATTTTCTGTCTTTAACTGGCTCACTTGCCGGTAAAAGTCAAAATCACGTTGACGAGGGGCCGCGATGCGACCGACGCGATCAACGCCATTTTCCCACTGGGAACAATGTTAAAATGAAAATCATGTTGATCGCGTCCGTCGCGGGCCATTGATCAACACGATTTGACATAGGTGACAATGTGAAGGGCGCGAGGGGACGCGATTCTATTCTCAACTCCATGTTGACGTGGATAGTAGGGGTATGAAAAGGTCGGAGAATGCGTACCGCCGTCCCTCGCGGGCTCGCTGCGCTCGCCACGCTTTGGGTTGGCGTCAATACCGGGGTGGCGTTAAAATTGGGGGCCATTTGAAACATATGGGGGGGGGTTTCTATTTAAATGGGGTGTTTTGGGGCATTTCACATTAAAATTAATGCAAAATCTGTTGTCAGTTACCATTTTGCACTGATTCCAATGTAAAAATCGCGTCCATCGCATGCGATTTGGTTGGCATGCGATGCGATCGATGCGATTTTTTCCGACGCGATGCTTACAATCAAAATCGCGGGCGCCGTGCTACTACACAAGTACCATTTTTTTAAGCACTCTGGACTGCTCACGGTACGGAGGACCCGGAGGGAGGGAGGCACTTATTAGTACAGTGATTAGGACAGTGTCTCCGTCAGTCTCTCTCCGGCTCACACACTGTGACTGACTGAGCCCAGGGAGGATCTGCGCGCCGCTCAGCTCAGCTGCTGGATACACAGCAGCCAATAGACTGTGTGTGTGTAGAGTAGCCAATGGGCGGAAGCCGGCAGCAGTGAGCTTGAGCCATTTCCGGACGCGCAGGGGGACCGTCGGACCCAGCCACTAAGCGGTGATGTAATATGCATGGCAGAGTGGGTGGGCAGTGGCGGGTGATGAGCGGCGCTGCTGCCTACATATGATAATTCATGTCTGCAGCGGCGGCGCTCGTCACTCGCCGTTGCCCACCCGCTGTGCCATTTATCAGAATGTCAGCCTGCCTGCCGCCCTTAATTGGTGCCGCCCTGAGGCCGGTGCCTCACGGGCCTAGGCACAAATCCGGCCCTGAGTGCAGCACCTAAATTAACTCAAAGGGACTATCAGGGGCAAATGCAGGATTTGTAAAGGGGGGTTTCCAGATGGAATAAATAATAAAAAATTGTATATTTTACTTGTACCTGGCGACGGTGCATTTGTTTGATTAAATAGAAATAAACCATACACCCATATTTTTTACAATTCAAAAATCATATATATATATATATATATATATATATTATGTGATGGTACAGTTAAGTGCTTCTACCCTAGTCATTCTGAGTTGCCAGTCCCAGTCCTTATAAAGTCTTAGCAGGTGCTCCTTCCTGTGCCTCAGCTCTCCCATCATTATACAGCCCTGCAATTTGCGGCAAAATGCCGCGAGTGGGCGGAGCCTAATCCAGAAAGTGGGCGGAGCTATGGCCGCGATGCTCAAGCAGCAAAGTATTTTATTTGTTTCATCAGGGGGGTTTTCTGGGTACTTGGAAACACCCCCTGGGTGCGCTACTGACTATATGTTTTACATATTGCTTGAAGGTATTTGGCACAGTTTCCTGGCCTATAGCCCTTACCAAAGGAGTATATTTCCTGTCCCTTGGTAGAATTGAAACATCGTTTCCTCTGTCAATTCTGTAGCTTGGCACAAACCCAATACCCTGCCTAGTCAGGATTCATGAAGACTTTCCCGATTTAAGCCAAAAGATTGGCACAAGCAAAATGTCGACATGGAAATGGTCAACACGTTAAAGTCGCCGTGACTTTTTCATTGTCAATTTGTGCATTTCATCACGTGGATCCCAAATAATTTTTCCACATACACTCGCCATGCTTCAAGCCAGATGCCACAATGACCTTTCGCTTGCGTCAAACTTTTGCCTATGTCGACCTTGTACATTTTGAGCATTTGGTGTCAACCTATTGAATGTCTATCTCAAGGATTTTCAACCTTTTTCAAATCGCGGCACCCCAAACAAAAGATTTTAATTGCTGAGGCACACCATTAGACCTCCACAGTGAAAAACAGATTGTCCCTCACATGAAAACAAATATCACATTGGTCCACACATAAAAAATACCAATAAATGACATTGTCTACCATAGAACACAATTGACCCCCAGATGAACAAAAGACAATCAGTGTCAGTCTCATCTGCATGCAGAAAACAGGTCTTATGCCAATGCCTATTGTTTTCAGTGTGTAGTGCCCCACTTCTGTGAACACCATATGAGTCACTGTCGAGCTGCCATTATGTTCTTCTAGGGAGATAGTGGCAGTGGCAAATGCAGCATTTTGAAAGGGGGGATTTCCTAATAAAAACTGCCTTCCCATATATAGCCAGCACAGCCCCACCATAGATAGCCAGCACAGCTCCCCATATCTAGCCAGCACAGCCCCCAGACAGCATAGCCCCCAATAGAAAGCACAGCCAGACTTAATCAGCACAGCCCCACCATAGTTAGACTGCACAGCCCCCCATAGTCAGCATAGCCCCCCATAATCAGCACAGCCCCCCATAGACAGACAACATAGTCCCCCATTGAAATCACAGCCCCACATAGTCAGCACAGCCCCACCATAGTTAGACAGCACAGCCCCACCCCCCACATAGTTAGCATAGCCCCCCATAGTCAGCATAGCTCCTCATAGACAGAACAGCCCCCCAGGCAGACATGTCAGTCAAATTCATTTCCACCCCTCCCTACCCCCACACACGCAATATACGGACATCACTGGCACAAAAAAACAACTCTCTCCCTCCCCCACCCCCCATCCCCCTCAGTTTGCGGACCCAAACATGTGCCATCTCCCTGCTCCCTTATAGAACTATAAAGTCTATAATAATTACTGCTGGAGCCCCTGCACCACTCACCTCAGCTTGTGTCACTGTACACAGCACCGCTACTGTGCACTTCTCTCCTCTCAGGCTGTAAACACATGAGATCAGCCCGAGAGGAGTAGCTCCTCCTGCCTGCTCATCAGCTGCATCTCAACCTCACAGACACTTCAACTGCGGAGGGGAGCCGAGCCACGGACACACTGATGCTGGCGTGTGCAGCTCAGCTACATTGAACACCATTGCACGACAGCTGTGGGCGGTTGTAGGTACTCAGAAACCCCCCCTGTGTGCGCACCTGAATGGGGACAGTTTAACAGCAGCAGGACACCCAAGCAGCTCCTCACCTATCTCTCTGTGACCGATATGGACACCTCTAGCTCTGGTAGCGGGCCTGCTGGAGGGGCACAGGTCCTGTGCCACCTTCCCCGCTGCACAGAGCTGGGCAGTGGGAGTAGAGTACAGGCTGCTACTGCAGCACAGCCTCTCTCCCCAGCTCAGCACACTCTGCTCAACAGCAGCCTGTCCTCTCTCTCTTCCTGAGCAGGTGTCCCACCCGCCAGACGGTCATCCGACCGCACCCTCTGCTATTTTTTTTTATTCCCTCCCGTTGGCCACACACTGTTTTTGCAGTGGCTCGGCAGCGCTATCGGCCGTCCTGGGCACGCTTGAGAACAGCACAACATACACTAGTGTGCCACTGTGCAGTGGTTGAAAAATGCTGGTCTACCTAAACACTGTCTACCTATGGACCACAAACCAACAGTAAAGACCGGTGTTATGCTTTATAACCTACCAAACAAGCAGAGAGGAAAGTTTGCTATGACATAGTTTACATGTAATAAGTGCAATGTTATTTTACTGTAGTGTATTGTCACAGCCGTGTAACTATTCCTGCTTCATACAAGGGACTCAAACGTAGAAATGGATTTCAGAGAAAAGTTGTTCACGTTCTATTTATGTTTTTTTCTGCAAGAAGAAATAGACCTAACAAAATCAATGCAGGTCATGTTTCTGCAAACTGATAAGCAGCGGCGTAACTATAGCACCGCAGCCCCCGCCACCACGGGGGGGGGGGGGGGGGGGGCGCTGTGCATGTGGGGGCGCCAGGGGCTGCGGTGCTATAGTTACACCCCCCAATCCCCCGCAGACTTACCTATCTCGCTGGTCCCGGCGGCTCTGTTCTTCTGCTGAGGACCACCACAAAATGGCCGCCCCCATATAGCACACAGTTCTCTGAAACTGTCTGCTGTATGGGGGTGGCCATTTTGTGGTGGTCCTCAGCAGAAGAAGAACGGAGCCGCCGGGACCAGCGCTATAGGTAAGGCTGCAGGGGATTGGGGGGGGTTTGCATGGGCGGCGGGGGATTGGGGGGGAGGGTTTGCATGGTCGGCGGGGATTGGGGGTGCTTGGCGGGGCGGCGGGGGGGGGGGGGCGCCCCCCCCCTAACGGCGGGGGGGCGGCCAAAACTTAGTTACGCCACTGCTGATAAGTTATGTTTATGGCAGTCACAAAATCTACCACATTACAATGTATGCGGCGGTTATGATCAGTTACAATGCAGTGAATAATGTCTAATTTATGATTCAGCGGAAAAGGTTTATAAATAAATTTATTTTGTTACCCTCATGGGTCAATATTTTCCAGGAAATGTAATCTAGATCCCAATGTTAGACATGTAGAGTGCAATTAAAAGGAAAGTGACATATTGTGGTCTTTGCCGAACGATCAAAAATAGACCAAATTGTGTTTTTAATGTTGGTTGTGCAAATGTATGACAGCTGTCATTAAGATAAAGCACAAACATAAGGTCACAAGGATATTTTTTGACGATATGGAACATTTTACACACTGTTACAGATACAGCTTTAATTGAAGCAAAATCAATATATGGATATTAGCCTGCAACTACAATTATACAGTGCAGGCATATTTATGGAAACTCATGAATAGGAAATGCCTGCTGTAACCAATACTAAGCATACAGTTTAATTGCTGTAATTGCCTAAGGATAACTGTAAAAAAAAATGTAATAGAAATGTAATAAAAAAGAAATCTGATTATATGCTACTGGAAGGGGTTAAATATGATATGAAACGGAACATGGTATGTTTATAAGAACAAATTATCATTATCATTTAACTAACTCACCCTTTCCATAGCAGTGATCAAAAAATCACAAAAATGAATTTAATTAAAATGCATATACATTAAAATATTATAAAATGAATATACAGTAACCCCAGGCAATCCCACTCTTTTGGTGAATATCCAAAATGTATTAAACAATCTAAATCTGGCATTCATGGGGTAGGTAAAATGCCTGACAGACAGACACATTGTGGCAGGTATTCAATGCCCTATTTCGTCCTGTGCAGTGAATCCTGTTTTGGATTCGCTGCACAATCGCCGGGTTCCGGAGGGCTGCAGCATTCGCTGCCAGCCCTCCCTCACTCCCTATTCAACGCCTCAGGGGCTCGCTGCCCCTGGCAGCGAATTTTAACCCCCCTGCGAATGCTGCAGGGAGCTGGGTGACGGTGGCAGGCAGGGAGAAGGAAGCCTCCCTGCCTGCGCCGGACACTGTGGGGGTGAAGGAGGGCTGGCAGGGACACAGGGAGAGCCCCCCGAGAGCTGGCAGGGGACTGGGATAGTAGCCGCTGCACTCACTGGTCCCGAACCTGCATATGTAATGATCGGGACCAGAGTGCAGTGAATATATGAATATTAATGAGCGGCTCCCGCCTCCTGGCCCCCTGCTGGCGAATGTGTAAAAAAAATATATATATTTTTTTAAAAATGTAATATATATTCATGTGCTGCAAGCACATGAATAAAAATAGCATGCCCCTTCACAGAAAAAAAATCGAATTTTTTGACACCCTAAAAAAAAAAAAAAAACACTTTTAAAAGATCAAATTCCAGTTCACCTAAAAAAGATGACGAATGCAAAACGGTGAAACATGGCGAAAATCACTGGAGAAAGCAGTTCTCCATTTGAGCATTGAATACACTCTACGAATTTGACTTAAAACCCCATTGAAAACCACCTGCGAATTGCGGCGAATCGCACACGGCGAATCTCCAGATATTCACTGTTCATTTTCAGCTAATTGTCTCCATTGAATTGGGGCAAATTGTTTTTTATGAGAGAAAATTCGCCGTTAACCCCGGCGAATTGCCAGATTCGCTGTAAAATACGGCGAATCTGAGGCATTGAATACTGGCCTTTATATGGCAGCCTGGAACCCAGAAGATACACTGTTCATATACTGCAAGAAATCTGTTACCTCTTCTGGAGAGGTGAAATTTTTACAGTTCCTCCACACTGAAGGAACATGGGCAAGGTCTGTCGGTCAGCCAAGGGTGACTTGAAGCTTCACCATATCTAATCGGAGGGACATGCTGGACAGTCTGGCATGTCTAATCATAAGTATATATATATATATATATTAGGGCCGAAACTAGGGTTTCTGGTGCCCGGGGCAAGACATTCATTTAGTGCCCCCCCCCCCCAATTTTTATATATATATAAATATATATATATATATATGCTTACAGACAACAGAAGGGTGATATTAAACCAACAAACAAGACAATATATCATATATTATTACACATATTTAGGGCATTTTTTTTTGGGGGGGGGGGGGGGGGGAGAAGTGGTGTGGTCACATAGTAGTATCAATTCACATTATAGCACACACCATAATGCCCAGTACACATTACAGCACACACCGTTATGCCCTGTACACATTCCAGCACATGCCTCATGACGGCATGTCATGCCTCATGACGGCATGTCATGAGGCATGAGGGAAGGAGGGAGGAATAAAGCGCGATTTCTAGCGCTGGGGATAGGAAGGCAAGTGCTGCTGTGTAAGTAGAAAGAGAAATTGCCCTGCGCTCTCCTAAATGGCATGTGGATGATGTGATATGCAATGTGGCTTGGCCACTAAGTGGCAGTGTACCACTTGTACTGGGATGACAGTATACAGGCTGATCAAACATGAATTTGTATATACAATAAGCGGTACAGAATGTTCAATGAATATAACCACAAGTTTATTTTGTGCATATGTTGTATAATCGTGATAAAGCATACAGGAATGGGTTACACGGCGTGACTGAGTGAGGGGAGGGTGGTGGGGGGGGGGCGGCCGTGGACGTCGGTTACCAAAGTCTCTGAAATGTTCAGTGGGAAAGGGGAAGGTAAGGAGCGCTGTGGTGCGGGGAGCTGGCATCCTGAACTCCCTGCAGTGCACAGAGCCCCTTGTTGACTTACAGGCTGTGCAGTCAGTATATGGTCCCACGTTGAAATTCGGTCCCTCGTCACCGCTTCCCTTAGGAGGTATGGGGTAACCGCGGTGTCAAAGGTGCGTGTGATCTCAGCAGGCGGTGATCTCACACACCTAGTTGTTCTCCGGTGTGAGCGGCAGTGCTGTCCGGCTGTGGGTGTTACTGAGCGGCTGTGTGGAAGCGGACTTCACGACGGAGCTACCACACAGCGTGCACAAGCTCCCGGGGCACCGAGTGATGACGTCACCGGGAGCGAGCAGCGCTGTGGAGCTCCGGCTGCTAAGCGGGTGGAGCTGTAGCCTGCAAACTGTGCTGCTGTGTGCTGTTCCTCACTTGGCAGCAGGAGGTCACAGATAGTGGGAAGCGCCATCGGGAAGCGCTTCATCGCTTGGCGGCAGGAGGTCACTATTTGACCTCCTGCTACAATACGGCGGCCCAGCAGCGGGACTCGGGCTGCTACATCAGTCCCCGGAACCCCGCTACCCTGCAGGCTGTCTCCCGGACCTGACAGCGCCCCCCCCCCCTCCAGTGTCTAGTGTCCATTTGGGTGTCTCTGAAACACTGCCATCTGTTGGCAGCGAGTGAAACTACATCTCTTTCTCTCTCTCTCCCACATGCACAAACAAAGAGGCAATCACAAGGTAGCAGACTAGCTTTCAAAGCATTAGCTTCGAGTGGGCTTATTAGTTGATCAATATATTAAGATTGTTCTTGAGCATACAGAGCCTGATTCAGGTACCGATGCTGGTGGAGATGTTCGGTACTTTGCCCATGTACCGGATACAGCTCCGCTGCATCACCTCTGATTACTACCAAATTTGAAGGCATCATACAACATTTACTAAAGTGCCCTTAAATTCAGTAAGACTCCTTACATTGACCCGACAACAAGAAGCATATATAGTGCATTACAATGTTATCCCATTAAATCTCAACAATGAGAGGGTTAGGGGGAAATTTACTAAGATGTGTAATCTACTTCACATGTGTTGTTGCTATGGGCAACCAACCAGCATCTACTTCTTATTTATTTAGCACCCTCTAGAAGATAGTAGACAGGATCTGATTGGTTGCCCATAGCAACATCATATGAGAAGTAAAATACATATCTTAGTAAATTTCCCCTTTAATATCTCTGATGCAGTTAATATTGCTGCAGTAGAAGCCATGTAAATACTGGGTTGCAGACATTTTGTTTTGCCATTCAAAAATCAGCTTCTTACTATGACCTTAGACTCAGCATTTCAGTGGTTTGGGTACTTCGTGTTCTTTATTGAGCAGTGATAGTCTCTCAACAATATCTATAGTCACACATTTGTATAATGATTTTATGTTGGAGGACATAGCAATTAGGATGAATAAGTAGTGTCATTTTATGTGGAGACCGAATTATTTTTGTCGCAAGGCAGGGTTTGGTGGACTTGTAAGGCTGCGAATTCGCAGCCTTGGGAACCAACCAGTATATGCGTTGTATGTTTTTGTGATGATACAAATATAGCCTCGCTCATCTTTGCTCATTAGCAGACACACTAGTCGCGCCATTCATGCAGTGATGCGGACACATTATGGGATTGATGTAGGTAGCCACTCCCTGCTTGATTATCAGCCCAACCCAGCTTAGCCCAACCCAGCTTCCAGTGAAGTGCAGCTTCCAATACCAGTGCAGTCCATATAAGCCATCTTTTTGCACATATGCAGTCAACCCGATGTTTGGGCGCATGTGCCAGTCTTGGTGCCTGACAGATCCATTGCACAGAAGTCAGGACCCTATTGGCCTATGGTTGCTCTCTTCTCTAAAGCATGGCTAGAGGCAGCCATCCAACCTAAAAAAGGTAGGAGCTGCTGCTAACATTTAGGACATGATATTTGTCAAAAAGGCTGATTACAAGAAGTCTCACACAGAGCATAGGACAACACCATTAACAACACCTCCTCTCTCAGGACCACTTCCATCTATGGGTATTTGGGGGACACAAAGAGGACTCGCTTCCTTTGGGGCAGAGGTTCCCAATCTTTTTTGATTCACGGCACCCTAGAGAATCAGAATTTTTTTCACGGCACCCCTAGGTCCAAAAAAAATTAATTAGATTGGGTTTATATGCGATTCTTAGAGGCAGTTATGTGGTAAAGGGCAGAATTTGCTTCTGTTTGTACACATTCTATGATTGGCAGCCACCAGCACTGGTTTTGCTCCTAAATAATTAACCATTAATAGTTTGAGTTGGTCCTGGACCACCAAGCCGCGGCACCCCTGCATGTGTCCCGAGGCACCCCAGGGAGCCACGGCACACAGTTTGGGAACCACTGCTTTGGGGTAATAGAATTAATGTGTATCTGCACACTTATACCAACGCTAACCCCTCTCTTGCTCCCCGCCCCCTGTTTCTCTCTCTCTCCCTCCCTGCCTCTCTCTTGCTGTCACCTCTCACCGACCCTCTTTCTCCCCTTCTCTTTCACTCACTGTCCACTCTCTCCACCACACTCACTGTCCTCTCTCTCTCCCTCTCTCACATTCCTACTTCTCTTACCCCCTTTCTCACTCGCTGTCCCCTCTCTCTCTCTTTCTAACTCACTGTTGCCTCTTTCCCACACTACTCTCTCCCCTCTCTCTCACTTATTGTCACCTATCACACCTCCTCTCTATCACTCACTGTCCCCTATCATACCTCCTCTCTCTCACTTACTGTCCCACTCTTCCTCCCCCCCTCTGTCGCTCACTGTCCCCTTCTCACACTCCTTTCTCCCACTCACTGTTTTTTCTACCCCATTCTCTCTCTTTCCTTTGCTTACACTCATCATCTCACTTACTGCGCTCTCTCCCCACCTCTCTTGCCTCCTCTCTTACATAGTTTCCCCTCTGTCCCTAACTTTCTCTCTTCCGCTCTCTGTCACTGTTCCCTCTCTCCCTCCTCTTTATCTCTTCCCCTCTCTCACTTACTATCCCCTCTCTCTTCCACTCCTCCTCTCTCCCCTGTCACTCACTGTCCCCTCTCTCCCTCCCCTCTGTCTCTCCCTGGAGCGACTGCCTTTTTCCACCATCCCTTTCCTGTCATTCACTGCCTCTCTGTCCCCCACTTCCTCCTCCTTTCACCCATACTCCAACGTCTCTTACTGCTTCTCACTGTCACCCTTTGGCTCTCTATCTCTCCCTATCAAACATTACAGCACCCTCTTCCTCTCCCATGTGTGATTCTCTCCCCATTTCCCCCTCTGCCTCTCTTCATCACCTTTTCACTGTCACACTCTGCCTCTAGGGATGGCTATCAACCATTGATGATTCTAAATCATCGATGGTTCATGGCCAATGTCGCATACTTTCGCCATCGATGGGGGAGAACCAGATGGTTTCCCTCCATTGATGGCACAGAAAAAATGATGTTTTACTGTTGTTTCTTTTTCAAAGTGCCAGGGCACAGAGCGTAGCTCTGCCCCTGAGACCCACAAAGCCCCGCCCCCATGTTTTGATTGGCCCACAGGCCAATCAGTCAAACAAAATGGATGACCATCGATAGGTAAAAATATCGATGGTCATCCATTGCATAGTTTAAAACTATCGATGGCAGGTTGCACTATTGCCATCTACAGCAACCATCGATACTGCCTCTCCTCATCTCTGCTCTTTGAGGCCACATCTTTGTTGTTAGGCCATCGCCACTGTTTCATGAGCATGTGCAAATAACCCCTCTACTTCTCCTGTCATGGTGCCCCCCTGTCATTTTCTTCTGGATCCGCCCCTACCCGTTACCGCTGCTTCCATGGAACCGGACACTACTGTCTCCATGTTACACTGCTTTTCTTGTATAATGAACGTGATTTGTTACAACACGTGTGTGTGGGTGGACACATACCTGTCTAAACCTTCTCCTTCTCTTCTTCTCTCTCACTTTTCCCTTTCTCTCCCTCTGTTCTCACTTCTTTATCTGTCTCTCTCTACCTCTCCGCCTCTCTCTCTTTACTCTCCTTCTCTCTATATTTGCATTCCTCTCTTCCATCTCCTCTCTCCCCGCTCTCTCCTGTCTCCACTCTCCCGGCTGTCCTCTCTGCTCTTCCCACTTTCCTTCTCTCCACTCTCCCCGCTGTCCTTCTCTCCGCTCTCTCAGCTGTCCTTCTCTCTGCTCTCTCTCCCTGTCCTTTCTCTTTCTGCTGTCCTCTCCCTCTCTACTGTATTCCTCTCTCTCTGCTGTCCTCTCTCTCTCTGCTGTATCTCTCTCTCTGCTCCCCTGCTCTCTCTCTCTCTTTGCTATCCTCTCTCTGCTGTCCTTCTCTCTCTCTTCTGTCTTTCTCTCTCTCTCCACACTCTCTCTCTGCTGTCCTTCTCTGTCTTTCTCCGCTATACTTCTCTCCGCTGTCCTTCTCTCTCTCCGTTGTCCCCTCTCCACTGTCATTCTCTTTCTCTCTGCTTTCCTTCTCTCTCTCCACTGTCCTCTCTCTCTCAGCTGTCCTTCTCTATCTTTCTTCACTGTCCTTCTCTCTCTCTCTGCTGTCATTCTCTTTCTCCACTGTCCTCCTCACTCTCCACTGTTCTCTCTGCTGTCCTTCTCTTTCTGCTGTCCTCTCTCTCTCTTCTGTCATATCTCCCACTGCTGTCCCTCTCTCTGCTGTCCCTCTCTTTCTGCTGTCCTTCCCTCTCTCTCTCTCTCTCTCTCTCTTCTGTCCTCTCTCTCTCTATGCTATCCTGTCCTCTCTCTCTCTGCTGTCCCTCTCTCTCACTCTCTGCTGTCCTTCTCTCTCTTCTGTCTTTCTCTCTGCTGTCTCTCTCTCTCTCTCTCTTCTGTCCTCTCTCTCTCTGCTGTCCTCTCTCTCTCTTTCTCTCTCTCTGCTGTCCTTCTCTCTCTCTTCTGTCTTTCTCTCTCTCCACTCTCTCTCTCTCTGCTGTCCTTCTCTGTCTCTTCACTGTCCTTCTCTCTCTATCTCTCCACTGTCATTCTCTTTCTCCACTGTCCTCCTCTCTCTCCACTGTTCTTCTCTCTGCTGTCCTCTCTCTCTCCTGTCATATCTCCCACTGCTGTGCCTCTCTCTGCTGCCCCTCTCTCTCTCTCTGCTGTCCTTCCATCTCTCTCTCTCTCTCTTCTGTCCTTCTCTCTCTCTCTGCTGTCCTGTCCTCTCTCTCTGCTGTCCCTCTCTCTCTGCTCTCCTTCTCTCTCTCTTCTGTCTTTCTCTCTCTCTCTGCTGTCCTCTCTCTCCCTCTTCTGTCCTCTCTCTCTCTTCTGCTGTTCTTCTCTCTCTTCTGTCTTTCTCTATCTCTCTCCACTCTCTCTCTCTCTCCCTGCTGTCCTTCTCTGTCTCCGTTGTCCTCTCTTCACTGTCCTTCTTTTTCTCTCTGCTGTCCTTCTCTCTCTATTGTCCTCTCTCTCTCCACTGTCATTCTCTTTCTCCACTGTCCTCGTCTCTCTCTTCACTGTTCTTCTCTCTGCTGTCATCTCTCTCTCTTCTGTCATTTCTCCCACTGCTGTCCCTCTCTCTGCTGTCCCTCTCTCTGCTGTCCTTCCCTCTCTATCTCTCTTCTGTCCTTCTGTCTCACTCTCTGCTGACCTGTCCTCTCTCTCTGCTGTCCCCCCCTCTCTCTCTTTCTCTCTCTCTGCTGTCCTCTCTCTTCTGTCCTCTCTCTCTCTTCTGTCCTCTCTCTCTCTCTCTCTGCTGTCCTCTTTCTCTCGCTCACTCTCTCTGCTGTCCTTCTCTCTCTGCTGTCCTTCTCTCTCTGCTGTCTTTCTCTCTCTCCACTCTCTCTCTCTGCTGTCCTTCTCTATCTCCGTTGTCCTCTTCGCTGTCTTTCTTTTTCTCTCTGCTGTCCTCTCTCTCCACTGTCCTCTCTCTCTCCGCTGTCCTTCTCGATCTTTCTTCACTGTCCTTCTCTCTCACTCCATTGTCATTTTCTTTCTCCACTGTCCTCCTCTCTCTCTCCATTGTTCTTCTCTCCGCTCCCCTCTCTCTCTCTGCTGTCCTCTCTCTTCTGTCATCTCTTTCACTGCTGTCCCTCTCTCTGTGGTCCCTCTTTCTCTCTCTGCTGTTTTGCTCTCTCTATGGCCCTTATTCTGGTCGGTGCGGCCAGAGCCGCATACGGGGCTCCGGCCGCACCAACCAATCCCCGCCTACTATACGGATCGCCACGGCCGTCCGTACACGGACGGCTGGCGATCCGCAAGAAAATGGTGGGGCGTACGCCTCCACCATGGTGGGAGCTGCCCCCTGCATTCGATGGTCGGCGACCATCGAAGGCAGGGCCGCACGCCCCACCAGGTCCCGCAAGCTGAGACCACACGGACAATCGTCCGTGTGATAGCTTGTATGGGGGCTGAGAGCTGACATCCGGCGACGTCAGCTTTCCGCCCCCATCACTGGCGTCATACCCTCATTAGCATGCATACGCCCCGCGTTTGCATGGGAACGCCCATAAAACGCGGGGCGTATGCATAGGGAAATGAGGGTATGAAGCCCCTCACGCCCCTATACGCCCCCTTTGCGGCGGACGACCTACGTCTGCGGCGAATTGGGCTGCACATGCGCAGATTGACCTCTGCGCATGTGCAGACTAAAAACATCGGCGGTACGGCCGCACGCGGGCCGTACCGCACGATTCTGAATAAGGGCCTATATCTGCTGTCATCTCTCTCTCTTTGCTATCCTTCTCTCTCTGTTGTCATTCTCTCTCTCTCTTCTGTCTTTATCTCTCTCCCCACTGTCTCTTTCTCTCCGCTGTCCTTCTCTGTCTTTCTCCGCTGTCCTCTCTCTCCGCTATCCTCTCTCCACTGTCATTCTCTTTCTCTCTGCTGTCCTTCTCTCTCTCTCCACTGTCCTCTCTCTCTCTCTCCACTGTTCTTCTTTATCTCTCTCTCTCTCTCCGCTGTCCTTCTCTATCTTTCTTCACTGTCCTTCTCTCTCTCTCCGCTGCCATTCTCTTTCTCCACTGTCCTCCTCTCTCTCTCCATTGTTCTTCTCTCCGCGCGCCTCTCTTTCTGCTGTCCTCTCTCTCTTCTGTCATCTCTCCCACTGCTGTCCCTCTCTCTGCTGTACCTCCTTCTCTCTGCTGTCCTGCTCTCTCTCTCTGCTGTCCTCTCTCTCTCTTTGCTATCCTTCCTCCTCTCTGCTGTCCTTCTCTCTCTCTTCTGTCTTTCTCTCTCCCCACTGTCTCTTTCTCTCTGCTGTCCTTCTCTGTCTTTCTCTGCTGTCCTTCTCTCTCTCTGCTGTCCTTCTCTCTCTGCTGTCCTCTCTCCCCTAACATTCTCTTTCTCTCTGCTGTCCTTCTCTCTCTCTCTCTCTCTCCACTGTCCTCTCTCCACTGTCCTACTCTCTCTCTCCCCGCTGTCCTTCTCTATCTTCCTTCTCTGTCCTCCTCTCTCTCCACTGTTCTTCTCTCCACTCCCCTCTCTCTCTGCTGTTCTCTCTCTCTCTCTCTCTTCTGTCATCTCTCCCACTGCTGTCCCTCTCTCTGCTGTTTCTCTCTTTCTGCTGTCCTTCTCTCTCTCTTCTGTCCTTCTCTCTCTCTGCTGTCCTCTCTCTCTCTCTCTGCTGTCCTTCTCTCTTTCTCTCTCTCTCTGGTGTCCTTCTGTATTTCTCTGTTGTCCCTCTCTCTCTCTGCTGTCCCCTCTCTCTCTCTCTCTGCTGTCCTTCTCTCTCGCTCCACTCTCCTTCTCTCTCTCCACTCTCTTAGAGAGCATGTACCCTGGGACCACTAACCCTCTCAAACCTTTTCATCCCTTTCCATATTGCCCCCCTGTTATTTTCTTCTGGATCCGCCCTAAAGTAAAATTCCTAAAGTCACTGGCGTAACTATAGCACCGCAGCCCCCGCCACCACGGGGGGGGGGGGGGGGGCGCTGTGCATATGGGGGCACCGGGGGCTGCGGTGCTATAGTTACACCTCCCCCCAATCCCCCGCAGGCTTACCTATTTCGCTGGTCCCGGCGGCTCCGTTCTTCTGCTGAGGACCACCACAAAATGGCCGCCCCCATATAGCACACAGTTCTCTGAAACTGTCTGCTGTATGGGGGCGGCCATTTTGTGGTGGTCCTCAGCAGAAGAACGGAGCCGCCGGGACCAGCATGAAAGGTAAGGCTGCGGGGGATTGGGGGGGTTTGAATGGGCGGCGGGGGGGCGCCCAAAACGTAGCTACGCCGCTGCCTAAAGTGAATTATAAAAGGTGTTGCATCAACAAAAGGAGAGATAAAACTGGGGAACACCACTAGCAAAATGTTGGGCCTGGGAAAAAAAGTCAGTAGAAGGGGAACTACAATATCATGGCATGTACATGCAGCTGCAAATAAGTGAGGTTTCTGAATATAGGAATCGATTGTCTCACACAACCTAAACCCCCCTGTTCCCACAAACTGGATATATTTGCTACATGTAAATTAACATTTCAATAAGTGCCATACACTTTTCCTTATTATAAGAATCCGCATTCAATTAAAGCCATTATGGGATTTAGAATACTGTAGCTTAGGCTTCTTGCGATTCCAAATACATTTATAGATGAGGGTGACACTAGGGCCTTATTTTGGTTCATTCTTTCTGACAAAATCCTTCTTAGATGGACAAAACCATGTGCACTGCAGGGGGGGCAGATGTAACTTGTGCAGAGAGAATTAGATTTGGGTGAGTAATTTTGTTTCTGTGCAGGGAAAATACTGACTGCTTTATTTTTACACTGCAATATAGATCTCACTTTGAAGTAAAACCCCACCCAAATCTAATTCTCTCTGCACATGTTACATCTGCCCCACCTGCAGTGCACATGGTTTTGCCCATCTAAGAAGGATTTTGTCAGAAAGAATGAACCAAAATAAGGCCCTAAATGAAAATCGTTACAATGAGGTTAATCATGATCAGAAGATATTTTTTTTTTTTATTAATCTAAAGCCTTGTCAATCATAGACAAATCATAGACAATCATAGACAAAAGTGGGGCCAGAGAATGCACCATGGTCTGAGCTATGCATAACGTGAGATCAAGAACTAAATTAAAAAGCAAAAGGAAGAGTGGACACTTACCAGCAATGCCAGTAAGTACTAGGGTTGGTGTATAGAAAACATACAGTATGAACTCAATAAACATAGCACTGTAGGTTGTACATTGTAATTCAGAATGAATGTATGGCCAAGTCGTTGTATTAAATTCCTTGCTGGCATTTGGGCTAAGAAGCCTATTAGAAGTCTGATGGGTGGAATGGGAGAAGGCCACTACTGCTATGTACTTTTAACCAAGTGATGCTCCCAAATAAGCTCCAGGTTAGAGACGAACAAGCCAGAGGGAATTATCTGCTGATGTGCAGCCATAATGTCATCAAAAAGCTTGCACTCAAGGTATAAGAGAAAGGCAGCATGAGGTGTATTCCTGGCTTTAAAATAATGGTGGTGTGACTAATATCAGCCATTGTCCTAGACACAGAGGCTGATCGGACATTTAAAAAAAAAAAATCAATAGTTTTTATTGAAATAGTTTTAAAAGTACATAAAAGAAATAAGAAACAAAAACAAGCCATGCAGTGAACAACTAAACAGTGCTGTGCATTACATACTGGTTTGTGTCATTGTGCCAATAAAACAATCAAATTACAAAGTCATGCAAACGTTTGGTCTCGTGTTTCTTATATAAAAATTATAAAACACATTTTATTACGAAAGGTACTATACTAACAGAGCAGGCTCTACAACAGTAGAAAGGAATAGTATTTCGTGAGTTAGAATTATTTTGGAAGTGCAGATTAATACCATAAAACAGGAGATATATCCCTCCCGCCGAGAGACAAGGTGGTGAGGAATATAGAATACTTCAATATAAATTGTTAGAAAAGCATGCGTGACATTAGCTTGAGGTTCTTGGGTGTTTATAAAAGGAAGACTATTCATCTATCCCATATTTTATAATCCTTTGCCTCCGCCCTGCGGGATACGTAACTTTTCATGCCCTACACCTCATTGACCAGTGACCTCCAAGAAGCAAGCGTAGGATCCTCCGAGGCCATGCACAACCGAGCTACCCCAGCTTTCGCCAACATGCATAAATTAATAATATAATGATGTGCGTAGTTATCCAAAGCCTCATCTTCAAATGCAGCCAATTTTCATACCCGTGGAGTGAGAGCATTTGCTGGGACACCAGTTGAAACTATTATCCTGATAATAACAGGACATGTCCATAATAAGTGTCAGAACGTGCCGCCGAGAGAGCGGCACTTCGGGCACCCATCATCAGCCCTGCCTACCTTGTTTGGGAAAGAATTCATGAAAATTATCATATTTATCCATTAGAGCATCACTTGGACCAGAGGCATCATAGCAAAGTTGTAGGGAGCAGTTCACAGATACAAGTAGGTTACATGAAGGTGTTTTGTTATGTTGGAAATTATAGGCTAAAATAGAGCCATGCATCACAATCTTCTATGTCACCCAAAAGAGGATGGAATCATCCCTGTGCTTTAGGTTTTAATCATGACGTCTTGGCAGAGGTGGAGACTTGTCCAATTGAGGATCATCTACAACACTGAAATCTCCACCTTAAACTGAATTTGGGTTAGCTTGTTGTAGAAGTAAATGAGACAAACGGCCTGATTAAGAATTCCCATAGTGTTTACTGAGCACTGATACGCCACCTGACGAATGCCCCCCCCTTCCCCTCCCCACCGAATCCCCTCAGTACCACGTTCACTTACACATCCCCTCGCAAGCCTCCACTAGCAGGAGAAGTCATCGATGGTCGCCGACCAATGAGTGATTTCTCCTGCCTTCGGAAATAAAAGTCAGTTGAAAAATTTAGAAAACACTGGCCAGACGCTGATTGGCTGAGAGCATCTGGCCAGTCTTTTCAATATGTTTTCAAATTCAGCAGCGCTTCCCGCCCTCCGCCCAGCAAATTGCGCTACAAGCTCCCAGCCGCCGTTGCCCGGATCCCCGCTGCCTGGACCCTGCTGCCCGCTACCTGCTGCCCGGGTCAGTAGCTTTCACACCAACTATTAACCCGGGCTGTATTACATAATAACTTTTCTCACTTACTTTTAGAGCTTATTTTTAACTGCATACAGTATTTTGTACAGTGAATAGAGTGCAATTATTTACTGAAAAATACTCTTTTTGAGTATTTTGTACATACTTTTCCTTTTTCCTCATCTTTTCTCTACTTATCGTACATAAGCTTTTACTTGTAGATAGTTGATCCTTCGGCTACCCAAAGCTCCGTCTCAAATGCATCCTATTGCTGGGTAACCTTAACTTGCAGCCAAATACACACCATTGTTGCTCTGGCCTTCTGTTTCGCTAGATTATACAGGCTCAAAGCTACAGTATGTACTTTACTTGCTTTACCAGTTACCTGGTATAGTCTCATCTCATACAGTAGGCAAGTCCCGCTGTGTCCCACCTCTGTATGGAGAAAATCTGTTCTGCACAAGTGTAAAATGGGCTTCCTCCTGTGAGTGACGTTGTGGTCTCTGACTGCAAACATCACTGATGACCAGTCCCCCCTGCCACATGACCTGCTATCTGCAATAAAGTGAGGGCTTGTGGAAATACAGCAGGGGTAAAATAGGTGGTGGTGGTGGGGGGGGGTGATCACTTGACACATGAATGGAGGCGGAGATAAAAAAAAATATAGATAGTAAAAAAAAAACACATAGAGGGTTATTCTGGTTCGCTCGTAAAGTCAAATTCATTCTCAAATTGACAAAACCATGTGCACTGCGGGGGGGGGGGGGGCAGATGTAACTTGTGCAGAGAGAATTAGATTTGGGTGGGGTTTTACTTCAAGTTGGGATCTATATTGCAGTGTAAAAATAAAGCAGTCAGTATTTTCCCTGCACAGAAACAAAATACTGTAGCTCGCCCAAATCTAAATCTCTCTGCACATGTTACATCTGCCCCCCTGCAGTGCACATGGTTTTGTCCATATGAGAAGGAATTTGCCAGAAGGAGTGAACCAGAATAAGGGCCATAGTGACACAAGGGGATGGAGGGCACTAAACGGTCGGGAGACAATTGACACTACAGTAAGGGCATTGTTTAAAGTGGTCCTAGAGTGGTGGTGGACTTGCTTCCCTATGGAAAAAGGAAGATTTTGGGACCTGAAGAGGGGAATGCTGCTGATGGAGAGAACCATGGAGCTGCCATGAGCCGAGAAAGGGAAAGGTAGCTGCAGCTCAATGATTCCAGCACTAGGTCGACAGGCAACAAGGTCGGCATGGGTTTAGGTCGACATGGGTCAATGTCGACATGGGTCAAGGTCGACATGGGTCTAGGTCGACAGGACATTAGGTCGACACAAGCATTAGGTCGATATGGGTAATGTCGACAGTGAAAAGGTCGACATGGCATTTTTCACCGTTTTTTTACCTGAATTTCAACACAGTCGACATGGACACAGTTTATTCTCCCACCACACCGTTTATTCTCCCACCATGCCCTAGTGGATGGTAGGGCATGAAATACCAATTGTCGACACATGTCGGCTCAAAAAACAGTGAAAACCCCAATGTCGACCTTTTGACTGTAGACCTTGCCCATGTTGACCTAATGCTTGTGTCGACCTAATGACCTGCTACCTAGACCCATGTTGACCTTGACCCATGTTGACCTAGACCCATGTCAACCTTGTTGCCTGTCGACCTAGTGGTGTCGACCTAGTTGCTGTATACCCAATGACCGTATCCCAATTTAACAGTATATGTTAAACCCTTTCTTTGCCAATGAAAGAGAATTTTTTTTTTATATTTTCTGCTCTTTAAAAACAGACACTATTATATATTACCAATTGAGGGACACACTTGTAGTCACTACCACTTCAAACAGTACTAGCATAATCTTCTCTACAAATATACACATACATTTTATGTAACAGGTTTGTCATCTGTTATTGTTGCTGCAGTCACACTAAACTGCCCTTCTAGTCACGTCTAGTCCCATTTGTAAATTTGCCCCAAAAATGTATCTTATTCGCATCACTAATGTGAATAAGAAGCAAAAACACACTATACTAATTAAAATAATTGATTTTCTGTGTGAATGCAGCTGTGTTTGTATGCACAATGCTACATTACAGTGTCAGTGGTTGTTCCAGAACAAAATCAGTCCTTCTGTCTTGAGGTGCTCCTACAATACTGCGAGGAATTGCATGCCTCCCTTGCATGCGCTACCCTGCCAACTGGCCGTCGGGCGGCAGGATCGCATGTGATATATCATATGCGGTCCTTTTGAATTCAATATATCGTATGCGATCTCAGAAAGTGTTGCGGGATGTCACAAATCCTACATGCAGCCCTTGCAAACTCCGGCTCCCATCCAATGTGCATTGGATCAGAATAGGAGGTTAGGCACATACGATTTATCGCCCCGATGCCTCAGAATCAGGTTAAAAGTGGCCAAACCGTATAAGTGTATGGGCACCTTTATACTGTACATTCAAATACAAAATATTACGTTTGTATTACATTGTATTTCTTTTGCTACACAGTTGAAGAAACACATTTTCATAAACTGCAATATTTATGTTCAAAACAATGCTACAAATCATAATGGTATATAAAATAGATACAAAACATCCCTTTTCTGAACAAATTTCACAAAAACAATGCTGCTCTCACTACCAAATTGTAATAAGTTTACAATCCTGATATACTAATACAGAGGAAGACTGATAAAATATGTAAAAGAAAAATAATTCTTAGACTACCATTTGCCTGCAGCTTTGCTCTTGTGGATCTTGTTCCCATGAAAACGCTGCCAGTTCTCATGGTAATTCCCCGATGATGCGGTTGTGGAGGTCGGGCTGCTGACATCAGCAGATGTCAGCTGTCTGCCCGCTTCCCGCGCAGGGCGCCCGCAGATCTGACACACCACAGAGGTGTCTCAGATTAGCAAGCGCTTGCAAAATCATTTGGTGGTCGCCACCCATCTAATTAATTTGTCCCTGCACGCATGCCTGCGGTGGATCGCGGCATGTGAGGGGGAGGCGGTCGATTTGTCGGCGGGCAGCATCTGGTGGACTCTCAAGGCTGCGATATTCATGTGCAGGGTGCCTTTGTCGACTTGCATAGTTGCGATGGTGTTCGCACAGGAGGTGGCGGGATGGAGGCGGGCAGGGGGCATTCGCATGATGTCACAGGAAGACACCCTGTTCTTGGACCTAGACGCAGCAAGTCTAGGTCAGTCCAGACTGACATTACAAACAGGGTTACAATTATTGGATGGTCGGCCCCTGCAAATATACAGTATGTATATGCAAAACATCCATTTGCAAAGCAGCGTTTGTCAGGCAGAGTTAGAAAGCTCGCTAAGCAGCACATTTTCATTGCTTATCGAGTCAATCAGAATAAGTCCCAATTAAAGTATATACACAATTCTATGGTTTGCTGGGTTCAGATCATGTAAAAACTTTATTCGGTGAGCAGCTCTTATGTTAAACATGCACCCTAAAATCTTGGCATTTTAGATCCAATGACAATAAATGATAAAGCAATAAAAGCTTTAGGCAGTAGATGGCAGCATTATGTAAGTAGAGCAATACACATACAACAGTACTATTTATACTGTACAATATCCTATGTAGATACCCTATGACAATATGATGTGTAAGCCCTGCCTATGGAAGTTTATAGAACCACATATTTATGCCGCATCCGCTTCTAAATGTTAATCTTTACGGATCACTGCTATGGCTATACTTATATATGTTTGGGGTGTTGTTGTTTATGTTTTGCTGCAAAAAATGTCAATACAAATTACTAAATAAAAAAAAAAGGGTGTTCTATTTCACATGGGTTGTTGCTATGGGCAACCAATCAGATAAAATCTATTATCTTCTAGAAGGTACTAAATAAATAAGTGGATTCTGATTGGTTGCCCATAGCTACGTGAAATAGAACTCCCATCTTAGTAACTTTCCCTCTGGTATAGGGTGACGGGCGCAGCAAAATCCAAATCTGCTTGCAGGGGTCACTGGAGTAGCCACTGGTGAGTTAGACTCTGCACCCCTGAGCATATCTCCCAACATCTGGGCTGGCCGAGGCGGGGACGGTGTGCGCGCCGAAGGCACGTGGCAAATTTTGGGGGGCGTGGCCTGTCGGAAAGGGGGCATGGCCTATACTCGCGGCGCTGTCGCGAGGCCACGCCCCCGTTTTTCACCGCGGTGGTGGCATGCCGAGCAGCTATGTGAGCTGCTGGCAAGCCCCCAGCCCCTCTGCCTGCAAGAATAGACGCTGTGCGCATGTGCACAGCGTCTATTCACGGACTACAGGGGGGGACTCCCAACTGCTCCCCCCCACCGCAGGACACTGCCGGCGGCGGGAGGGACGCGGGAGTGTCATAAAATATCGGGATGTTCCCGCGATAAGCGGGACAGTTGGGAGGTATGCCTGAGTATTAGCCAATACCCTCCCCAGTCCTCTGTGTACCTGCATATGGTACCAGCTTATGTACCATCGCTATATATCAAAGCCCCGAGATTCCAGTATCCTGTCTTCACCTCTGGCCCACTATGGCCATAACCGTGTACACCTGTCCACCCAGTCCTGACACCCAAGGTTTACTCGGCCGGTGTGATGGAGACAGGCTGATTTAGGCCGGAGTTGACATCACACACCCTCCCTCAAAATGCTTTGGCACTCTTGTTTTCCCTGACCACCCCAAACGCCGGTTTCCTGTCAATGAACTTGTGAATGGCTTGTGATTGAAAAAAATGGCAGGATGGCATCGTGCAAGCCCAGCACCTTGGGGAGCGATAAAACTGGGGTTTGTGCACTAGGCCACGCCCCTTTACTGGAGGCCACATCCTCCAGGCCTGAAGCCCCACCCCTTCTTAGGGTCCCGATTCACAAATTTCTAAAGTTGTGAGGTATGCTGCTTGTAACCCATTTGCCTATTCTTCATTAAAAGACCACGATGTTAAGGATTTTACATACTTTACAGTCAGGACAGCAACTACATGGAGAACAAACAGTGCTACCTGACAGAGAAAAAGACATTGTATTCTGCTATTAGATACAGTATCAGATTCAACTAAAAATATGCTGACACTCCTATTCACTTTGCGAGATTGCAATGCCAGTCACACAGCAAAACTAGTTAGTGGTCACCCACTGGACAGACTATATTAAAATGCTTACGATATGTACCAACTTGGTTGCTTAAAAATCAGCAAAGAGCACAATTAGAGGTGTAATGATATGCATTAGTACTGCTCACCAAAATCAGTCCCTAGTTGCCTATTGCAGGGCTGCAACTACACAGTAATTTGGCTATACTTGGTCTCCTTCCCCCCTGCATGCACATATAGGTATTACATCCAGCACCCAGACAAAGCCGGCCCTAGGCATAGGCAAACTAGGCAAATGCCTATGGTATTTAGATTGGATGAGGCATGCAGTTCATACAACTAAGGAAGCAGCATTAGGAGCGCCAGTGTGGGGAGCAGAGAGAGTGGAGGGAGGGGTAGGCAGTAACAAAAATGGTTGCCTTCCCTGGAGGGCTGCTGTGCATCACTAGCCATAGCAAGTTCTCCCCCCATGGGCCTTTGTGGAGTCCAGCAGAATGAGTTTACACTGACTGACTCCCTGCAGTCAGCCCAGGCAGCAATATCTTCAGAGACCAGGCCAAGTGAGTAATGTGCAGGGGAGCAGGATGTGGCATTTGTGTAAGCAGCATTACTGTGTGGCATTATGTGCATAAGAACATTATTAACATGCAGCATAGTGTGTCAGGGGAATTACTGTGTAGCATTATGTGATGGTGAGATGAAGCATGTATAAAGGACATTAATGTATGTTGCAATGTGAATAAGGAGCAATACACTGTGGTGTAATGTGAATAAGGAGCAATTCAGTATTTTGTGATGTGAATAAGGAGCAATGGGTTAGGGGTGGAAGTAGCGATGTTGCTAGGGGCCTCCAAACAAAATCTTGCCTAAGGCATCAAATTAACTAGGGCTGGCAGTGACTCTGGGCATGTAACAACCTAGCGCCCCCCCCCCCCCTCCCCTTGTCCAGTTGCATTGATGCCTAGTGCAATAAAGGAAATTACCCACATTCAACAGATTGTACCTTTGTTATGATCATACCTCTCAACTTTTCCCAAGATCAGGACCTGCACTAAGGTGCGGCCAGCTTGAGAAGAAGGGTGGTGCTACCAGGAAGGTGGGCATGGTCTCAGTCTGAGGAGCGTGGCTTATCACAGCAAACCCCATTTTTGTCACTTTGGGGGTGTGCCCAGTGATCCACTAGCAGTTGAGCTGTTCCCCGGCTGCATGCACACAGTATCTCCATACCTCCCAACTTCTGTGCTGATGAAATAGGGACACTAGCGTCCGAAAAGGGGACGGGGCGTATGCAAATGAGGGCGCGGCTTATGCTAAAAGGCCGCAACCTCATTTTCATACGAGAATAGACGCTGTGCGCATGCGCACAGCGTCTATTCTATTAGATTGGGGGGTCTCCCAACTGCCACCCCCGCAGCGGGACAATGCCTGACGCGGGTGGGACAGCGGGACAGGACCCGAAAATCGGGACTGTCCCGCTGTAATCGTGACAGTTGGGAGGTATGTATCTCTTTAGCGATCACCCACTCCCTCAGCAGTGATCTGCGACCCACAGGGGGGACAGTGGGACAGTCTCCATTAGTGGTACTATCCCACTGTAATTGGGACAGTTGGAAGGAGTGGTTATGAGCTGGCTCATGGGGAAGATGCTATTAAATGGCTCTAGGTACAGCAGCACCATATACAGTATTATTACATGTGTTACACACTCACAGCTACATTTAATAGAATCATTTCAGAGATGGCAGCCTATGAGTCAGCATCCTTCTGCCAAAGCCTTGCCTTACAATCAATTGTGGGACTGCTGATATGAGCCCTTGGCACCATGTAAAAGTCCCAGAGTGTTAGCCACATACTTTAGGTGTTATGTACTGTGACTAAGAGCTGCTGATTGCACTAATTGCAGCAAGAAAGTCAGTAAAATCCTTCTGTCACTGCCAAGAGTCATCTACAAATGTCCCCGGGAGCCAATTACATTACTGACTCTCCTAGCAATCATGCGTTGCCAAGCAGGCGAGATACAGTGAGTAAATGAATACTTTAAAATGATGCATTTAAGTAAAAAACGAAAACTCCCTTATTGACATTTTATTTATAACATGTTACTAGTTCCTTACAGGGCAAATGGATTATTAAAAATAAATAGTATACCTAAATTTGTACGGGATCTTGATGCATGGGAAAAAATGCAAATGTAACCCCAATGTCAGTGGTTCCTAAACTGTGTGCCTTGGCACCCTGGGGTGCTTAATTTAATAGGATAAACCAATGCTTTTGGCTTGCAGTCAGCACACTGTAGGAGGTGCAGTGGGATTGCCTTGGGGCCCCCAAAGCCGCTGGACCCCATAGCAGCTGCGCCTCTGCACCCTCTATAGTTATTCCACTGGTCATAAACATTTATCCTACAGTTGTGATGTCCAAGAGTTGTATGTAATAGACGACATACTATATACAGTATATATTTTTAGCACCTGTGCTAGTTATGTTTTCTGGTTGCTATTAAGATTCCTAAGTAGGCTGATCAACATATTGATATTTGCTTTACAGGAATTCGCTCATGGAATATTAATCTTGAATCCTGTGACCTAGATGAGCAGTTGAAGCTCTTCGTGACAAGACATCTTGCTACTTTTTCTCCAGATGTCAAAGGTTAGAAAATATTATTATATTGGGGTTTTTTTACACATCATTTTTCATTGAAACATAAGTACTGAACCGTTATTATTTTAATAGTGCAAACTCTATAAAGTGAAGTATTTTCCTTAAATATAAAACAATCAAATTACCTGTATCATATAGTTGTTAATGTCTGGTTAGAGTTCATATTCATGTTGCTATAAATGATTTACAGATTTAAAGGTCATCAAATTACCATGGCAACCACAGTTAGATGACATATGATATAGTGAGCAGAGAGACTTTTGAACATTCCCTACATAACATTCAACCTGTCATTTTCCTCTGACATTTTGTGAACGTCATGGATGTTGGTGAGGGGATGAGGTAAAGCTTTCACGGTACTTGTGTACTAGCATGGCGCCCACGATATTAGGTCGCACGACATATAATCGCATCGCATGCCATACACCCGATGCACAGCGATGCAAAGCAATTTTAAATTGTATAAGCCCCCTATGCGATGTTAAATTGTATAAGCACCCAAATGGTGGCTTACAATGTTAAATGCACCCCCACGCCACCCCCATTATGAACGTCAACCCGAAGCATGGCGAGCGCAGCGAGCCCGCGAGGGGCGGTGGTACGCGTCCTACGACCTTTTCATACCCCCACTATCCCCGTCGGCGTGGAATTAATTTTATATAGTGTGGCGAGCGCAGCAAGCCACCGAGCCCGAAGCGTGGCGAGCACAGCGCACCCCGCGAGGGGACGCGTATTACTTTACATGTATTTTGCGTCCCCTCGCGGGGTTCGCCTCGCTGCGCTCGCCACACTATATTAAATCTACTCCACGCTGACGTGGATAGTGGGGGTATGAAAAGGTCATAGGACGTGTACCGCTGCCCCTCGCGGGCTCGCTTCGATCGACACACTTCGGGTTGGCGTTGATAGTTTGGGTGCCGTTGGGGGTGCTTTTAACATACTAAGCACCCATCACTTTTCATTATCTTATCTATATATACTTTTAACATGGGAAAACCCATTAGGGTGCTTATACAATTTTAAATCGCATACCATTTTATATGCGATAGAATGGCATACAATGCCATACAATGCGATGTAATACAATTTAAAATTGAATAACATCGCATTCCATCGCATCGCATACCATCACATGCCTTATGGTCTGCGATGCGATGGGCGCCGTGCTAGTACACAAGTACCGCTTTCACTTATGAGTCCTGATTGTGAGTCGCACATGAAGTGTAAGTGCCAAAGGCCACAGTAGTCAGATTGATTACCATAAGCTAATGCGAGCATCTTCCTGGCTAATGCAAGTTCTGGTAGAGTTTCTAGCTGGAAGCCACACTGCCTATTGTTTTTTTAGAATTCCAAGTGCTGTATGTGCGACTAAGAACATAGCAGAACTATAGCTACTGTACATACCCACACGCTCCCATGATACTCCAACGAGACAACAAGATGGATCTCTTGAGTGCTACCACAATGCCCATTTCATACAAGTATAAATTTGGCCAACATTAGTCTGGCTTTGAATTGCTTGGAGATATACAAAAATAAACTATGTCCAACTCACAATCAGGTCTATAGTGTAGCGGCATATTGTAGCACTAAAAGGGGGCGAGAAAGTTGCATCCCACATGTTGACAAGTTTTGCAGCTTTGATTGGGTCCTACTTTTTAAACATACTGAGCAGATCTTATGGCAGAGTAATGGGAATTGCAGGGTATAAACCAGAGGTTCTCAAGCTTGCTCTTCAGGACCCCAAACAGTTCATGTTTTTCAGGCCTCCTCGCAGTGTTGTAGATGTACTGTATCATACAGAGGCGTAACTACTTTTTTTGCGCCCCCCCCGCCGGACATTTCGGGCGCCTCCCCCCTGAAATATTAACCCCCTCCTTACCCGTCCCCATTGCCGCCGGCGCCTCTGCCTCTAACCCGACACGCAGATCTGTGTCGGGTGACGGGCGGTCCCCGGCTCCGGCTGCAGTGCTAATATAATAACAGACACTCGGAAAATGGCTGCCCCCATACAGCATTATGGGGGCAGCCATTTTCCGAGTGTCTCTTATTATATTAGCACTGCAGCCGGAGCCGGGGACCGCCCGTCACCCGACACAGATCTGCGTGTCGGGATAGAGGCAGCGGCGCCGGCGGCAATGGGGTAAGGAGGGGGAGGGCAGGAGTCGGGAGCCGGGACCAGGTGGTAACTATAGTCCCGCAGACCCCCCCAGGTGCCCACACCTGCCTAGCGCCTCCCCGCCACCGCGGGGGCTGCGGGACTATAGTTACGCCACTGGTATCATACCTCCCAACATGACCGTCTCCAGGAGGAACACAATGGCCCTTATTCTGGTTGGTGCGGTCGAGCCGCATATGCGGCTCCGACCGCACCAGACGAATCCCCGCCTACAAGACGGATCGGCACGGCCGTCCGTACACGGACGGCTGCCGATCCGCATGAAAATGGCGGGGCGTACGCCTCCACCATGTTGGGAGCTGCCCCCTGCATTCGATGGTCGATGACCATCGAAGGCAGGGCCGCACGCTCCCCCCGCTCACGCAAGCTTAGAGCACACGGACAATCGTCCGTGTGAAAGCTTGTATTTGGGCGGAGAGCTGACATCCGGCGATGTCAGCTTTCCGCCCCCATCACTGGCGTCATAGCCTCATTACCATGCATACGCCCCGCGTTTGCATGGGAACGCCCATGAAACGCTGGGCGTATACATAGGGTAATGAGGCTATTAAGCCCCTCACACCCCTATACGCCCCCTTTGCGGCGTCTAAATTTTTTACTCGGCGAATTCCCCTGCACATGCGCAGAGTGACCTCTGCGCATGTGCAGAGTGTAAACATCGGCGGTACGGCCGCACGCGGGCCGTACCGCTCAGATCAAAATAAGGGCCAATGTTCTGTTTCTGGACTTCCCTCTTTATGTATGATTGCCATCACCTGTTTTAAACAGGTTGATTGATAAGAAAGGTGCTTTAACATAGGTGATTTTAAACTGCCACACCCAAGACTCCATTTCACTTGGTTTTAAACTGCCACAGAACCTGTGTAATTAATATGTGTCCCGGGTTAAAGGGATGAGTTGGTCACCCTAGCTGCTACGTACTGTATAATCTTATAGAATGCACTTACTTCAAAGCTGATTGGTTACCATAGTGCACTTCAACACTCATTACTTTTTCATACCTCTACCCCCGAATCAAAAGGGAAATAATTGGCTTCACCTGTTGATCTTTTAAAATGAGCCAGTGAGTAATGAATACACCTGTACAGTTGCTGCGTGAGATATTTGAGGTACTGAGGACCTAGTTTAAGAACCACTGATTTTGGCCTTGCTGGGCATATGGAGAAATGTGTGCTTCCATAAGGAAACTGTACAGAAGTGTTTATATAATTATAGTGCACATTATGGCATGGACTTTCAGTCTGTAGAAGATTACAGTTTTACTGAAAATGGTACTAAAAAAAAAAATTAAATTGCATGACATTGATACTAATGGAGCCCACACACACACCGAACCCGGCGTGCGTTGTGGGCTTAACTAGCACACATAGCATCGCATCGTATGCCTTGTGCATACGATGTGCATGCGATGCGATGCTGTGCTAGAAAAAGCTAGTACAAAAAGTATGTGCAGCACATACTTTTTGTACTGTACGATGAGGTGCCGCGGGAGCGCGCACCCCATCGTACAGCATCGCACCGCCGGCAACGGTGCGTGTGTGGGCTCCTTAATGGTTGTGGCCAAGCAGACTAATCTGTGGTATACTATTAGTGATTATTAAAAATAATACTACAGAAAAGTTACTAATATGCAAACAGGGCGGACTCTGTACTAAGAATATAGCAAACAGGTGCAGTTCCTAAACCTGTTGATGATAAACTATGCTAGTTGCTAAGCACAAATATGACAAGCTTGTGCTCAGCTTTTCTGTCATTAGATAAACTTGTGTTATTTTACCCCATCCCTGTTTTCTTACACCTCATTGCAGGAATGGCTACATGTTTTAATGGTATAATAGATCACAAACATGTTTTTCTCTCTGCTTAAGAAAGGATGGTTGTTTTATCGCCCAAACCTTTAGCTGGTAATTGTATCATGCTCCTATCGTGGTGAGTTATCGTCTCCGATTCTTGGTCAAAGCCTGACAGAGGAGGCTGATGAGTTAATACTTTCCTGCTTTATGAAAGGTGCTCTACTGCCATCTAGCAGTAACACAGAAATGGCATGCCGGCTTTACTAAACAAAGAAATGTGTTACAAGCAAGACTATGGGCCAAATGTAATAGGGTGTGAGAATCAGAAAGTGAGAGATTTTGGGGGAGTTTCTCCATTTCTAACCCATCTCTAACTTTCTGATTCTCACACCCTATTACAGTTGGCCCTATAGCTAGAAGGGTTCCAGATTACAGAGTCGACAGTGTATTGAAAAACAGGTCAACATGCAAAAAGTTGACATGGTGATACGGTCCACATGCACAAGCAAAAATATGAAAAGGTTGTCATGAATTTTCCACTGATGTTAATATTGACATCTGAGCAGGGCCATCTTAACAGTATTGTGGACCCTAGTCAAAGCAGTGCACGGGGCCCCTACTAAGTAAAAAAAAAAATCATAAATTCATGCGGTGTCTTCCCCACAGTCATCAGCCATCCAGTAATAAGCATACTTACAGCCAGTAACTGTTTGGCTGCAGGCTGGTAGATAATGTTTCCCAGAAGCTCTGATTTTGTGTAATTTATAGTCAAAGCAGCCGGCAGGGGCGGGCTGGGTCAGGGGGCAGAGTGCCATAAGCCCCCCAGGCCGGTCTGACTATTTACTGGCTGGGCCGGCTGCCGCAGCCGTCCCCATCGCAGCGGCCGGCCGCCTCCCTGTCCTGCAAGCCCCGGCCGCATGAATGTAGCCTAAGGCGACGGCCTCTCCAAAAATGGCCGCCGCCTTAGAGGAGACAGACACTAGAGGTACTGCCATACCTCTAGTGTCTGTCAGAAGAGAACAGCGCTGCCAGCGCTGCCGGGAAGTACAGATTTTGTAGCGCTGGCACGCTATTGAAATTAACCCTTTGGCAACGTGCATGCATGTACCCTGGCTCCCCCCTGCAAGAAATATCACTCCCCATGGGCCATGGCAGAAATGAAACCCCTGGCATGAAGCATGTAACCCCTGGCAACAAATGACGTTCCTTTGATAATGAGCATGTAGGTAAGCAGCAGTTATATAGTATAATATGTAATAGGCATTATTATATTTAATGGGCATTATGGTATTGGCATTATGTGTACTGGGCATTACAGTGTGTGGCATTATGTTTTATGGGCATTATGTTGTTGGAATTATGTGTAGTGGGCATTACGGTGTGTGGCATTATATTTAATTGGCATTGCGGTGTTGGCATTATGTGTAATGGGCATTACGACATTGGCATTATGTGTAATGAGCATTACGGGTGTGGCATTATATTTAATTGGCATTACGGTGTGGCATTATGTTTAATGGGCATTACGATGGCATTATGTGTAATGGCCATTACAGTGTGTGACATTATATTTAATTGGTATTACGGTGTGTGACATTATGTGTAATGGGCATTACGGTGTTGGCATTATGTGTAATGGGCATTACGGTGTTGGCATTATGTATAATGGGCATTACAGTGTTGGCATTATGTGTAATGGGCATTACGGTGTTGGCATTATGTGTAATGGGCATTACGGTGTTGGCATTATGTGTAATGGGCATTACAGTGTTGGCATTATGTGTAATGGGCATTACGGTGTTGGCATTATGTGCAATGGGCATTACGGTGTTGGCGTTATGTGTAATGGGCATTACGGTGTTGGCATTATGTGTAATGGGCATTACAGTGATGGCTTTATGTGTAATGGGCATTACGGTGTGTGACATTATGTGTAATGGGCATTACAGTGATGGCTTTATTTGTAATGGGCATTACGGTGTGCGACATTATGTGTAATGGGCATTACAGTGTGTGGTATTATGTGGAATGGGCATTACGGTGTTGGCATTATGTGTAATGGCCATTACAGTGTTGGCATTATGTGTAATGGGCATTACGGTGTTGGCGTTATGTTTGGGCAATACAGTGATGGCTTTATGTGTAATGGGCATTACGGTGTTGGCATTCTGTGTAATGGGCATTACAGTGATGGCTTTATGTGTAATGGGCATTACGGTGTGTGACATTATGTGTAATGGGCATTACGGTGTGTGACATTATGTGTAATGGGCATTACGGTGTGGCATTATGTGTAGTGGGCATTATACTGTATATTTTTGCAATGCACCTTCGGCGCGCACTGTCCCCATTTCTGGTGTATGTGTGTGGGGGGAAAGGATTGTGTAATCCTTGCTGCATACTAGAGGGGAGGGGATAGGGTGGTGAAACAATGGCGATGGTGATGGGCCACTTGCTTTTGTTGCCCCCCAGGCTGAAAATTGCCAGCCAGCCCCTGGCAGCCGGGCAGCAATCTCTACCAGCCTCACTCCAGAGGCACTAGCAAACCCCTGCTAGAAGGCCCCTAGAAATGTGGGGCCCTAGGGCAGCTGTCCAGTAAGCCCATGCTTTAAGATGGCCCTGCATCTGAGCACATGGAATAGTGTAGTGTGTACCCTAGCATCTCTCGCCATGCTTCGGGACACATTCCTGCTACCACTGCCTCAGCACACTTTACCGTTCCCAATTCACGTAGATGTTAAAATAAAAAGTAACAAAAAGGAAAACAAAATCACGAAAACCGCATGTTGCCTTTTCATGTGTCTACCATTGCCATTGGCAATTTACATGGTCCTACTTTCTCACTGTACATCAAATAAACATCTGGCTTGAATGTTCTATTAGTAATGCCTACATATGATGGATCATTTGCAAAGCACATGTAAATTAAACTTTTTTTTAGAAGTTTACAAAATAAAATAAGTAATTAAAAATCTGCAGGGTGCTCCTTTCACAAGGCCTCAATTAGCTCCAGTTCCAGGCTGGTTTCCACTGTATCCGGGAAGCCACAAATGTAAGATCCCTCTGCCATACTGATGACCATAGAGGGAAGTAGTGCAGACCCTTTTTCTGAAAGAGGCTTTTTCAATCTCTCTGAGATGCGGGGGCCAATATATTTTAACAAGGTTGGGTAAATTGGGGAGAAAAAAATATAACAGTACCCCATCTAAAAATGGCAGCAGCACATCATAATCCACCAGAGCAAAAGGACTAAAGATAGCCGTTACCCTTTTCCAGACAACCAATCACAAGTGGTAATCATGGTAAGACATACTTGCGATTGGTTTAGACACTAGAGTGTACTTAGGGTTAGGCCATTGGGGGGGGGGGGGGGGGGATGTCAGCTATACAGACTGCAGGATGCATGCCCTAAACAGAACCTGACTGCAGAGTATCATTCCAGGCACCGTGCTATCTAGAAATAGTGGCTGTGTGGTAATGATGGTGCTGCCCTCAGAGCCCTGCACTCTCTGGAATGGCACTTCTCATACAGTATATCCCTAGTTACAGTCCTGCTCAAAGTCATCTGCCAACATTTCCTGAAATACAGCTTAACAGTTGAATGTGCAGAATTCATAATATGGATTTAGATGATTACACACGTGGGAGAATCTATCCACGGTTGACACTATAAGTTCAGGGCTTTCCTCCCACCTTGCTGTCACATGCTTTATGGGTACTGTATGTAGTGGTATGTAGGCAGGGAAAACAGGCCCTGTATATCAGAGTATTAGTTACCCACAATGTACTTACACTGTTTGGTTTTTAGTTTGCTTCCCTTTGGTGATGGTTGGCTTAGTGGATGGGGAGCATTTGCCAATAAGATGGGCATGAAGACTATCACATTACTTTGATACATTATTAATGACGGTTGTCCTTTTGATCTCAGATACATGCTAAACAGCTAAAGTGTTCATTTTCCTTTTGTTGTTTATAAACCCCACACCTCAAACCATTAGGGCTTCTTGCAATGGGCACCTTCACTACCAAATATTTAGTAACTGTGCTACAAGAAAATGGCTGCCACTCTCAAACAGGAACAGATGGTGTTATACATTAATTATATATTATAGCTCTCTTTACTGTATGTTTCCTATTGATAACTGATCCCTCTGGTTATCCTCCATGTAGAATAGAAATATAATATATTGTCATATATTTATCTGTCACAAAAAAGATCTGTACTACAGGAAAATGGTGGTCGCTGTCCTGCATACACATTATTACTTAGAGGTATGCTACAAGACAATTGCTGTTGCTCTCCTAATCTGCAGACAGATAAGCGAGCAGTGTCTATTAATCTTTTGGTCCCATGCTCTGCATGCAAAGTCCCTGCCTTAGCGCATGTAGGGCAAGTGACTAGCTCCATGAAAACTGGGTATGAGAGGCAGCATATCATATCGTACCGTAACATATCAGCATACTGACCCACTTTTACAGTATATTTGAAGAACACATAAAGATCAGTTGCTGATCTGCAGTGTTTGTTTGTATATACATCAATAAGTCTTAGTGAATAATAGTGTTTGATCCAAAAGTATTCCAGGTGTGCTGGGATCTGGGAGACTTATTTAAGGTGCATACACATGGTGTCATTTTGGCTATGGCTGATTTTGATTATACTATAAATAGCTCATTTAAATACTGGGTCGGCATTTCAGGGGGTGGTTTTGATGGCGCATATACCAGGCTTTTATCGGTCACTACTTTACACACGTACCTATATGCACTAGATTGTACACTTTCTACCGAAAATCTATTTTTTTCTTGTGATACCGACCAAGCGGTGGCGTGCATAGTCATAGCAAGCTGTATACACATGGTGTAGTATGTACTATATGGCCCATATCGGTAGTTTATATTGCACCATGTGTATGCAACTATACCCTAGCAAGAAATGAGACCAGGTAAATACCTCCTAGCAAAAGTCACCCATTACTGCTTAGTACTCGTTCATTGATAAGCTGCTGTGATTCTGAGGTAATCTTACTATTTTGCTTTCACTCATTTATAATATTAACTGGTTAAAAAAAAAAAAATACTTCAAACCATACAAAGTTGCTGCCTTTGGCCTGTCCCTGGTTGTATTTACCTACTCAAGCCTAAAACTTAAGACTACACTATTTTTATTATCTAATATTAGAATAATTTCAACATATTATGCGACACTGTACATATGGCAGACCAATTACAAGCAATAACTGGAAATAAAAGGCACAAGCTGACCTGCCCATATAAGTTTATCATTTGAGTACTGTAAACTCTGAGGTCATCAGTCATTAGTATGGGACACTGTCATGTTTCTGAGACTGGTAGAAGGACATCATGTGTACTATGAGCCTGTGATGGTGATAGTGCCTCATTGCATTGGAATTGAGAGCAACAGAAGAATCCAACAACACAGATTAAATGAATACATTTGATGCCAATTAAATTCAAGTTAGATTCAAAGATAGTTTTTGCATAGTCATTCTGTGGTGACAGTTTCTTGTATAACAAAAAATAATAGGTATTGTAATCCTGTGTGTTTATTTAGTACGCTTAGCTACATTACATGAATGATTCTACTGTAAAATGAATTTCAGATAATTGCCTGATTGAAGGCCGGTCCCTGAATCCATTATTGTTAGGCACTGCAGCAGAATAAGGGCTGGAATATTCATTTAGACTCTGTGCACAGAGCATGCAACTGTCTCAAGACTGCAGCAGAACAGGTGGTGCTGTAACCAGGGTATGCTTCTGTTGCTATGGTAACACTACTCTCCTGATTTTACCCATAGATCTACACTAACTGCAGATATTTTGCAGATAACCCAATGCAAAACTGCTTGCTCATATTTCAAATGAAGAGTTCAGGGATGAGCGCCTCACAGCAGTATGATGGGTATCACTCACTCAGCCCACAAACCTAATAAATTGTACAATTATTTTTGATGTTTTTGTGTTGTCCATAACATTTTCTAACCAGGCAAATTGTGCATGGGCCTAAATCTGTAACACAATGCAAGCAGGGGTGGTAATATAAAGAGGTTGTTGTCCCATGCACCTGGATTTAGGGTTAATTCTAGCATCAACATTAATGATGTATAATGGGCCTGTTTCACATGATGGTCTGAATTCTTCTGCAGTCTGAAAGTGAAGGGTTGAACACAGAATGCTAATGCAGATATATCATACCTCCCAACTTGTATGCTGCTGTTAGGGTGCATTCAGCCTTCGATGTCAGTCAGGGAATTCAGCTTCTAAGTGTTGGTCGGAGATCGGTTGAAATGACACACACACACACGACAAATGCGTATGATAATCAAATCAGTGATCTAAAGTTTATTCTCTAAGAGCTCATACTTATACCCAAAATGTGGAATGCAATCCACGTCATTGCTCATTAAATGTTTTTTTTGAAGTTTAAAGCTAAAACAATAAATTGGTACTTTTTAATGAGATATCAAAACAAAAGATTGTTTATCACAGAAATAATTGCATCAATGTTAATAATCAGGCAGTCATTCTGACATCTCCTTCTGGTGCCCATAACATTTGATGTCCTCCTTTACATTCCAAAACACTATCTCCGGGTTACAGGTGCAATATCTAGTTTGTTCGTCTCTTGGCCTTGGCTCATCGCACTGTTGGCCTTGGGATCAATTGGAAGACCTTGGTACCATCTTTTGAAATCACTTCAAACTTTTCCATCTCATAATGAAATAAAATTTCTCCTGCTGGAAGCATATTAAGAAACATACATTTTACATCATTACAGAGACAGTACAGTGGCGTAACTGCTGTAAGGCAGCCCCAGCAGCCGCTTGGGGGAGCAAGCAGCAGCAGGGCCTGTGTGGGCGCCGGCACTCGCTCGACGCACTGACATGCTGCCTGCCACTGTCGAATCAGCAGCAGCGTGGGTGGGGCCATGGCAGAGATGTCAAATTCCCCCACTGATTCAATTGACTGTACACAGAGCTGGCTATTGGCTATTGTGTACAGGATGGGCGGGCAGATGGGTGTGCTAGGGCAGCCTGGGATGCGTCAAAGCCAAGGGAAGCAGCAGTATCTGCTGGTCTCTCTTCCTCTCTCCTGCTTCAGCTTCTCCATTATGCGTGTGATGTAATCACGTCACATGCTGGGGAAACATGCTGGAGAGGAGCCTGGAGGCGGGGACGCCACAAACTTTTTGGCAGGGGGGAGCAAAATTTCTAGTTACGCCACTGATACAGTAATGATAGAACTGAATATCATATATAAAACTATAGTCTTATACGTATATATATGTATATAAAGGTGAGAATAAATTATGTCTGTTCTCTATCACTGTTTCCCAACCCGCACCCAGCTCGCAGGGCACTGCAGCCCTTGGGAGTGACAGCGGCACAGTGTCCATATAGCAGGACAGTTGGGAGGTATGACTATGGACGTCTAATGCATATATATCGCACCACCCCAATTGTTCTGTGTGACAGCCATCTCTATTTTACCTTACATACTAGGTGCAAGAGATCTGTCTGAATGCATATGTGGGAATAGTGAGTAAAGGTGCTCATACACTTATCCGATTTGGGCCGATTCCAACAGATTGGGACGAGAAATCGTCCCAAATCGGATGAGTTTGACATGCCATCCGACCAGATGCACGGTCCTGTCCGCATTGGGTTGGACCCTACAGATTAAACCTGCTGCGTGAGTGAAGGAAGCAGGAGGGCAAAACCTGACAACCTACACATGTAGCATAGACCTGTCGAAAATGTTAATGGGTAGAGCGAGAAAAAAAGTGGAAAGAGAGAAAAAAACAGGTGTTTATAGATAAAAATGGGGGAGAGAAGAGGGAGAGAGAGAAAAGGGGAGAGAGAAAATTGTGAGAGAAGAAAGGGATTAGAGAGAAAGAAGGGAAAATAGGATTAAAGGAAGAAAAGAAGGGGAGAGAGGGAGACAGGTATGGGAAAGACAGAGGGCCAGATGTACTTAGCTTCAAAAGTGATACAATGGGAAGTGATGAACAGCCAGCCAATCAGCTCCTGAAATATGGATGTACAGGCATAGGGTTAAACTGAGGAATGTACACTACCACTGGTAATAGAAATGTTATGACATTTATTAATGCATCAAAATGTATACAATTTAATGAGAATTCTCATAGTAAACAATTGAATAATGTTAAAAACAATTCATATACATAAAAATAAGATAGATTGGGTTTCTTTGCTATGAATTAGCTCCACAAGGTAATGAAAATAATAATTCACTGCACCAGCACATAATAGTTACCAGAATGGGGACAAAGTGGTGTTGGAGGTCTCCTTATCAATGTAGCTGCATAGGTTTTTGTTCAAATTCCGGATAAGTACCCAGTGGGTCCAGGTGTTCAGAGCAATTTTGTTGTAGGCAGTCCTTTTGGTATATGCATACCTTGCATGACACTGCTTGAAGCTGCTGAATGAACAAGAGTCCTGGCAATATGTGGAAAACTGGTCCGGGATAAAGTGCAGGATATGGTGCAGTCTGGTATTGTGCAAAGGAGCAGGTTGCTGTATGGTGGAGATAGTGCTCAACGCGTTTCAACGTGATCTCACGTCTTCATCAGGAGCCAATCAGCTCCTACCTGCCATGTCATAGACTATGTTTGAAAAATGTCAGGTAGGAGCTAATTGGTTGGCTGTTTATTACTCTCAATTTTATCACTTTTGAAGCTTGGTGCATCTGGTCCAGAGAGAGAAATTAGCATGCTCACTCCTCAACAAATAAGAGGTGCAACAAACTACTGACATACTGTATACCACATCGCTTCTTCAGAACAGAGAAAATTTGATGGAGAACATCAGTGTAGGGAGGAGGGGTAAGAAGTCACACTGCCAGTCACATAGTTGTTGTAATATGATTAAGTAGCATACATTCTAATATCCATATGTTCATTGAATATTTTAACTTTAATAAGATTTATAACATTGCAAAACTTAAAATGAAGTTAGTGTTTCCTGCTATTTTCTTTATCACTGCTCAGTGCTCAGAGGCCAAACAATGTGCCTTGAGCATACATGTTCACATATACTACCAGCACACATTTTATTTTCATCCTCAGGCTATTTCTATAACAGTGGTGTCAGTTGCAGCAAATGAAGTTGTCATGGTTCTGCTGACAGTAGGCTTCGTGGAGGTGCTGATGTACCCCGGGGAACACTGCAGTGCAATCTTTCAGCCATTACAGGCTTAACAGCAAGAAGAGTTCAATAAATGAGAGGAAGGAGGAAAAAAGGTTATATCAGCATTTCATTCAAATGATAAGAGCTCCATGACGGCTCCAAAGTCGCAATGAATTTCAGAAATGGACTACACAGGTGGTGTGGTGCTGGGAGCGGCCTTATGACATGATTCTATGGTCATTGCATCATTTTTGTTCCATCTTGTATTCACATCTGCAAAAATCGCTGCTTGTTATTGCTAGGGGTGGAGCTTAATGACACATCTCCTCCTACCTGCATTTCCTGGTTTCAGGCTGCAGTCCTTTTGTTGTTTCTGTCTTATCAGCACTTCTTTGGGGGAAATTTACTACAACGGGAGTTATATTTTATATGGGATGTTGCTGTGGGCAAGCAATCAGAATCTACTTATTTATTTAGCACCTTCTAGAAGATATCTGATAGTATTTGTTTGGTTGCCCATAGCAACATCTCATGTGAATAGAACTCCCATCTTAGTAAATTTCTAGAGTAATACCAGAGGACTGCAAAAGACTGCAAAAGACTGAACATGGTCCCTCTGCACAAATGTGCAAGCAAGGAAGAGATAAGCAACTACTGATCAGTAGTGAGCCTTGCACTCTGCAGGCAAGTCTATCTTGACTATCTCACCTGCAGAATGTATTTGCAGTGACGTGCGGTTAGGTCACACACACACACATGCAGTATAGACCCAATAGGTGTACCTTTTATATATATATATATATATATATATATATATATATATATATATATATATATATATATATATATATATATAGTCCAGTGATCCGGCACTCCCAAATATAGCTTCCAAACAATTCCTTACCCGGTGCCTTCCTTTCAAGACCTTGCAGTCCTCATGTAAATGTCAGTAACATATTTATTTATTTATTTATTTATTAACAGTTTCTTATATAGCGCATACAGATTCCGCAGCGCTGTACAGAGTATAGTTGTTCATTCACATCAGTCCCTGCCCCAGTGGAGCTTACAATCTATATTCCCTACCACATGTAAACACACACGCAGACATTCTAGGGTTAATTTTTTTTGTTGGGAGCCAATTAGCCTACCAGTATATTTTTGGATTGTGGGAGGAAACCGGAGTACCCGGAGGAAACCCACGCAAACACAGGGAGAATATACAAACTCCGCACAGTTAGAGCCATGGTGGGTATTGAACCCATGACCTCAGCGCTGTGAGGCAGTAATGCTAACCATTACACCATCCGTGCTGCCCTATAACATAGACGGCACTCTCGGATTTGTGGTGAAAAAAATGCAAATTTTATTGCATGTTCAGTGATCCGACATGTTTCTGGATCAGGCACTCCTTGTAACTGTACTAGCTGCCCCGGTGCCCCCGGATCGAGGATAACATATAGATGTTTAGCAGTGCTGGCGGCACTCAGTAGGGGACTTGGTACGAAGAATAAAGCTGACACCACAAAACAGCTTTTTCAGATTTCAGATTTTTCAGATTTTATTAAATCCTTCATCAGAGTACTCTGATGAAGGATTAATAAAACCCGAAACTGTTAGCACGCATAGCTGTTTTGTGGTGTCAGCTTTATTCTTCGTGCCAAGTCCCCTACTGAGTGCCACCAGCACTGCTAAACTAATCTATCTATTTTATATATATATATATATATATATATATATATATATATAAATAAAAAAAACAAATAAGATCTGTGTTATAAATACCTTTGTATTTGTAAAGACCTCATACTGCGCCCACGTTGCAATTACGCCTAAGGGTCCTGAGAGGGATTTTTGATAATCAACATGATAACACGTGATACAGTATGTGGAGATTTGCAGTGAATCGTTGTAGTTGGGCTCTGCCCCAATACCATCTGAATTTTTTTTTCCTTTACAGTTTACAAAACTTAAGGTGGCCATACATCAACAGATCGATTGTCAGATTGGGCTGGTTGGAACAAAAACCTGGTAGTTTCTGAATGGCGGTTTGGCAGTTTTCCAGCATTTGGTCAACTGTCATTTGCTCTCATCCATTACGAGGATTTTGTTCCAACAAGCCCAATCTGACAATCGATCTGTAGATGTATGGCCAGTCATCTGAGTGGTTATAGTGGAATACCTCCCAAATTGACTGAATTTTACCTGGGATACCGTCCTCTGCACCTGCTTCTTCTTAAAGTTCCCATACACGTTGCGATAAGTACAAAAACTATGTGCTGCATTTACTTTTTGTACTGCCCGCAGATAGCATCGCACGCAAATTGCATACGTTCCGATGGGATCCGCCCGATAACGCGTCGCATTGCACGCTGTTATCGCAACGTGTATAGGCACCTTTACAGTTTCCCCAACATTTGATTCTCCTTGACTGAATGAAATAATGTACATTAATGGTGTGCTCTTTTGTCTTCTGTTATTCTTCAACAGCAAACAAAGCTAGTAAAATGGGAAAAAAACCCACAATAGATGCTCAATAGTTAATTCAGATAATGTTAGAATGTATTCTGCATATAATTTTGCATAGCACACAAGTCTACCTATTACATCTCTTGGATGAATCATCTTGTCACAAGCAATTTGCTACAAAAACATATTTGTGTATAACTTTCCTTTTTTGCTCATTAAATATCTTCATATTCAGCCCATTTACTTTAAGTGATCATAAAAAAGTCTTCTGTTTATAGAAAAATTACATTTTTAATAATGAAATCATTTCTATTGTGAAGGAGCATTCTGTATGTTCTCATACTGCAAGCGAGAGTGATTTATTGCAAGAGCAGCCAGTAATGGTAAATGAACTGCGAAGAAGACAGTTGTGATTGGAGTAGTGGAAACATCCATGCGAATAATTGGACAAGGATCTAAATTTAAGGGGGAGCAGCTGGGTAGATGGTTCTGCAGGTGAGGGTGTAGATAGTCATTGTTAAGTGGAAAGATATTAGGGTCCATTTATTAAGCCATGGAGAGAGATACAGTGGACAGAGATAAAGTACCATCTAATAAGCACTTAAGCTATGTTACAGGCTGTATTTGAAATTGAAATGACGGGAGCTGGTTTATTGGTTCCTCATCTCCATTCACTTTGTCTCTCTCCCAGGTTTAGTACATAAACTCCTTAGTTTTACATTATAGTGAAAATCACTGTAATGGGGTCTACACATGGGAAGATGTTCTGATGAGTGTTCTGAGCGATTCTAGATAGCTCAGAGTGCTCAGCATCGCTCTACATAACACCTCGCTGCATAGATTATAGATTATTGATTATGTAGATTATAGATTTTATCCAACATGCCGGATCACTATGGCCCCTACACATAGAGCGATGTAGGGGCATTTTCTAAGCAATCTAGTGAGATCGCTTAGAAAATGACGGTTAGAACATAGTGGTGAACGCAAGGAAGGAAATTAGAGCAGTAAGTAGTCCAAATGGATTAAATAAGAAGATAATTAGGGTGGTTGTATGGAGAAAAATGGGAGTACCCACATTTATTACAACATTTGTTATTTAATGTCAGCAGGGCCCAGACAAGGTTTGTCAGCACCTTAGGCCAAACTTCAGCATACTCCTCCCACCACCACCCACACACCAATACCGACTTTCCAGAACCTCAGGTGAAAGTGTGCAGATGGTGCCTTATAAGTTCAACACATGCTGTTTGCATTTAGTCCAACAAAGATGCCTCTTCCTAAGTCATCCTTAATGTTATGATAGACTCAGGGGCGCCCCCAAATTCCAGAGCGCCTAGGCTAAGCCATACCCTCCAACATGACCCATTCCATTAGGTAAAAATGCTCTGTTCCTGGACTTCCCTCTTCATGCAGGATTGCTGTCACCTGTGTTGAACTATTTAATTTATAAGAAAGGTGTGTCAACACAGGTGACGGCAATCATATAAGTAAGAGGGAAGTCCTGGAACAGAGCATTTTGTACCTAATGGAATGGGTCATGTTGGAGGGTATACTAAGCTGCCTAAAGCTGCCTTACGGTAGAGAAGGCCTGAATGTGAGAAGAATGTTTAGTGTGCTAAAGACTGCCAGGCTGTCTGCCAAAACCAATGAGAATTATTTATTAAAAATATGCAATCATCCAAAACAGAACCCAACCAGGCATTTGGTAATCTGCAGTACAGCGATCAGTGCTAATTGCTGATTGTTTTTTTGTGTGTTCTTTTTTGTACAGTGTTAGTTAATAAAAAGCTCTGAATTGTAGGCACTTTACTAAAATGAAATAATTATACAGCGTATAACATAGATTCCTTTTTTTTTTACCATAAATAAACTATTAAAATGTAAATAAAGTTCTCAAAATTGTGAATTACAAGAGCCACAGCATTTCTGCTACATTGTTGAAATTTGACAACAGCATTCAGTCGCTGCTGACATCAGTTTGATTAACTTCTGCTGACAAACACAGGCTATCCACCTGCTCGTTTCTCTCTCCTACATGTGCACAGTATAACTTCTACACTCCCACACAGCAATAACCTTGTCTACATGGTAAGCAACAATATCCGTGCATATTGCTTTTCCGTGTCTCGCTCCCACTCACCCATTTGCTCCCATATAATACCAAGCACACATCTATTATTTTACCTCATGAAAAAGTGAAAAAGGTGACTTCAACCCACTGAATGTGTATAACCATCAAAATACAAAACCTTCAGCAATAATGTAATAAGTAATGTTTTGAATAAAATAAATGTTATGTTATTCAGAATCAGAATCAGAATCAACTTTATTGGCCATGTATGCTTGCGCAAATTAGGAATTTTTTGTGGATTACAGTGTAGCATCAAGCAGGGATGAAATGGGGGGGGGGGGGGAGAGAGGAGGGGAGACATTACATACATTCCATTGAGACATTATGCACATTACATTGAGAACATTTATACATAACTTGCGGGGATCACATGTCCGCCAAGCTGCACAGAGCCTAGGCAGCCATCAGCGGCGCCACTGGTCATTGCACCAGCCAGGTAGGTAGCAATATAAGCAGGGACAGCACAGTTATCACACCGGGAACATATACCCGCCTAGCTGCACAGCGCCTAGGCAGCCATCAGTGGCGCCACTGGACGTTGCAGCAGCCAAGTAGGTAGCAATATAAGCAGGGACAGTACAGTTAAACACAAGGAACACATACCCTCTGAGCTGCACAGCGCCTAGGCAGCCATCTGCAGGCGCCACTGGTCGCTGCAGCAGCCAGGTAGGTAGCAATATAAGCAGGGACAGTACAGTTAAACAGGGACAGTACAGTTAACACATGATACATATGCACAGTTCCTAGGCAGCCATTTGCGGCGCCATCTTGAATCTTCCTGTGGGAGAGCCGTGGGTGGTGGTGGTGATGATGGGGGGGAGGGGGCAGAGTCAGCGAGGCCAGGGGAGAGTCAGTGGAGGGGGGTGCAGAGCTGCCGCAGGGTTACCCGGGGGCTGGTGCGGCCTGTTGGGGGGGGGGTCCTACCGGCCTCTGGATGTATTGCCGGGGTCCCCCTGGCTGATCTGCCTCCTGCCCTAGCTGGGGGGAGGGGGGGGGGTGGGTCCCTTCTCATCGGGTCCGCTGGTCTGCTTTTGGCCGGCACCCCTGCATCCATAGGGCAGTGGAGGTAGTCCTGGGGTGTCTCCACCGGCCGGTGGTGTTGCCGGGGGCATCCGCTTGCTTTTCGGCTGCGATGCGCCGGCTGCGTCACCCGTGATGCAGGGGCCGCGTCAGAGCTCGGCAGGGGAGGTCGCGGCTTCACCGCTTGATCCAGGCCTCAAATCTCCGGAGGCCACAGTCTGCTCGGCAGGCGCGTCGGAGTACTAGGCGGGTCCCGGGGGAAGGCGGAGGGGTGAGTGGCGCCTGTGAAATGATCACACACCCGCCCAGTGCAGGTGAACTGTGGCAGCGTTCGGGTCATCCTTCTCCCAGCTCCGGCCACATCGTCCTCCGCTTGCGGCGCACGGTTCCTTCCTCCTCTGTCACCGCTGCCCGCCCGCCTTCTCTGCCTCTGTCCCCTCCGCCACACGCTGAGGGCCTCTTCCGTAGTCCCTCTTAGACTTAATATAAGCGGAATAATTACACATATTGTGGCGATACTGATTTGAATATACTCTACACATGAATACAAGTAAATCGTGTGGGGAGAAATTTACTAAGATGGGAGTTCTAATACAAATGGGATATTGCCATGGGCAACCAATCAGATACTATTATCTTAAAGAAGGTGCTTAATAAATAAGAAGTATATTCTGATTGGTTGCCCATAGCAACATTGCATGTGAAATAAAACTCCCATCTTAGTAAATTGTCCCTGAGAGTCTAGCAAACCTACCCATTTAGTTTGGACCAACACAAAATATAATATTTAGGTATTTATATAAGCAAACATTACAATAACTTTTAAACACATACCCTACAGATGTTATTTCAGATAAAATACAGTATATCCAACATTTCCATTTTTTTCAGTGGATCGCTTAAAATAATGTACAGATCCCAAAAGTTACAAAAAGAAAAATCTGCTCACAGATATTGCCATACACAGAAACATGTTTTACTGTACAGTTACTATAAGGAACATTATTCCGACATGCATTTGGCAGAATGGATCCAATACCTATTCAAATGTGGGTGCAAAACCAACTGTCGGATTTGGCTGTTGATGCTCTCCTGGTCTGGTGCCGGGCCTGGGTGAGCAGCAGCAGCAGTGGGAGGATGGCGCCGGGTGAGCAGCAGCAGCAGCAGCGGGAGGACAGAGCCGTATGAGCAGCAGCAGCAGCACCACCACTGCTGCTGCTCACCCATCTCCTGAGTCTGACGTTTTTAAAGTCAGATTAAGATTGTAGGAAAAGGGCCAAAACCTGTCGAATTTAGCCCCGTTTTTGACAAAAGCATGCGGATTGGTGGCTAATCGGCCAATCCATGTGTTTTCTGACAAGTCAGAGCATCCGACAGTCCGACCAATAAAAACATTGAATAGGTTGAAAAAAAGGTGGAAACTGACATTTTCCGACAAACTGCAGTTTCCGACTCTAATTGAATAGACCCTATTGTAGGAAGTGCAGGGTTATTTAAGATAAGTTATTATACATCCAGTATTGTATATTATAGAATGATAAAGGACCAATACTTTACATCATATCTATACATTTGATATATACAGTATATCAACAAGGGATTTTGCGTGGACCCTTCCTTTTTTAGATGTTAGTAAGCCCTGGGCTAATATCACATAAGCGGACCCAACATTCCATTTGAGTTCCTATTTATTTATTTATTACCAGTTATTTATATAGTGCACACATTCTGCAGCGCTATACAGAGAATATGAACATTCACATTTCCTAGCCATTTATGGTTTAAAAAGTAAATAAAAGAACAACACACAAGCTGCCTGGTGTGTCTTAAAAGAAGGGCCACCAAATCCCTAAGCTTTATACTAATATACAACATTATACGCACCCAAGGTGCTACAGAAATGTCCCAGCAAATGTTACCAGATGCCTACAATCCCTGAAGCAAATCTCGTTACTGTAATACTGAAAATAATAAAAACAGCCCAGAGATGTCAGAAAATGGAGTGATATAATATAGGGATGGATTAGCTGATCAGATTGAATTTATTATGTTAGAATTGCAACCCCACTGTTACCTGAAGCTAACTGCAGTGCTCCATGTTTATATTCCAAGCAGGAACACGTGCACTCTGCGTGCCATTCATATATCTGTAGTAGCGCTGTTGTGAAGGCCTGTGATGGGACAAGTGGCGTAAGTTTGTCCATATCGCCCGGAGGCAAGATAAAAGTTGGTGTCCTCTCCCATAGATAGATAGCTAGAGAGAGAGAGGGAGAATGGGCGATAGGGGGTGCAAGGGAGAGAGAGAGATAAGGAATGATGGAGAAAGAGAGAAACAAGAGTGTGAGAGAGAAAGAAAGAATGTCAGAGAGAGAAGGGCTTCATAGACTCACCCCCACAGGCTGCCGCTGCAGCGTCTCCCACCCAGCTAACAGCTTTTAGTTGACAGCTGTCTGCTTCAGTGACAGTCACGTGTGCACACTGGCTCAGTGGAGTGCACTGTCTGCCGCCCGACTCCCGGCTCTTCGTCACTGGCTGGCTTGCTCTGGCCAACTTCCGCCCCAGCCGGCAGCCAGGTGACCTAGAGGAGCGGCAACGTGGCCGCGGCTGTTGCACACAAGGCTACGGGGGAGGGGAGCAGCCCGCCCGCATAACACTGCATGCAAGGATACAGGGGAGGGGGCGTCCACCCGTGCTGCTGCATAACATAGCTGCCCACCGCTGAATAAGATAAGCGGAGCAGGCGGCAGCAGCACTAAGCGGAACATCGGAGGTAATGGAGCCTGTGCCCCTTTAAACCTGGAGCCCGGCGGCAGATGACTCCATTGCCTCAGGGAGTTCAGCCACTGGATGGGACTCACTTCTCCACAACTTAGGTTATTGACATTAAGGAGGAAATTTACTAAGACGGGAGTTCTATTTCACAGGGGATGTTGCTATGGGCAACCAATCGGAATCCATTTATTTATTTAGCACCTTCTACAAGATAATAGATAGTATCTGATTGGTTGCCCATAGCAACATTTCATCTGAAATAGAACTCCCATCTTAGTAAATTACCCCTAAATCTCTTTGATTTGCACTTAATAATAAAAAATGGTTACCTCCTTAAGAGCCTGATTCTGACATGCATACAAAGCAGATACTGTCAATATTTTTTCAAATATGCGTATCCCTAAAAGTCAACCAGCGCATGCAGTTGTAGTAGAGATGCACCCTATAAGAAATGTATTGGAAATGTGCTAGGTATTCCTGGGTGGTGATTGGGATATGGGTAGTTAGACGGGCAAAGATGGTACATCTTATGGGCATGACATATGTGCTTCGCTGAAGTGGTTGCAAACTCAGGTGCTTAATCACTTATATTATAGGCTGTACTGACTAAGAATGTGGTATAAGTTCCATAAGTTTCTGTCCTTGCACAGTCAGAGAGACACCTGCAAACCCGGGAAGTCTTGATACTAGCATTAGCATAATGTCACAGGTGCAATTACAGCAAAAAAATAAAAAATGATTAAGCGGCCACAGTAACAAGCGACTCTGAATCAGCCCATTAATCTGTTTTTAAATGCCAATTAATTTCTTCCATTATATTTGGTGCAATAATTAACATTATATTATAATACTAATGATTTGCCTCATATTCTCTATATACTTTACGTTTACCTTTCTCCCTTTCTATTCTCTATTATTGCCATCCAATGTGTGAAATAAGACTGGATTTCCGCCATCCAGAACCCCCACTTCCGGCGATACCAGACTGTGTTACAATCTTTGTTATTTCCAACCAATATGTGTAGTGAGATTGAATTTCCGCCCTCCAGGGTCGTCACTTCCGGCGATCCCGGAAACCTGGTACAGCCTTCTGTATCAATGAGCGCTGTTATCAGCGCAACTGACTTCCGCCAACCACGGGGGCCTCCGATGGACCGGAAGTGCAATGGCCGAACACTTCCGCCAACCACAGAGGCTGGATTAGTGCGTGTGCGTGATATGAAATAAAAAACATCTTCTGGAGACAGTTGTCTTCCAGACATTTACTACACCTATGCGCACTCACACTACCCACCCTCTGAGCTATCTATCCCTGAATCCCATAAAGTTTAAGTAAAACTGTGAACGCTATATCCGGAGTCATGTGACCAACTCCGATCATGTGATATGATCACATGACTATGAAGTCGTTTTTTAAAACTTGTTTTTTCTACCTACTGTAGATAATAAATAGATTTATATGCATCCCTCCTGTGCATACCTACCACATGTTTGTTTTTAATGTACTTGCTATGTATTTTGATTAGTATTGACTGTAATGATTACTGAAGTTCCCACACCTGCAGTCATGGGAACAATCAAACCAGGGTATATATACAGGGTCCCTGGATAAGACCCCATACCCAAGCTCCTGATGAAGACGCGAGCCAGCGTCGAAACGCGTTGAGCAGTATCCAGCATCTCTCCACCGCACCCAACTGCCATTTGCCATTTGCACATTACCAAGGACTGCACTATATCCCGCACTTTAATCCGGACCGGTTCACCAATTGCTTCCAGGATCTCTCCCATTCAGCAGATATCAGCAGTGTCGCCAGGTATACATATACCAAAAGGACTGCATAACAAAAACCTGCTTGGATCACCTGGACATACTGGGCATTCATCCGGATTGGGACACTATTCATGCAGCCAGACCAATAAGGAGACTTCTCTTCCCCCCCGTCTCCCCTTGGTAAATATAAATGTATTGGTGCCAATATTGTGGAGATATTTACATCAGAGAGCCTCTGTTCTATTATATGTTTTTATATATATTTTTTATATATATTTTTATATATTTTTTATTGTCATGAATTATTATGAGAGCTCTCATTAAATTGTATTTTCATTAATAAATGTTATAAATATTTACATGTGGTAGTACATACTTATTCAGAAATTACCTAGCGCTGTACATCCATCCATTTTTTTGCAATAATTAACATGCCTTTATAGCTTTATAACTTCCAAACCAATAACTATGTCCATGCATATGTGATAATATCCACACATTCTTAATATTGATCATGATATATATATATATATATATATATATATATATATCATCTATAATCTAACATATAAACATGGATTTTCTTTATTCTGTCTCTTCATTCGAGAGCTTGATGCTTTCTGCAGATCTTTAGGTAATAATGGACTTTTCCCCGCAAGGGTGTCCTTAAGCTATATTCAAGTGTACATAGTCTCCTAAGATCTAAACCTAAACACCTTCTCTTGTGCATATTTATTAGGCACCCTGCCTGCCCTGCGGCTCATCTTCTGTCTGAGCCTTGCATAACATTACAAATTCAGGTTTGCCCAACATACAGTACATGCACACTCTCCCCAATTATACACAATTTTAAAATTGTCAGTTATATGTTTATGATGTATTATCTTCTCGGTGACATATATTATTAGACCAAGCATCAAATACTGCTTACATTCAGGTTTTGTAGGTAAAATAATCTCAGAATACAGATAATAAAAGTGACAATGTTTAAATGTTTATAACAAACACCTACAGTGTAAGCTAAGGACAACCATAATCAATCAAAACAATGTAGCATTCAATTAATTATAGCTATCAGTGTATACAGATTTATCACAAATACTTCCTGCCTATTCCCAATTTCTCTTTCTCTCTCTCTCTCTCTCTCTCTCTCTGTATGCTGAAGCTTTAAGATTGCCCTTCACTGTATCTGAGAGTCCTAGCCCAAATCCTGAAAAACAGCCCTGTACCTATCCATTAGCCCTCCTCCACCAAACATCACATTTGGTATAATGCAGTCAGGCAGGTATCATTCTCCCACCATCCACCAAACCTCTCATGCCCCTTTCCCACTGCAGCCTTAAAACGGTATTTTGCCGATTTTTGAGGGCAAAATACCGTTTAAGGCTGCAGTGGGAAAGCGCCAGAGTTGAAATACCGTTTAAAGTTAAACGGTATTTCAACCCGTTTTCAGAGCAGGGTTTTGCACGGTAATCTACCGTTTAAGATGCAATGGGAATGCATCTTTAAACGGTAGAGATGATTGCTGATTTTTTTCAGCAATCATCTCCGTGTGTGTACGCTGCCGGGCTGAAAGATTAACCACTTTCAGCCCGGCGGTACGCCCCGCTGCCACCCCCCGCCCCCCCCCCCCCCTTCCCTCTCCTGTCATACTCACTTGTCCACGGCGCGCTGCCCCGCTGTGTATAATCCCGACGCTGGCCGGCTCCGCCCACATGCCCCGCCTCCCACCGGCGCGCTGCCCCGCTGTGTATAATCCCGACGCTGGCCGGCTCCGCCCACATGCCCCGCCTCCCACCGTCCTGCTCCACACGGAGCAGCACTGGCCACCAATGTTTGATGTTGTAAGCCAGTAATATATAGATTGCTGGCACATGCCAGCAATCTATATATTTCTGGATCCACTGGGCGCCAATGAAAATCGTAAGCCAGTAATATATAGATTGCTGGCACATGCCAGCAATCTATATATTTCTGGAACCACTGGGCACCAATGAGAATCGTAAGCCAGTAATATATAGATTGCTGGCACATGCCAGCAATCTATATATTTCTGGATCCACTGGGCACCAATGAGAATCGTAAGCCAGTAATATATAGATTGCTGGCACATGCCAGCAATCTATATATTTCTGGAACCACTGGGCACCAATGAGAATCATAAGCCAGTAATATATAGATTGCTGGCACATGCCAGCAATCTATTTATTACAGGCACCACTGGGCACCAATGATGCTATGGGAATGCATCCTTACTGTTAACAGGCAACAATTCCACTGATTGGTTGTTGCCTGTGTAGTGTCATTTGTGCTGTAAAAACGTTTTGAAGAGCTAAAACGTTTTACCTGCAATGGGAATGGTACTTAAATGGCATTTGAAACTGTAATCTGCTGCAGTGGGAATGCTAAATACCATTTAAGATTACCTGTAAACTTAAACGGGTCTGCAGTGGGAAAGCAGCATTACTGTCAAATAGAGATACATGATTCATCACTCTGCTGAACACATTTCCAATACTCAACAGTCCAGTGTTGGTGTGTGTGTTTTTTTTGAAAATATATTTATTGAGATTTTTCAGCATCACAAGTGTAAACATAAGCATAAACAGTAGCATAAACAACAATGTCATCAATCCGTTAAACATAGGTGAGAAGTGAATGAAAAGTAAATTGGACCAATGGACCATCTGTTCGACCAGCGACACAGCCGGATATAGTATAGTTCTGGCGAGCAACACACCTTTCGAGTACACAGTCAAGGCCAGGGCTGGATTAACGATGGGCCTGATGGAGCTACAGCTCCAGGCCCACTATCCAAATATGTAGCTGAGGGCCGGGGCTTTCCAACGAGCCCAGCCCCGTGTCGCTAGCCCCCCGGGAACCGGAGATACAGCCAGGCAAACCTGGAACATTTTCCCCATAGGATAACATGGGACCCCCTAATTTCTGACCCACACACGGTTCCAACTGCTGACAGAAAGACAAATTTGCCTTTTTTATAATAGAGTACTCCCAAAAAGGCACATTTGTCTTTCCGTTCGCTTCTTTGCAAACAAACCCCTTTGTTCTAATGTAAATGGGTCAGTTGGTTCCCAAGATATAGCTGGTAGGTTAAAGGGGGGTGGTTTTCTCTCCCCCTCACACCAGAAAATACAGGGACTAAACTGATGTAAAAGGGACCAGCCTGGGAATGTCCCTGCATGATCCTGGGACCATATTCCTGGGTAAGTCCCTGCATTTTCTAGTGTGAAAGGGGTATTATTTCAAATAGCCGGGACCTGCAGTGCTCTGAATAGCCGGGCAGCCCCCCGCTCTCTGCCCGGCTGTCAATGGCTGTCACTTCTGCTGAGCGCCGGCTGTCCCCCAGTTACCCCCTTGGTAATGGTAATGTATTCCCCCTTGGTAATGAGCATGTAATCCCACATGGCAACGAGCATGGAACCCCTGGCAATGAGCATGTAGGTAAGCGGCACTTATGTAGCATAATTTTTAATAGGCATTATGGTGTTTGACATAATACATTACGTATTATGCCAAACACCATAATGCCTATTAAAAATTATTTTTGTTTGTGGACATTATGGTGTGTGTCTTAACATGTAATGGGCATTATGGTGTAAATTTTTAATGAGCGCCTTTGGTGCGCAATGCCCCTGTTTATAATGAATATTGTGCATTATTGCTCAATCGGTTTGGTATAGTGTGTATTTTGGCTCAATCCATGTGGCAAAATGTGAATTTTGCCTTAATCTGTGTGGCATAACGTGAATTTTGACTCAATCCGTGTGCCATAGTGTGGGGGTTACTATTGTGTTGCATGATTTATATAAGGGGTATATGGTGTGGTAAACTTAGGTGACCGCATAAAAGGTGCTGAAATGTTGTCTACCAAGTTTTGACTTTCAGTATTTTTTTATATGACTGGAATGCCACCTCAACCTGCAAGTATTTCAGGAAATCAGCATCCTGTGGGTGCACATTTGGAGGGCACCCGCCAATATATCACCTGCATTTTTCCTATGCCAGTCCCCTGCCTTTTGCAGGTATATATAATTAGTTGAAAGCATTTACAGAACACTGGTCATGCCCCCCACATTATTAGGTGCTGGGCACAACCCCTATTATTGCGCATAATAGGCCCTTGATAATTTTCAGCTCCAGGCCCATTTAGACCTTAATCTGGCACTGGTCAAGGCGTGTCCTCGTGTTGAAGTCCATATAAAGCGGTCCCATAACCGATGACATTGAGTGGGCTGTTAATCAATCTACTACACCAGTAATGCTTATTTATAAACAAGAAAGGTGGGGTAGGGAGAGAGGGGGGGGGGGGTGAGAAAAGAAGGGGAGGTAAGTTTAAGTGGAAAGGGGGGGGGGGTTAAGAGGTTTGTAGTAAACATACAATGTCAATGCTTATGTGCAGTATAGAAGGTCACCGATAGCTGTGGCAAATTATGGTGGCATATAAAGATGTTACATAGGAACAAACATTACTATTGGGGGAGACATACAATTAGGATGGAGATTAGTCAGAGATACTAGGTTTAAATGGGCCCCAACATCTCCTGAAATTGTCTGGAGCAGTAGAATGTAGTACAGTATCATATTTATCATTAAACATGGTACGTGAGAGGAATTGAAGTAGTTCTGTCAATGACGGCGACTTCTTCACTGTCCAACATTTCATAATCAACTTTTTGCTGTTGTTACCATTATGGTCAAGAAAGGCAAAAGATAAGTCTGGTTACCCTCTAGCTTCCACACATCAAAGCTTGCAACCAATAATGGAAATTAATGTAAAGAGACCTGTGTAATGAAAGTGGTATTGATATAACTGATAATCTTGTGCCAACATTTTTTAATTGGCATTGGATTTTGTTATATGAGGCTTGCATGCAGCTGCTCGACCATGAAAACCCATTCCATTAAGCTCCTGCTGTCCAACTCATCAGCTATGGAATCGGCATAGCTTTGTGACTTTGCAGGTGACCATGTGCCTTAGCAGTCATTGACCCTGCTTTGTAATTTCATAGGGTCTTTCGCTTTATGGCTGAGTTGCTGTTGTTCTAAAATGCTTCCACTTTATAATAATATCACTTACAGTTGACCATGGAATATCCAGCAGACATGACATTTCACAAACCGTTTTATTGCAAAGGTGGCTTCCTATCATTGTACCACGCTTGAAGTCACTGAGCTCTTCAGAATGACCCATTTTGTATTACACATCTTTGCGAATGAAGACTGCATGGCTAGGTGCTTGATTTTATACACCTATGGCAATGGATTTGATTGAAACAACTGAATTCAATAATTAACAGATGTGGTCCACGTTGGTCCATGCAAAGTAAGAATGCATTAAAAATAAGAACTACGCTGGTCCATGCAAAGTAAGAATGCGTTAAAAATCAGAACTGTTAATAGTTTATTTTTATCAATTAACAAAATGCAAAATAAATAAACAGAAGATAAATCTAAGTCAAATCATTATTTGGTGTGACCACCCTTTGCCTTCAAAACAGTATTAGGTACATTTGCACAAAGTCAGGGATTTTATAGGATTATAGTCATGTTTAACCAATCATACCAAACAGGTGATAATAATCATCATTTTCATATGTAGGTTGAAACACGTTAATTAACTGAAACAAACAGTTGTGTAGGAGGCTGAAAAGTGATACAGAGGTGAAGATGTGGAAGACAGTTTCATGTCACAGGTCATACACTATGGCAAGACTGAGCACAGCAATAAGACACTAGGTTGTTCTCCTGCATCAGTAAGGTCTCTCCTAGGCAAAGATATCAAAGCAAACTGGGGTTTCAAGATGTGTTGTTTAAGCTCCTTTGAAGAAGCACAAGGAATTGGGCAATGTTGAGGACCGTAAACACAGTGGTCTGCCAAGGAAACTAGGGGCCTGATTCTGGTTGGATCGGTAAGCTGCCAAGACATAGTCGCTGTCACTGCCACCATCTGCTAGAGAGAGCGGGAACCTGGGCTAAAACTGTACACCAACCCCCTCCTCTCTTAATGCACCCCTACATATGAAGTAAAATGCAAAGTTGCCCAGGAACAGTGTTTTATCTTTACACAAGCGTTACATTTATTTTAAGCCCTTCATTGTTTTTTTTTGTTTTTTTCAGGTAATGCTCCTACCTGGGCGAGTTTTTCGGGGGAGGCACCAGTGCATTATAGGCACCAGTGGTGCAAGCAGAATTTTTTCTTGGAGGTACTGATACGCAAAGCCGGCGCCACCACTAGGCAGCTTTAGGCATTTGCCTAGGGTGCCGGCCACTGGAGGGCGGAAGATGCAGTAGGTATCCCCCCCTGGATGGTATGGAGTAGGTGAGCGGCAACTGGGGGGGGGGTGCCGCCGGGCGATTCGATGCGTGGAGCGGGGGGATTAGTTAACGCTCGGCTCACCTCCCGGCTCACCTGCATACCACATCCTGCTGTTCGGTCCACACGGCAGGAGGACAGGGCAAGCTGCAGGCAGTGTGTGGTGTGTGCCGCGGGTGTCACACCAGCCTGTCACTCCAGGGTGTCCTTCCAGGGGGGGATGGGGGATGGGCGATGCGGCGTCTGCCTCGAAGTTGCCGCTCACCCTGCTCCATCTTCCGCCCTCCACCCACCCCACCCCCCATACATATATACAATACATATCCCATCTCTATACATCTAAACATCCACCCCCATACATACATATATATACATACATACACCATAGCCTACATAGGGAACCTTACCACTGGTGCTGAGAGTGACAGTCACTGCAGTGCTGCCGCCGTGTTGTGGATCCTGTAGCCGGGATGCTGCCATCTCTCAAATCCCTTTCCCTGTTGCTTAGGCACAGCTGCTGGCAGGGAGGTGAGGATTGGCTGAAATGGCTGTGGCATCAGGGGACAGGAAATTAGGAACAGGGAATGTCCGGGGGGGGGGGGGCTCCTGCTTGGGGTAGAACTGGTCAACCGGCTCCTCATGCTGTCAGAACCTCTGATGCCCGTCAGTGCGACAGGTGAAATTAGCGAATGAAAACTAGAAAACATGGCCGCATTATAATTAGACTTGACAGCAAGTCGGCGGCAAGTGTCAATATATTTCTTACAGGTACGCCATACCACGCCATACCCCATTACTTGCAGCACTGATAGACACCCTTTAACGTTAGGTGTATTTCTGCTCCTATTCCTCACTGTAACTGTCCCTTTAGCAGACTAAAGCTTCTGTCAGGAGATGTTGCGCTTCGGTGATCACAGCATATATGATACGGTTTCTATTTTTCCTCTGCCCTTATTTATTTTATGGTATATACACAGTATTTGACAAATGGAATAGGGTGTGAGAACCAGAAAGTGAGAGATTTTACCCTTTTTTTTTTAAGTGGCAATCAATTAATCAATTGAAAAATCAGTCTGGTTATTTTTCAATGTAAATGATTGCCGCTTTAAATAAATGGAAAACTGGATTTCTTTTTAGCAGCATTTCTTCCTTCCTTCATGTCGACCTTCATGCATGTCGATCTAGTGGTGTCGACCTAATGCTTGTCGACCGAATGCTTGTAGACCTAGTGACCGTATCCCCCCCCCCCCCCTGAGACTGAATGCAGACCCCCAAAACCTCCATCAAGCAGACAACCCTGTGGAGTCCTGAAACACCCCAGAAATGTTTACAACCCCAGATAGTACTTACTCCTGTCCCATTAACAGATGTCACAATCGATATAGATGGGCACCCACCATAGAAGGGTTTCTGCAGCATTGGATACTCTTCGAACCAGCAAAGGTTGTTTATGTGGGAGACAGGAGGGGGTGAGGCTACAGTTTAAGAAAAAAAGTCACTGGCTGACAGGTGGCTTCACAGGTGCGTCAGCCTCCCGGGAATCTTCCCTGTAAGGTTTATGGCCAATCCGCCCCTGTTAATGACACATGGGAGCACACATTGTTAACTATATTGAGTGTACACACAAGATAATATTGTCAAAGGTATCGCTCAGAAGGCCCTTTCTGAGCAATATTTTCACAATATCCTCTATCATCAATATCTTTACAATATCGTCTATTGGGCCAAATGTACAGTGTAATAGGGTGTGAGAATCAGAAAGTGAGAGATTTGCGGAAAGTTTTCTTATTTATTTTTTTATAGGGGCAATCATTTGCAATGGAAATAAAACAGGTTGATTTTGCCATGCAAATGATTGCGACTTTAAAAAATGGAAAGACCATACCTCCCAACCTTGTTAGCAACTGGGCAGCCCCCGGCCCACTCCCTGGCCCCCTATCCCCTGCACTGAAGAGTTGCGGTGAGCAGGAGAAGCGGCGATCTCCTGCTCCTCCACAACTGCCCCTGTCCGCGGGAAACTGCCACCAGCGGAAGGGACAGAGGAACAATCTCTAAATAGCGGGACTGTTCCGCTGTAATAGTGATAGTTTGGAGGTACAGTTTGGGAAAACTCTCCCCAAATCTCTCACTTTCTGATTCTTACAACCTATTACATTTGCCCCCTTATCTTTTACACTTCTTTCTAGTGTTAAAAAGCCGCACCAATTCAATTGATTTCAAAGTATTTAAACTATACAACTATATGTCTATATACTTATGACGCTACTATAAGCCGCTCTTTATTAAACACCTTCTATGTAAATTTGTCATTAGCAATATTATATAACAGGATAGTAGTGCTATTACACAGCTAACACTTCATGCCATAGGGATTATCACTCTACTCCTGTACTGTCCTCTGTAACAGCTCTCATTTCTGATCTTCAGGTTATCCAGTCATATATATAACACTGTACAACACATTGTACTTCCCACTTCTCTGGACAGCAAACTGCCTTTTAATCTCACTCATGGCAGCAAGGTCTACAGTAATTCCAGTTTCACTTTCTTTCAGCCAATATACCAGTTCAGTCCCAACCTACTGTAAATTCACTGACTGTTTCTGCAGCTCTACATGGCTCTATCCCTATCACGTGCATGCCCAAATTAAAAAAAAATACAGATACCCCTCAGCCAGCCAAGGCACAGATTACATCTGCTTTAGACTGTAGAAAAAGGGTTAGATTAGCAGTCTTGTCACACCTTGGGTTAACTGTAGACACATTTGGCATGTATTACAATCTGTAAGATTTGTGCAGACCATCTAGGCAGAGGCATCTTAAGAGAGAAGGGCCACGTGCAGTCTTTATCCACATGTATTCAAAACATGGGAGAAGGGTACATGGTGTGGACTCCCCATTATATGTCCGCAGCACCTAGAGCTCATGGCTATAGTCGGTCTATACACCTATGGGGTAGATGTATGAAACAGTTATAAGGGAGGAGAAGTGAGCCAGAAGAGAAGTGGCCCGTGGCAACCAATCAGCTGCTCTGTATAATTTTATATTATGCAAATTATAGCTGTTACTTCAGTGCTGATTGTTTGCTATTGACCTCTTCTGGCTCAATTCTCCACCCTTATCACTGCTTAATACAGCTACCCCTGAGTTTGTTATACTGTATTTTGGTCTGAGTGGGTTACAAGTGTCATTCATATAAGGAGTGGACCTTGGGCTTGTCTTAGCGGTCTTAGGTTATTGTGTTCTTCTAACACTCCATCTAGCAGACAATTTCACAAACACTTAATTGTGACATAGCAGCACAATATTTGGAATGTTTGTGTATCCACTAATGTTTGTGTACATTGTAAATTGCAATGATATGTAATTAAATCATTTTATTCAACAATCCTTGGCCGTTTCCGACAAAACAGATCCGACTTGTTTTAAAGTAGGATTTGTTTTGTTGGAATCCGCCTTCAATTTTGTCAAAAACAGCAGCATTGAATAAGTGGTGGCCGCTATTTCCCTGGTGGAAATAGTGTCCGACAGTGAATACTCCTATCTATCTATTTATCTATAAACTGCATGATTTTCAGAATAATTTCAAATCTGATTTCTATTTATTTCTGAACAATGAACTATCTATCTTAAAAAAACACACAATGTACATTTTTTATATCTGTCACTCTATCTATTTATCTAACTTTCTATCTATCTATCTATCTATCTATCTATCTATCTATCTATCTATCTATCTATCTATCTATCTATCTGGGGTGCTGGGTATTGCGGCGGCAAGCCGCTGCGGCGTTCCACGGGGGGGGGGGGTTGCCAGAGGGGGGGGGTCGGGTACCGCTAAGTGTGCCGGGTCATGTGGCCGTAAGTAACTCCAGGGGTGGGGAGGGGAAACAGGTGATGCGGCGGCGGCTGCCTAGTCGCTCGGGGGGGGGACACCTGCCGGCGCCACTCACCTCCATCCGGGGGGGGACCTGCTCCAATCTGCCGCCCTCCAGTGGCCGGTGCCCTAGGCAAATGCCTAGAGCTGCCAATTGGTGGCGCTGTCCCTGACTAAGAACTGACTTTTATACCAAAGCCGAGTGACATTGCAAAGGAGGTTTATAATGTTAGCCAGTCTGGAGATCAGCCAATCGCATTCTTTGCCCTGGTGGAAAAGGAAGCCTGCCGTCACCCCTAGGTCCCGAAACTGCCTAGCTTCATGCTTGTTAGTTCACTTAACTGCGTATTATGTTTTGCTTGTCTACTCTGTTTCACTATTTTGTATGGTGCTGCGTGACTTGGTAATAAATGCTAATAATAATAATAATAATAATAGTAATCTGAAAAGGCATTTTTGCAGGATCAGTATATTTTCAAGGGCCTCTTGAGATCTTAACCTGTCTCTTTAGCAGATGCTCATATAGGTCTATTGTGGAGCTACACTATATTTTTATTACCACTAGTAAGCTGGGCGGGAAGGGAGCAGGGGCAATCCATTCTGTGGCTGAAAGGGGAGTGGCCTTGCTGTGAGTGGGCAGGACCCCACCAGCATCACTGTTAGGGATGATCCACCACCGCCACATCCCTACTGGGGTGTGCCCCAGCTGCAGGTGTCACTACTGGGGCATGCACCAGCTGTTGGAGTCACCGATGGGGCTGTGCTAAGCACCTAAGGAAGTGCTGGGCTTCCATCAAGCTCTCCCTTTAATGCAAATAGATGCCATGCATGGCACCAGCAAGGTACAATGCAGGCTGTTTTAGCAGGGTGCCATTAAGGGAGCACCCTAGCGGGAACACTAATAATAATAATAATAATAATATTTTGATTTGCTAATAAATAGAAATGATAGTGATTACAGAGAGACACCATAGTCTCAAATGAGTATAGATGTTCGTTCAGTAAAGCCAGTAACGTCAATGCTTTGTCTGAAAAGACCAAGCTGATACAAATAGGAATTTCTAGGAGATAATGGCTGCTGTAGGCTTCACTGCATTTCCCACTTAACCTCTATGGATCTACTAATAATATTGTATTAGTTCAGTCAAAACCTGACAGTTTCCTGATGATTTAACGGTACTGGTGTGGGGGTATGTTTTGCTAACTCGAGTTTTCCAGCCTCTCACATCTTTGTATATATTATATAACTATTTGGCCTTATTCCTGGAGCATTGTGCGAATAGCCTGGCTGTGTAAGTCACACTATACAGGGAGCTCCGTTAGTAGGCCAGAGCCAATTATTCCGTCAGGGAGACTGAGAAGAGAGAGCTCTGAAGGAACAAATGTTTTCAGGGATTAAAGGATGCAGTTTAGAATAGGATGCAAACTAAATACAAATCTCACCACTTATATTTTCATGTAGAATAACCATGCTGTCTCTGTCATCAACATCCTTGGGTTGTACTCACATTATTATATGTAGTTATGGAGGATAATGCCTAGTGCTTTGTTGTCTGTTAGTCATAGCAAGTAGAATGCAGGGTTACACTAATACACTATAGTTACTTGGCTTTGTTCTACTATGACTTTAGAATTTAAGGCCCAAACCAAACTGTATCTGAATTTCCATTGAATTTACATAACCTTTAAAGAAGGTTATCATAAAATATTACCTGCTTGACAAATGTGTACAACAGAATTGTTTCCCCTAAATGAGAGTAGGCTATTTTCCTGAAAAAGGAATTTGAAGGAAGGCCAAGCAGTGTTGTCTATGACAATGGGGCAGGCAATGGCAGAACTGGAAGCTGAAACACACTTTGTAAGAATAGCAGATGGAGTGGTTCGGTGTAAAGAGGTAACAATTCATTAGGGACCTTTCGCGTGATCAGTAACTGTATCAGTAATTAGAAGCAGGGAGGAAACCTGTGTATTCTGAACAGACATGGTGCATATAGCCAATATATTCCACTGTGTTGTAGTTTATTTAACCTTGTTTAATGACCCGCTGTCACACGATACCCAAAGCAAACTAATGCGCTTTAGAAAATTAAGGTGCAAACATCTGTGCCCATAGCAGAATGTGTTATTATTTAACCACCTACCTAAATAAATGAGACAATTTTTATAAAAAAAAAAAAATAGTGACTTATAGCTTAAAATTCACAGCATAGATGATAAATATTTTTGTCCATTTGCTCCTCCCAGATGGATGTATCAGATGGGTGCCGGATGACCTCCCGTCAGTTGGGATTCCGACAGTCATTATACCGATGTCGGAATCCCAACTGTTAAAACCCTGACAGTTAGGATCTCGACTGACAGGGGCTATTCTCCCTTGTGGGGGTCCACGACCCCCATAGAGGGAGAATAAAATAGGTGGCGAGCACAGAGAGCCCCTGAGCCTGCAATGGGCTTCATTGTGCTTGTCCCACTGTCTGTGTCCCGGCAGTCGGGTTTCCGTCATCAGACTAATGACTGTCAGAATGCTATACCCCACCCTATCAAACATAGCTCCCAGTTTTGTGAAAGGAACATATTTACATAGTTGATGAGCCCACCCACCTGCTATTGATATCCCCCTTATATTATGCCATTTTGTAATGATCCCCTGTCATATCATCGATTTTTTTGTATTCATTGCCCCCTCTATCATCTCCCAGTCATAAATTCTTTTCAATTTCATTACCCATTAATTGATCCTCCCTATCTCATGCTCCTCTGTACTGATCCTCAGCCATATCAAGAACCTGATTGAATTGATTGCGACTACAGTATATTATCCCCCAGTTATAGATTTTTTTCCATATCATTACCCATTAATTAACAGTGGGATTTTTGGGAAATTCTACCACGCCACAAGACTGCAGCACAGAAAATACCCTAAGGGATTACCAATCCCCAAAAATGCAGACAATGGACAGAAATGGGTATCTTCAACGGCACTATCTTATTCTAGCAACAAAAAGATGGTGTAAACAGGTCACACTATTGGGTGGGTGGCACTCCAAATGGAGAAAACGCAGTCATCAGCTTCCTTCCTCCCTTATGTGAAGCTCCACATCTGATAATTAGACCAAGTAACTGACCTTGATACAAGGCCCTATAGGCACATAAAGGTATCTTTACTTTATTCACTTTTCCATATCTTCATTCCCCATATAGTCAAGATCTCACCTGCAGATAATGCCCTATGTTCATCAAAAGGTTTCTTTTGGGTGTCCTCTTAGATGGATAGAAGGATCCAAGATCAAAACAAGGAAGTCTTTTAAAGTCACTTTATTCCAAAAAAACACCATACAGATAAAAAGCAGAAACAAACCCAACAAAAAGGGGTGGCTTGTATCCGTGTCTGATAGCCCAAAAATCACCTTGTATCAAGGTCAGTTACTTGGTCTAATTATCAGATGTGGAGCTTCACATAAGGGAGGAAGGAAGCTGATGACTGCGTTTTCTCCATTAGGAGTGCCTCCCACCCAATAGTGTCACCCTTGCCCTGGAAGAAGAGCACCTGATGCTCGAAACGCGTCGGTGGCAGTGACTGATTGGATTTCCTGTGGGGGAACCTACCAAGGTATTTGGGGCCACTGCAGGGTGCACTTCCGGACTGCATCCCTGCCAATTACCATCCCTTGCTGGCTCCAAATACCCATAGGGGTAAGAACTCATCCCATCCTTTTAGAGAATATAATTTTCTATCATGTTATTTGCAAAATAAATTTGTATACATTTTTAACTCTATCTCTGGCGCCTGGTACTATTATCACACCAACCCATCTTCTACAATAGTGTGACCTGTTTACACCATCTTTTTGTTGCTAGAATAAGATAGCGCCGTTGAAGATACCCATTTCTGTCCATTACCCATTAATTGATTCTCCTTCATATCATGGATCCCACTGCATTGATCCACTCAGCCGCTCTGTATTGATTCTTCCGCATTGTGATAACATAAACAAGGAAATGCAATCTTAAAAAAAAGCTGTCTTAAGGGGTGTGCACACTGTGCGATGTACTTTCTAATAATTCCCAACTCCATCCTGATGAAATCAGGATCGAATCCCATGGCGCCGTGAACACATTCGATTTAGACTATGTAGTACAGATCTGTACTATATGGTCTTGCCTGCACATCAGGATCGAATTGAATGCATTTGATGATTTCCATTCAATTTCAATTAGATTTTGCTTATATAAGCCACTTCACTCCGCCCGAGTGAAGTGGCACTCGGGCGGATTTTTCAAAAGAAGTCAGACTACACAGGTGTACTGACGTTTTCGGAGTTTAATCCGTTTTCAAGGTGAGAACAAAATAATGAAAGAAACACACTTACATTTATCACCGTGGACCGGAACCGACTTGGCGATGATCACCCCGTCAGACACTATTCAGAGCTCAGACTTCCTGGTTGTTCACGTGACTCAGACGATTTATATAAGGAAAAGCGAAAAAGATTAAAAAGTTATTTTTTTTATTAATAAATATTAACAGTCCCACGATAACTCTGTAATGTTAGGAGGCATGTTGTCAGAATATTGCCCTTCTGCCTATTATCATCTATATATATATATATATATATATATCTATATATATATATACATATATATATATGTCTTGTGCAGTGGTGGGATTAAAAAAATTAACGACAGGTTCATAGATAGATAGATAGAATTCCTTTATTCGTCTCACAATGGAGAAATTTACAATTGTTACAGCAAGGTTCAAGTACAGATAAGGGTGAAAATAGCAAATAAGATAAGAAGTCCAAAAGATTCTATGTCCTAATGCCCATTGCACATAAAGCCACGCGCCATAATGCCAATAACACATAAGACCACACACCGTAATGCATTACACATTGTGCTACATACCGTGATGCCAGTTACACATTATGCCGCACACCATGATGCCCATTACATATTTGAAACATAAGTGCCACTTACCAACATGCTCATTACTAGGGGGTTTTGCTGGTTGCCAGGGGCTTCATGCTGGATACCAAGGGGGAGTAAATTGCTTGTTGTCAAGGGGGAGTGAAACGCATTTTGTAAGTACCACTGCTGCAGACGCTCACAAGGTACTGTAAGCAGCTGTGACAGCCAAGCAGAGAGTCACATGCTTCCAGGCTGTATACTGAAAGCAGGTCTGCGGCTATTTTGAAGTCTCCCACTGGACTGCGAGCCAGTAAGAGCTTACGGCCCCGCAGCCAATAAGGAGCCACCACTGCCGCTCCTTATTGGCTGCAGGACTGCAAGCTCCTATTGGCTCACGGTTCAGCAGTAACATTCAAAATAGCCGCAGATGGTGGTGAACCTGCTTTGTGTATACAGCCGGGATGCATGGAGCTTTCTGTCAGGCTGTCACAGCTGCTTACAGTACCTTGTGAGCATCTGCGGCGATCCTTAGCCAACAGTTCTGCAGAAACAATCATATATTAGGTATCAGTTCTGCAGAACCGGTGTGAACCGGCTGAATCCCACCTCTGGTCTTGTGTCCGTGAGTCTCAGAAACACTGCCATTTGCTGGCAGAGAGTGAAACTACATCTCTTCCTCACACATGCACAAACACAGAAGGTAGCCGACTTCGAAGCTTTTGCTTTGAGCGTGCTTATTAGTTATGTATAACAAAGGAATGACATAGAAAATCTTTTGGAAAAATATATGGCTTTTAAATAAACATCTGAATGTTATCATTATTTTCTTAAATAATACAATAATAATCATCAGCAGCAGCAGCAGCATCACCTCACTATTATTATTATTATTATTATTATTATTATTATTATTATTATTATTATTATTATTATTATTATCATGTTTACTTAAATATCTTAAAATGCTTATGAATTCTCCTTTTTTAAAATGATAAATGAAAACTTACACCAGTAACTGTGTCACCACCCAACTGTCATTTGCCACAACAATGGAATTTTCCCATCTACAGTATATATATATATATATATATATATATATATATATATCGCAGTTGTTTGAGTAATCTTAATAGTATATTCATACTTTATTTTCCATGGCAAATTCAATTTACCAGCTTGCAAAACACAGCATTCGAATGAATAATATATGCATCAATCTACTTGAAGACATTGTGACTAGCAATATAAATTCTCTAGACATTGTATCATGGTGAATGAGAACTGAGGACTTTCTGTAATAAATAGAAACCCCTGAAATGATTGCATAATGATGACAAATGTCCATACAAACTTGATGCTGTGATTGTTTACATTAGGGGCAATGTGAGAACCTAGCCATCATGGCTTCCTAGCCAGAGTAGCGCTGCATTTGGTATACAGCTACTGTTTTGTCTCTTCCTATAATCCCATTACCTTCCCTTTATGTCTTCTGCTTTCAGTTTTCATGTGTGATAGCCTCCTAACAATAACACAGCTTGATGGCACAGCCATGTGGATGGGGGGAGAGTATGACATCATGTGACATTGGTAATGTTAGCTCTAGAGGAGCAAACATGACTGGCAGCTGGAACAACCCATTGCGTTGTCTACCACACTGTACTGGGAGAACAGATGAATCTAGATCTAGCTCCTGTGTGTGCAGTTCCTTACGTAGCAGGCACAATTAAGCAAATATTAATTTGAGCAGTTATAACTGTTGTGAGAAGAGTGGAAATAAAATATTGATTTACCGCAGGTTATATCAGTGAAACGACAGTGGATAATGAGGCAATGCCTCAGTGACTTCATCACTCAGTATTCCAGATTGGCACCGTAAAAGAACAATATAAATATACTGAAAATAAAATAGTCCCTTGAATTAAATAAATAGTTCATGGAATATGCTTGTTTCATGTTCTGTAGTAATCTGCGTTATATGCTCTTTGTTGGCCTAATTTACACTGCCAGGAATTTCATTTGTTTGCTCTCGTGGCTTTATGCTAAAATTAGTTGACCTCCTTGAGTGCCAGATTGTATTTTCCATATTTGTATTAATTTCTGCATAATGAGTAAAGCTCTAATTTGTGAAGATTTTTTTGTAATTAAGTGCCACTATTCCCCTTACTGGGACTGACAGTATTTGTAAATTAAGGGATCACATAACTGTTCTCACAGTTACAGTATAATATTATATAATAGCTTTTTCACACAGCCGGCTCAACCCTGGTCCTTTTCTCTGTATGAAAGGCATCACCCCGGTAAATAATGCCAGGACCTCAACCCTAGTCATAACCATGTTGAGAACCCGGGACCTTCGACCTATGTTGACCCTTTCACGCAGAGAAAAGACTTGGTTAAGCTGGCTTCACCCAGCAATTTCCCAGGTCCAAATGCTTGCCCTGGCCTGGACTGGGATCCAACCCATGTTCCAAAAGCCAGGTCGAAGCCCAGGCTTCTGTCTGAAAGTGTTATAAATGAGATAATACAGCCCTGTCCCAATGATAAATATAAGAAGTCACCAATGATGTGCGTTCTAAAGCTGCCAGCTGCGCGCTACTGTATGCTGTTGTGCTCACACAGAGCTCAGGGGTGACTTGCAATATCCATGATTATGGCTGCATTATTCCTTTGAATGCATAGGCAGGCATTTTTGACAAACGATATATATCTCCTACAATGGTGAATAATTATCTTTGTCAGTCTCTGACATCATTAGTCAAAGTAATGGTATGCTTCACAGTTGGTTGTAGAAGTATTCGTCCCCCTTATGTTATAATTAAGCTCATTGAATGGCCACCTGCTTTGTTAAGTTTTGTGGTTTTGTTACAATCTCTCACAATTAATTCTTCCCAGAGTGTTGCTGGATTGTACAGGAAAGAACTTCTTTTTTAGATCAATGCAGGTATTTAACTTTGTCTTGTCTTCTATAACAATTATAACAGGAAATTAAGATATAAAGATACTGTAATCTACAAAAGGGGTTAATTTGCCATGTACAAAATGGCTGTCATAGTGCTAAAAATATTCTGTCCTTGATAAAATCTTGTAAGACCTCACTGGAACAGATGACAGAGATAAATGAGAATAGATCTAAAGTCATGAAGTCGCGTTAAGACAGACCGGTGTACAGCACTTCATAAATGTACAGCAACATTCTGAGCTGTTATCTTCACAAATCTCTGTGTACTGCGCCTTCCTGTCATACATTGAGAATGAAATAAGAAATTTGCAGAACAAAAAAAATACCATCAAGAAACTATCATCTAGAGGTGTCCCTAGGGGGTTGTGGACAGCACCAGGGTGTCATTCTTCCAGGAGGTGACACCAGAATACCGGCTCCTCCTCAGTGAGCCAAGAACTGGGTGACAGGAGCGCCTGGCTCCTGTCACTGAGAATGAGCCAACGGTACAGAAAGAGTCTCCGCGCATCTCTAGAGAGGCTGGACATTTCCCCAGAATGATGTGCACTTCCTGCTAGGCCACGCCCCACACTGATGTCAGGGGGAACTTCTTACAAGGCCTTGTCCCCTAGCATGAGGTCACGCCCCCTTTTGGACACACAAAACAGAAGCGCATAGGGGAGTACAGTATATTAGCCACATCTAGTGTCACCAACCCCGGTGCTCCCACTGGAGTCAACGTCAAAGAAAATATCATGCAAATTATATATCCAGCTAGTAAACATTTATGTGACCTCTCAGGCTTTAAGTATATCCATGCTTGTGCACAGGTGTCTTACAATTAAGAACAAACAGGCCTCGCATACAAGCTTACAATCTTTATGGAAACTGGGTACATAGAATCAGTTGCAGTCTTTGTCCCCAATAAAATGTTGCTAAAAAGGCTAAAATGTAGTTAACAGATGTTCTATATATAGAGTCTATCAGAAATCACATTACATGAGCACAGAAAATAATGTCATGGTTAGACATGCATAACGCATGAATCGCAGTCAACCTATAATCTAATTAGAACTCTATTGTCTGTGTACCGGAGCTCATCTCAGTTTTGATCCCTGCTGATTCGAACCCCCAACTAGTTTATGTATCGCAGGATATACATAAAAAAATATAATAGTTTTCAATATGACAGAAATAAAGATAATAGATATGAAATAAGTAGGAAACCCACAAAAGCAAAACGCAACAAAAGGATGCTGTCCATGGGATGAGTTCAATTTACGGTACTTATGTAATATCTGGGCTCCCGTTTTTCTTATGAGACCGCGTCCCCTCCCGGGGCTCGCTGCGCTCGCCATGCTTCGGGCACGGTGACTCGCTGCGCTCGCCACACTATATAAAATCAACTCCATGCGTAGTTGGATAGTAGGGGTATGAAAAAATGGGGTGAATTTAACATGGGAGCCCAGATAATACATAAGTACCCAATTTACTCAGATAGATAGATAGATAGATAGATAGATAGATAGATAATATCACTTTATGAATGCTCACTTCTATCCCTGTGTTACCCCAGTCTGTCTGCCCCTCCCCTTTAGAATGTAAGCTCTCACAAGCAGGGCCCTCCCTCCTCATGTGCTTTATTTAAAATATATGTCTGCCATCCTAATAATTGATCAGTGTCCTGTCCCCTGATTCAACTATTTACCATGTACTTGTCCTAAACTGCATTGTACTATAATTCATTATTTTATTGTTTTTCGCTCATCTATTTATTGTCAGTTGCTGCGGAACCCTTGTGGCGCAATATAAATAAACAATAATGATAATTATCATAGCATCAAATGAATGGTCTATTCACATTTGGTACAGATGTTAGTAAATTCATGCCACTTTCATCTTCAGGTTAGAAATTGTAACGTAACCAAATTCCCAGAAGCATTAAGGAAGAAAGTGAAGACAATCTGGTAATCCCATTTTGGTATCAGATTAATTGCTGTCACATGTCATTATAGGCCTAATGCCATCATTCCTGCACCACCCCTGGAGGAAACATATGTTCATGAAACAGCTTCTGGACAATGGCCAAAGATTTCTGTCTCACAATACTGAAAAGAAATATTACCAAATAAAAAGTTAGATCTGATTATTATGCTTAAAACCTCTTGGATTACATGCAGATTTCTATTTAAACAATAATCAAACAAAAATGTACTTTTGTTGCTCTCATGGGTCTCTGGATATTATAACAGGAAGATGAGTTTTACTGTTCCTAATTAATCCGTTCATTTGCAAGCACCTAAGTAGTAATACTTAAAATTCAAACTGTGATAATTTTCTATTAAAATTTTCTGGAAGTAAGATTGTTAAACAACACCCAGCTAGTGCTTATTAGGATGTTTCAAGCAGAGATAATAATATTTTCATTTTCACAATTCAGATGTTTTTGGCTTAGTTGGCCTGAAAGTGACATTGTAACAAAATATCAACACACATTCCTTATACATATTTGTTGAGTCTGACTTTTTTGTTGCATTTTAATTTCTAAATCTACTCAAGAATGTGCTGGGCTGGGAGTATACAATGCAACTAATCATTGCTGTGTATTTGGAAAATAACAAAATATACCATATGCTACATACAGTATGTTGTTTCTGTTGGTTGGAGAAAACAAATGAGGGATCTGTAATTTACTTGATGCTCCTTCATTAGCAAATGAATAAGAACTGATTTGTAAGTGCAAATATGTTTTTCAACCTTATTCTCTATCCATCATGAGCCGGGTCATGTTTTTTTGTTTATCTGTGTTCCTCCACTATACTATGCCTGTCCCTCCTCTAATCAACTGTCTATCTGTCATACCTGCCCTTCATTATCCCCTGTCTCTTCCTCTCTCTTTGATTTTCCCATCTCTCTCTCGCCGATGCATTCCCCCTTCCTCTTGCCATTCTTTGCTCTCTCTCTCTTTCTCATCTCTATCCTTCTTCTCCCCACTTCTAGCTCTTTTTTGTCTCTGTTTACCATCTCCCATCTCTCTCTTTCTTATAAAGTCTTTCTAAGACCCTCTATCTCTCTTCTCTGTCCCTTATGATTTTACATCTTTCCCTCTCTCATCTCTGCCCACTCCCACATCTATCTCACTCATACCTATTCCATAATCTTCCATCTGTCTCTAATCGCTGTCTCTTCCTCCTTCCCTCCATCTTTCTCATCTCTGTCATCTAACTTACTGTGATTTGTCCCCCTCATATGTCTGTCTGTACACCTCTATATCTGCCTCTCTCATCTTTGTCCACTCTACCTCCTTCCCTGCATTTTTTTCTGGGTGTGGTATAGGGTACCGACAGTCGGGATCCCGACAGTCATTAGCCCGACGTCGGGATCCCGACTGCCCGGACTCAGACAGCATGGTGAGCGCAACAAAGCCCCTTGCGGGCTCGCTGCACTCACCACCCTGCGGGCACAGTGGCTCGCTACGCTCGCCACCTATTCTATTCTCCCTCTATGGGGGTCGTGGACCCCCATGAGGGAGAATAGCCGGTGGCCGCCGGGAAACCGTCTGTCGGAGTTTTGACAGTCGGGAACCCAACGTCGGGTAAATGACTGTCGGGATCCTGACTGTCAGGACCGCGTCCGGCACCCTTTTTTTCTCACCTCTGTCTCTGTCTGTGTTTCTCTATCCATGTAATCTCTATTCCCCTCCTGCTATTTTCTCTCATCTCTATCCCTATCTTCCACATTTCTCTATCATCTCTGTTCGTCTGTCCCATCTCTCTCATCTCTGTCCCTCAGCTGTCTGTCTCTTATCTCTGTCTTTCTGCCTGCATCTGTCTTCCTTATCCCTGCCCAAGTTCTACAATCTGTTGTTCTCATATCTGTTCCCTCCCTGATTTCTCTCTCTTTCATCTTTGGTCCCCTACCCACTTCTTTCTCTCTCATCTTAGTCCCCCCTCTCTCACTTCTCTCAACTTTGTTCCCCATCTTGCTCATCTCCGCCACTCCCAACTACTGTATATCCTTCCTCTCTACTTTCCCCGATCTGTCTTTCTAATCTCTGTCCCACTCATCTCTTACCCCTTGCAGACTCATCACTACCAGTGGCGGTTTTTAACTATGGGCTGCAGGGCTGCAGCCCCCCCAGGTAAAGTCTGCCACTGTAGTGAAGCCAGATGCAGTCTGTGAGACTGCACTGGCTTCACTTTGACTGGCAGTGACTTCCTATTGGAAGTCCAACCTGCCAGTCACCAAGGCAGTTCCATTGGGAGGTGTTCCCCCCCTCCAGGACGCCTTTCTGTGGGATGCCATGCAAAATCGACGATTACTGCGCATGTACTGGCCCCGGTGGCTGTCATTTGTATTGTACAGGCACCAGGACCATGATCCCTTCTATGGGATGTTGCTGAAGCAGCCCATAGAAGCTGGCAGATGTGCAGTACACAAGTTTGAACTCTTCAAGGACCGGCAGCGGCGACGATAGGGGGGGAGGTGCCTGCATCGCAGTACCCCGGCTGCAGCCAGAGGCAGCCCCCTCCCCTGAAAAGGTACGGGCCGCCGACATTTCGGTTCCGGCTCCCTGATGAGAGGAGGCTGAGCGCTGCAGCTCCGCTCAGAAGGCAGCCCAAACACCTTTTACACGGCGATTTTCGCCTCCCAACAGACGCCAGCCACCCGCTCCCCCGCTCCAGAAGACCCCCGCTGCATGGAGCAACTTGCTGAGGCTATGCCCAGCACGAAAAGCCGCGCACAGCGCGAAACAGAAAAGAGGGCTAAAGAATCCAAGATGGCGCCCACCAGCGCTGACGGCGTGCACAACTCCCAAACTGCTCCAACAGACACCCCAGCAAAGCGGACCCCCCCTCAAACCCACACTGAAGTGAGCCCTGACCCTCTCCTCCAAGAGAATATCTCTACAGACACTCTGCAGGTACTCCCATCGCCATCACACCCAGTCACATATGGGGACATGGTGCAAGCCATAAGGGTAGCCATAGGCCCCCTATTGAAGGAGCAGACTGCTGACATTAAATGTCAAATAGCACAGCTCAACCAGAGAGCTCTTATCACAGAACACAGAGTGGGAGAAAACTTTGGGGCTATTGCAGATCTGAAAAAAGAATCGCACAGACACACAAAGGAACTGTACCAGGTCCACAATAAACTACAGGACCTGGAAAACAGGTCCAGGAGGAATAACTTGAGAGTTATTGGACTGCCAGAGGCGGTCAAAGGACAGCACCTATACGATTTTATAAAAATCACGCTCCCCAAACTGCTGCAAATAGAGGATCAATGCCAAGACATGGTTCTAGAACGGGCCCATAGACTAGGCCCCCAAAGACCACAAGAGGGGGCTAGACCAAGAGCAGTTATTTTTAAACTGCTAAACTACCTACATAAGGAGTTAATATGGAGCGCATCACGCAGGCTGAGGAACATAGAGTGGGAGGGTAATAAAATCCTCCTGTTCCAGGACTTCTCGGCCGAAGTGGCTAAAGCAAGAAAAGAGTTCTCTCCCATCTGCTCCAGGCTAATCAAGGTTGAGAGAAAATTCGCTTTAATATATCCGGCAAAACTGCGCATCTTCTCTGGGACATCCTTTAAAGATTTCTCATCGCCTCAAGATGCAGAGCTCTGGCTAGACGAAGATGATACCACACAGACAACCCCCCGCTCCATGTCAGAATGTGATTGAAACAACTCTCTTACCTACACTGGTCGACACGACCTGACACCAGCCACAGACAGCCGTCAACTCTCAGCCATATAACCTACTACACGTCCATGACCCAGATGACACAGACTTCAAGACATCCCCTCCCACAGAAACAACCATCACAGTCAAACCCGGCTGACTCACTACCGCGACTCCTCCATACTCAAGGAAGAAATCCGGTCTGTGGCCACACGATGCTAACTACCCCCTGCCAAGAGACTTACGCCCAAGCTTATGGTGCTACGGCGCTTCCACATACAACCCGTTCCTCCTTCCTGATCACCTCCCCACCTTTATTCACCTGACCCCACTGACTCCTCATTCCCTTCTTGAGAACAGAAGGCCTTACCGAGAGGACTCTCCCGAACCCGGGGAATCATCCCCCCACCCCCTCACCCTGTTCTATTGGCGTCTCAGAAGTTACCTAAGTTTAATAGGGCAAGCCGACGTAGGAGCTTGCTTCGTTCTGTTACGATGCACAAAGATGCATACCTAAGTTTGCACTTTTTCGGAAGTCTACATGTTATTAGAATTAACAAAATGTTCTATTTGTTTCTATACTTTCTCTTCTCCCCCACTATTCTTTCCTTCCCACCTCCTCTCCCAGCACGCAAATATGAAAAGGTACTATATCAAGATGTAATATGTGAGTATGCCACCTTGTTATCTCTCATAAGATCCTACTATGTCGGTTAAGATAGCATCATGGAACGTGGGTGGGATTAACTCCCCTTGCAAACGCAAGAAGATCCTCATGTATTTAAACAAACTGCACATAGATATAGCGTTTCTCCAAGAAACACACCTGACAGCTGCTGAAACTCTTAAACTGTCTATCATGGGGTGGAAAGTGCAGGCTGCCGCCCCATATACCTCTAAGGCAAGAGGCCTGGTGATAGTGTCTAGAAATTCATTACCGGTTAAAATTGATAAAGTGTTACCAGATGCAGGGGGACGATATTTGTTATGTCAGCTAACGATCTCAGATAAAGCATACATGTGTGTCAATGTATATGCTCCGAATGTTTATTCAAAAGATTTTTTATGTAACCTTATTTCTATGACTTCCCAGCACTTACACCTGCCGATAATAATGTGTGGCGACTTTAACATGTTAGCACACCCATTACTAGATAGACAATGCCAACCTACCAAAAAAAGACGCCAACCCAAATTCGGGTTGATGAGCCTAGCTTCTAAACTTAACCTACTAGACATATGGCGCACCCTACACCCCACAGAATCTGAATTTACCTGCTTGTCAGCCGCCACAGGAGGATTATCTCGAATAGATTACATTCTCATCTCCTCCATATTGCTACCAAAAATAGTAGAAGCCACGATAGAGCCCATCACACTATCTGACCACGCTGTCACATGGTTTAAACTATCCCTAACCACTGAATCCCCAACATTTATCTCATGGAGATGCCCCGCCTCCCTATCATCCTCAGCAGCACTAAGGAGCGAGGTGGTGAAGGCCTGGGAAAATTACCACGCTGATAATGCTGAGACACTTCTCACCAACCCCACCTTATACTGGCAAGCCTCAAAGGCTGTCCTTAGAGGCACCATTATATCTTTCTCATCTCACCAAAAACGCAAACTCACATCAGATTATGTCAAGGCCCAAACAAATCTCACCAACTCCTTTCAACAGTATAAATCCTGCCCATCCTCCCAAAACCGCATCAAATATAACTCTGATAGAAATCTTTTCGACAAACTACTGGCAAAATTAGAAGCAAGATACACTTTCAAAAAGGAATACAGATTCCACAAATTCGGCAACAAGTCAAGTAGACTCTTAACCAACCTACTACAGGGTCAAAGACCCCCCTCCACGATCCACCCCCTAGCTAAACCAGACGGCACACGCACCTCCACGAATGCTCAAATAGCGGAAGTCCTCAATCAATTTTACACCAATTTATACTCCCACCCAGTCTCTGACCACACCCAAAGGGACCAATTCTGGGACGGTGTCACCCTACCACAACTAGACAATGCCGCCTCCTCCTCCCTCACGACAAACATCACACTAGAAGAGGTCACCTCAGCAATTTCCCACCTAAAACTCGGTAAAGCCCCAGGTCCAGATGGCCTAACGGCCGACTACTACAAATTGCTTATGCCCCATATTGCCCCATGCATGACTACAATGTACAACACCCTTCTTCAATCTAGGAAGGTCCCAGAATTTTTTAATGCAGCAAACATCCGGGTTTTGCCCAAATCAGGTAGGGACCCCGCAGATCCGGCTTCGTACAGACCCATATCCCTTTTAAACCTAGACTATAAGATATTGACAAAAATTCTCTCAGATAGGCTAAAGCAAGTTGTACCTAGTTTGGTCCACCCCGACCAAACAGGCTTTGTAGCGGGTAGCCACCCTGTCACGAATATTAGAAAAGTACTAACAGTGATCGCTGAATCCCAGGGGCCATTGTCGAGGGCCTCAAGGGCTATTCTATCTCTAGACGCGGAGAAGGCCTTCGACATGGTCCACTGGGATCACCTGTACTTCACAATGAAGCGATTTGGCTTCCCAGAAGTATTTGTGGCTTGGCTGCAGACCCTATATGAGGCCTCATCATCCAGAATAATATGCAATGGCACCATCTCCGAACCCTTTAGAGTACTAAGAGGTACGAGACAGGGATGCCCCCTGTCTCCCCTCCTATTCGCTTTAGCCTTGGAACCACTGGCAGTTGCCCTAAGGTCGTCACCTTTGTACACGGGCATCTTACTAGGCCACACTGACACACGTCTATCCCTCTTTGCGGACGACATGTTACTTTTTATGTCCCACCCCCAACATGCCATCCCCACAGCAATAGACATCATCTCCCAATTTGGCAGCTTCTCAGGATACAAGATAAACATAGGCAAATCGGAGCTTTTAATAATTTCAGGACAGCCCCCTAAATTTGAGGAGAACCCGGAACTAAATACCATCCGTATACAACCTACCCACATTAAATATCTGGGCATACAAATACCAAATAAAATATCAAATCTGTATAAACTAAATTTCACTCCCACACTATTGAAAATCACCAACTCCCTGGAGGGATGGCAAAACCTACCCTTATCTCTTTTAGGGCGCACGGAGGTAGTGAAGTCAGTTTTGCTCCCCAAACTTACCTACATTATGCAGCTCCTCCCCGTAGGAATATCAAAAGCAGACGCTACCCGTATTACAAAAATATGTAGTTCCTTTATCTGGCAACTGAAAAAACCTAGAATATCCATGCAAAAATTACAACAACCAAAGCACTTAGGGGGCCTCGGATTCCCCAATCTGTCGTTGTACTCCAAAGCACTACTAAACCGATATGCACTTGATTGGATTCTAGGCCTAGACCACTATTCCATTCCCGACCTCGACAACACAATATTCTCCCCCTATTCCCCAGGTGCGCTACTCCACACACCCAAAAAACTAATTCCCAAACAGATCAACACACATGTTTTCTTTAAAGACACTTACGAGGCATGGCAACAGCTTTGTAAAACACTCAAGAAAGACCCAACTAACTCCCCTTGGCTGACAATATGGGGCAACCCGATGTTCACACCAGGTGTAAACTCTACAGTTTTCAAACGTATCAAAACGAAGGGACTGACTCTCACTTCCCAGGTCTATGACCCAGGAGGGAAAGTCCATACATTCCCGCAGCTGCAAGAGACCTTCGGGCTGCCCCACAGTGCCTTGTTCCCGATCATGCAGCTGACACACTATGTCAAATCCCTCCCAACCAATACCTTCACTCATTCCCCTCAGGACCCCATGTACAAGATTACCTCAAATTACCAAAAGAAAAAGTTCAAAACCAGATCAATATACATGGAACTCTTAGCTCCCCAAACCGAGGCCCTATGGACCAAGACCACTAATGTGTGGTCCAAAGACCTCCCAGGCATGCTGGCCCAAGACACCTTGTTCAAATACCACAAGGACACAATGAGCTCTCTTAAGACATCTTTATTACAAGAAACTCATATTAAGACACTTAATAGGGCATATATCTCCCAAGGTCAAAGGAGCCATTATGTCGAAGAGGAAACGGGCCAGTGCCCGAAATGCAAAGCCAGCTCCGCGAACATCTTCCATAATCTGTGGACCTGCGGGCACATCAAAAAATACTGGAATAAGATCATCAATTTTATCAAAACACACTTTGACATATCTCCCCCCTTGCACCCTGTACCTTTCTTGTTTGCTAATTTTGATACCTGGCACCTGATAGGCCCACAAACACATCATGTGCCCTTCCTCACCATATTGGTTACAGCAGCAAAAAAGCTAATCCTAAAGAACTGGCTCTCCCCAAACCCCCCCTCCCTAACACAATTAATCTCAATGCTGACCAAGATGAGGCTTTTCAATAAATATGACTACTCCCTCCCTTCTAACTCAGTGTCCGGGTACATAAAAAGATGGAAACATTTTGAGGACATCACAATGTGATATTACTTACACCCTGTTATGGGAAGGATCCCACCTCGTCCCGCACACACAAGCTATTTAACTTAAGATACTGGTATACACATACTTAAAGGCGCAAAGACATACCACAACATCTAACGCGTGAATCCAAGTCCCCCCCCTCCCCCCCCCCTTTTTCCTACCCCGACCCACCTTTCTCTTCTTTCTCCCCCATATATTCTTTCATAGATAAGAATTATTTAAAATGTTTAGCTTTAGAATGTACTGATGTTCAAGTCTTCACAATGGTTCGACTGGTCATACAGTCATCCAGGCACCACCAGAGAGGACTACTCCGTGGCACGATAGCCCACCCCCTTTCCAAAAGTTATGTGCCAGGATGAACATTTTTTTTTATAAGACTTTGTCTCAACCGACCCAACGTCCTTTCACTAAATACCCTCTGGAGAGACACATCGACCGGTCTATACGCTTAATGTTTATGTGTTTAATTTGTGCAATGCGTTCAGTCGGTACATTGTGTACAGTGGGTGCATTATGCACATCACTTACTGTAAACACTCATCCTTAAGCACATGTACTGGCACAAATGTTGACTTTCTTATACTTGTGAAAAATTTGAAAAACCAAATAAAATTTGTTGAAAAAAAAAAAAAAAGGTACGGGCCGCCACTGATCTCTACTCACTTATCTCAGTCCACTCCACTGTCTCTCTATTATCTCTGTTACACCACCCCATTTGACTCTCATCTCTGTCCTGTTCCTCTGTCATCTCTGTCCTGCTTTCATCTCTGTCCCACTCCTTTCTCTCTCATATCTGACCCTTCTGTCCCAGAAGGGTACAGGATGGACATCCTTACAGCAATGTGAGGAGAAGATAGGCTGTGTCCATAGGCAGCCAGGGATAGCTGTGAGCAAAGGGGGTCAGAGTCTCCCTTCAGCCCTCACTGCGCAATTGCTAAAAGGACACAACACATTATATATTAGATGTACACTTTCTACAACATTAATGTAGACACAGAACCGAGAACTATATATCTTAACACTTCATGTGAAACTTTTGTTTTTGCTAATATCACCATTCATTAACCCCTTCCCGACATTTGACGTACATTTACGTCATGGTCGGGAAGTACTTCCCGACACATGGCGTAAATGTACGTCATGGCTTTAAACTGTCACCGCGTCTATAGACGCGGTGACAGTTTAAACATGTCTGCTGTCCCTGACAGCAGACATGTCCCTGCATGCCCAGGGGGGGCGGCGATGCCGCCCCCCCGTCGGCGATCGCTGTGATTGGCTGTTCAGTGTGAACAGCCAATTACAGCGTTTTCTGTGTCACCGGCGAATAACGTTCGCCGGTGACACAGGGATCGGAGGTGATTGGTGCTGTAAAGTACAGCACCAATCACCACGGGGTGTAAGGGTGACACTGGTGTCACCCCACCTCACCCCGCCCGCCCCCAAAGGCCGTGATTGGTTCGTCGGACCGACGAACCAATCACAGCCATGGAGGGGGGGTTTAAACTAACGGTGACTGCACTGCAGACGCCATTCCGGTCTGGAATTGCGCGCAGTGCGGTCACCGTACCTAGCTGCCGTGATATACTGACCTGATCCTTGCAGAATACTTACCTGATCACTGCTTGTACCGTGCTGGATGCTTCCTGGATCCTGTTACTACTGTACTTGTGACTTCCTGTGTTGTGCTGCTGCAGTGTAATAGCGTTAGATAGAGAGAGATAGAGAGAGATAGTGACAGATTGTGCTATATATTTTTTATATAACGGACTGCTGCCCCCCCTTTTGTGCTGATCAGTATAAATTAACTGATCTGCAACTTTTTGGGGGTGCAGTTTTTTTTTTAATATATATACCTGTCAGTGCTGCTGCTGCAGTGTCATAGAGTGATAGATAGTGAGAGATAGAGAGATAGAGAGAGATAGTGACAGAGAGTGATAGAGAGTGCTATATTTTGTGTCTGCTGCCCCCCTTTTGTGCACCCCCAGCAACTTTTTGGGGGTGCAGGGGTTATTTTTTATATATATGTCAGTGCTGCTGCTGCAGTGTCATAGAGTGATAGATAGTGAGAGATAGAGAGATAGAGAGAGATAGAGAGAGATAGTGAAAGAGAGTGATAGAGAGTGCTATATTTTGTGTCTGCTGCCCCCGCCTTTTGTGCTGATCACTATATCTGAGGTGATCAGCAACTTTTTGGGGGTGCAGAGGTTTTTTTTTTTTATATATACCTGTCAGTTGCTGCCAGTTGCACTGTCAGTTGCACCAAAGGTTGTGCACCTGCTGCCCCTCACTGGTAATCAGTGTCGCATCAGTGATCACCTTTTTTTTTTTTTAGGGTGCTGTGGGGTCTTTTTTTAATTTTTTTTTTACACACACTGTGATTTTGTGGGTGTCCTGTGGCCACTGTGCGCTGATCAGTGACGTACATCACTGATCAGCTTTTTCGGCACAGGGTTGATCTTTTTTTTTTTGATCAAATTCCTGTTGCCTTTGAGCGCTGTTCAGTGACGGACGTTACTGACCAACATCTGTGCTCAATTTTTGGCGCAGGACCTTTTTTTTTTTTTTTTTTAACCCCTTAAATTTTTTTTTTTTTTAACCCCATCAATTTTTTTTTTTTTTTATTGGGATCAAATTCCTGTATAAAGTATTTTTTTTTTTCTGCACTACATACACACTACACACTACATACCCCCCTGGTTGAAATAAAGTTTGTACCCCCCCTACACTATACACGTGTTGAAACATTTCACTACCAGAAACACAAAAATAAAAATGGCATCCCAAATGTCATCCCAAATGTCATCCCAGTCATCCAGAAGAATGTATTCAGTGGAGGAGGCATATGCCATGCTTGCCTCTGACTCTGACACAGCCAGTGAGGCAAGCGGGGAATTTGAAGGATTCATCTTAAGCTCCTCTTCCTCCTCTAGTGATGAGGGACCCCCTCAAAGACGCCCCCGTAGAGCAGCTGAGACCCCCCCCCCAATAATTGATCTCGTATGGACCCCACCACCAGACAATTTTGAGCCCCAGGTTCCTGAGTTTTTGGCCATGCCAGGAATCCAATTTGATTCCACAGGTCTCAGAGAAATTGACTTTTTCAAATTATTTTTCTCTGATGATTTTATAAATTTAATGGTGGACCAAACTAATTTATATGCCCAGCAGTTTATTGCTCAAAACCCCACGTCATCATTTGCTAGGTGGACCCCTGTAGATGCAGTAGAGATGATGACGTTTTGGGGTCTGGTGTTTCATATGGGCATAGTAAAAAAGCCAGAAATTAGGCAATATTGGAGTACAGATGTTCTGTACAGCACCCCATTTTACCGTATGGCCATGACTCGGGCTCGTTTTGAGATGATCCTTAAATTTTTGCATTACAACGATAATGCACAGTGCCCACCCAGAGATGATCCCACCTTTGACCGGCTATTCAAAGTCAGGCCGGTCATTGATCATTTCAGTGCCAAATTTGCAGAGATGTACATCCCTGAAAAATTTATTTGTATTGACGAGTCCCTTATACATTTTAAAGGAAGGGTTAAATTCCGCCAGTACCTTCCCAGTAAGAGGGCAAGGTATGGCATAAAAATGTATAAGCTGTGTGAAAGCACCTCAGGGTACACCCACATGTTTAGGGTATATGAAGGGAAGGATTCAAGAATTGAACCGCCAGAATGCCCCCCCTCCCTCGTAGGTGTTAGTGGAAAAATTGTCTGGGATTTAGTGCACCCCTTCCTGGATAAAGGTTATCACCTCTATGTGGATAACTTTTACACTAGCATCCCCCTGTTTAAGGCCCTTGGTTCAAGAGGTACAGCAGCTTGCGGTACTGTGCGCAAGAACCAAAGAGGCCTCCCAAAAACGCACATTGCCCAAGTAATGAGAAGGGGTGAAAGCAGGGGAATATGCACCGAAAATATGTTGTTGGTCAAATATAAGGACAAGAGGGATGTCCTTATACTGACAACAATTCACGGAGACAGTACCACCTCCGTCCCTGTACGAGGTAACAGTACCCACACCTCAAAACCTAATTGTATTCTGGATTACAATAGGTACATGGGCGGAGTGGATATTTCAGATCAGGTACTGAAGCCGTACAGTGCCCTGCGGAAAACAAAAATCTGGTACAAGAAGCTGGCCGTGTATATCATCCAGATGGCACTGTATAACGCTTACGTGCTATTCCGTTCTACCGGCCAGAGGGGGACATTTATGCACTTTCAAGAGGAAGTCATAAAGGGCCTAATATTTGGGAACCAGCAGGCAGAGGGCCCCAGTACTTCTCATACTGGCCCCCGTATTGTACCAGGGCAGCATTTTCCTGATGAAATCCCCTCCACTGGAAAAAAGGGCAGGACACAAAAAAGGTGCAAAGTTTGCTATAAAAAGGGAATAAGAAAGCAAACTATTTTCCAGTGTGACACTTGCCCCGACAAACCCGGCCTATGTATAAAGGAGTGTTTTAAAATATACCACACATCTATGGATTATTAGGTTCATAATTTCACCGTGCTTCGGGGGTCTTGCTAATGCCACATAGCACCCACCATTCATTCCACCAGAATCTGAGCTGCAAAATCCAAAAATCACTCCTTCCCTTCTGAGTCCTGCCATGCACCCAAATGGTATTTTTTGGTCACATGTGAGGCATTGCCGTACTCGGGAGAAATTGGGGCACAGATTTTGGGGTGCTTTGACTCCTTCATTCCTTGTGAAAATGAAAAATTTTGAGCCAGAACTGCATTTTTGTGTTAAAAAATGTAATTTTTCATTTGCACAGCCCAGTTGTATCAAAATTGGTGAAACCCCTGGGGGTATGAAATGTACACTATACCCCTAGATGAATTCCCTGAGGGGTGTAGTTTGCAAAATGGGGTCACTTGTGGGGGGGTTCCACTGTATTGGTGCTTGGGGGGTCTTGCTAATGCGACATAGCACCCACCAACATTCCACCAGAATTTGTGCTGCAAAATCCAAATATCACTCCTTCCCTTCTGAGTCCTGCCACTTTTTGGTCACACATGAGGCATTGCCGTACTCGGGAGAAATTGGGGCACAGATTTTGGGGTGCTTTGTCTCCTTCATTCCTTGTGAAAATGAAAAATTTTGAGCCAGAACTGCATTTTTGTGTTAAAAAATGTAATTTTTCATTTGCACAGCCCAGTTGTATCAAAATTGGGGAAACCCCTGGGGGTATGAAATGTACACTATACCCCTAGATGAATTCCCTGAGGGGTGTAGTTTGCAAAATGGGGTCACTTGTGGGGGGGTTCCACTGTATTGGTGCTTGGGGGGTCTTGCTAATGCGACATAGCACCCACCAACATTCCACCAGAATTTGTGCTGCAAAATCCAAATATCACTCCTTCCCTTCTGAGTCCTGACACTTTTTGGTCACACATGAGGCATTGCCGTACTCGGGAGAAATTGGGGCACAGATTTTGGGGTGCTTTGTCTCCTTCATTCCTTGTGAAAATGAAAAATTTGGAGCCAGAACTGCATTTTTGTGTTAAAAAATGTTTTTTTTCATTTGCACAGCCCAGTTGTATCAAAATTGGTGAAACCCCTGGGGGTATGAAATGTACACTATACCCCTAGATGAATTCCCTGAGGGGTGTAGTTTGCAAAATGGGGTCACTTGTGGGGGGGTTCCACTGTATTGGTGCTTGGGGGGTCTTGCTAATGCGACATAGCACCCACCAGCATTCCACCAGAATCTGAGCTGCAAAATCCAAAAATCACTCCTTCCCTTCTGAGTCCTGCCATGCACCCAAATGGTATTTTTTGGTCACATGTGAGGCATTGCCGTACTCGGGAGAAATTGGGGCACAGATTTTGGGGTGCTTTTTCTCCTTCATACCTTCTGAAAATGAAAAATTTTGAGCCAGAACTGCATTTTTGTGTAAAAAAATGTAATTTTTCATTTTCACTGCCCAGTTGTATCAAAATTGGTGAAACCCCTGGGGGTTTGAAATGTACACTATACCCCTAGATGAATTCCCTGAGGGGTGTAGTTTGCAAAATGGGGTCACTTGTGGGGGGGTTCCACTGTATTGGTGCTTGGGGGGTCTTGCTAATGCGACATAGCACCCACCAGCATTCCACCAGAATCTGAGCTGCAAAATCCTAAAATCACTCCTTCCCTTCTGAGTCCTGCCATGCACCCAAATGGTATTTTTTGGTCACATGTGAGGCATTGCCGTACTCGGGAGAAATTGGGGCACAGATTTTGGGGTGCTTTGTCTCCTTCATTCCTTGTGAAAATGAAAAATTTTGAGCCAGAACTGCATTTTTGTGTAAAAAATGTAATTTTTCATTTGCACAGCCCAGTTGTATCAAAATTGGTGAAACCCCTGGGGGTATGAAATGTACACTATACCCCTAGATGAATTCCCTGAGGGGTGTAGTTTGCAAAATGGGGTCACTTGTGGGGGGGTTCCACTGTATTGGTGCTTGGGGGGTCTTGCTAATGCGACATAGCACCCACCAACATTCCACCAGAATCTGAGCTGCAAAATCCCAAAATCACTCCTTCCCTTCTGAGTCCTGCCATGCACCCAAATGGTATTTTTTGGTCACATGTGAGGCATTGCCGTACTCGGGGGAAATTGGGGCACAGATTTTGGGGTGCTTTGTCTCCTTCATTCCTTGTGAAAATGAAAAATTTTGAGCCAGAACTGCATTTTTGTGTAAAAAATGTAATTTTTCATTTGCACAGCCCAGTTGTATCAAAATTGGTGAAACCCCTGGGGGTATGAAATGTACACTATACCCCTAGATGAATTCCCTGAGGGGTGTAGTTTGCAAGATGGGGTCACTTGTGGGGGGGTTCCACTGTATTGGTGCTTGGGGGGTCTTGCTAATGCGACATAGCACCCACCAACATTCCACCAGAATCTGAGCTGCAAAATCCCAAAATCACTCCTTCCCTTCTGAGTCCTGCCATGCACCCAAATGGTATTTTTTGGTCACATGTGAGGCATTGCCGTACTCGGGAGAAATTGGGGCACAGATTTTGGGGTGCTTTGTCTCCTTCATTCCTTGTGAAAATGAAAAATTTTGAGCCAGAACTGCATTTTTGTGTAAAAAATTTAATTTTTCATTTTCACTGCCCAGTTGTACCACAATTGGTGAAACCCCTGGGGGTTTGAAATGTACACTATACCCCTAGATGAATTCCCTGAGGGGTGTAGTTTGCAAAATGGGGTCACTTGTGGGGGGGTTCCTAAATTTTAGCATCTTATGGTGCCTAGAAACCTACATGGTGCCTAAAAAATAATCTCATAAAAAGGAGGCTCCAAAATCAAGTAGGTGCTCCTTCTATTATGAAGCCTGTAGTTTGGTCAACGTGCACACTAGGGCCACATATAGGATATTTATGAAAAAAAAAGAATTGGGGGAATCAATTTTTAGTCACATTTCTCTAGTAAAATCTACGGTGTTCCTTAGAAAAATTTATTAAAATTGCAAATCTGCAAAAAAAATGAAATTTTGAAATTTCAACTACACTTTGTTTTAATTCCTGTGAAACACCTAAAGGGTTAACAAACTTCCAAAATGCTGTTTTGAATACTGTGAGGGGTGCAGTTTTTGAAATGGCATCATTTATGGGGGTGTCTCACATACAAGTCCCTCAAAGTCACATCAGAACTGAACTGGTCCCTAAAAAAATCAGTGTTTGAAATTTTCTTGAAAATTTGAGAATTTGCTATTCATATTGTAAGCCTCCTAGTGTCCAAAAAAATTAAAAGGAAGTTGAAATAATGATGGAAACATAAAGTAGACATATGGTCTATGTTAGTTATTAACTATTTTGAGTGGTATGATTATTTGTCTCACAAGCAGAAAATGTAACATTTTGCAAATTGCTAAATTTTCCATTTTTTTACGACATTTTGGTATTTTTCACAAAAAAACACAGACTGTATCGACCCAAATTTACCACTAATTTGAAGTACAATGTGTCACGAGAAAACAATCTCAAAATCACTGGGATAAGTAAAAGCAAAAAAAAGTTATCCCCACTTAAGTGATACATGTCAGATTTGAAAAAAAGGGCTCTGTCAGGAAGGCAAAAACATGCTGTGTCAGGAAGGGGTTAACACCCTACACAGTGATATTCTTCACACTTTCTTTAAGAAAGTAGGGCACGTAATGAATATACAGTAGGCCTGGATAGTACACAATACTTTATTTTATCTCCATCAGGCAGATTTTCTCTTTTCTATCAACGTATAACATAAACAGGATTAAATAAATGGCATTAATGACAAGGGCTGGGGTATCAACACATGGGGGGTACAAAAAGTGTACATGCTTATTCTATCATTTCCTATACTGCCCAGCAGGTAATATACAGTCTAGCATCGTATAACCGATATCTACTGTATACTGCTGCATTCTACAAAGATGTATACTGTATAACTGATCCAATCTGAAGCATATTTGTTTAACCTAAAATGGGGGGGTGGGTTATTTTGTTTTTCCCTTTTTTGTAAGCCTTTACTTGTCCGTTTTGATCAATAATTCACAAGGATAAATTATTCAAGGGGCTATTGATTTCAGGTTTGATTGTTCTTTCTGTTCCCAATTGTAAAGCCCCCATAAGATCATACATGAGACAGCAGAACAGGCATCTTTTCAGAGCTCCGAGTCTCTAGTTAATTGTACAGTCATAAAATACAATAAGCATTCTAGAGCACTGCAGGGATTTTATCATTTATATTGGCTCAGCGTGACCATTACACATTTCTGAAATAATTGCCAGGTCTGCTTGGGAAGAAAAAAAAAGAATGAATCTACAACTGGCATATGATTAGTATGATTCTGCCTAGAAACAATTTATGGTTTTATTATGGTCAGAAAGAGTAGTTACATTTTCCCTTTGTATTTATTAGTAAGAGCGTTGTTACAATCTGTGATACCCTTTTGTACACGTGATACTATATAGGAAATGTTTATTTTCTGCAATCGTTCCACCATCCACAGGCTAGCTTGCTTTATCAATCATGGGGGAAATTTATTACAGATGGGATGTTGCTATGGGCAACCAATCAGATACTATCTATTATTTTCGAGAAGGTGCGGAATAAATAAGAAGTAGATTCTCAATGGTTGCCCATAGCAATTCCATGTGAAATACAATTCCCATTAATTTCCCCCCATGTCTAGTATGCTATGTTCTATGGCTCTTATTCAGATCTGATCGCAGTATAAATTTGTTCTCAAAATGGGAAAAACCATGTGCACTGCATGTGGGGCAGAAGTTACACGTGCAGAGAGATTTAAATTTGGGTGGGGTGTGTTGAAACTGAAATCTAAATTCCAGTGTAAAAATAGATCAGCCAGTATTTACCCTGCACAGAAACAAAATAACTCACCCGAATCTAACTTTCTCTATACATGTTACATCTGCCCCACCTGCAGTGCACATGGTTTTGCCCATTTTGAGAACAAATTTGTACTGTGATCAGATCTGAATAAGGGCCAATGTTCCAGGAGTCTTAATGCAATAGATGGAGGGTTCCACATTCTGGAAAGTAGAGGCGGTAAATGTGTCTATTTATGATGTAATGATCTGGGTGATGGCCATTACAAAACTAGGTCAGCATCTAAAGTAAACAGCTAGTCCTGGCAATACATCTTACCGTCTGCTAAACAAGAAATATTGCAGTAAAGCTGAATGAAAAGGAACTGATTTAGATATGACTATCTTTATTATTACCCAGAATATAGGCAGCCTTTCCAAACTCACTGAAACTCAAGCACGAACAAAAGTATCGCATTAAAGATATAATAATTTATGCATTGATCTTCTGTAAGAAGACCAACTGTAGAATGATTCTTCCAGGTCATTAACCATTGTCTAAATTATACTCGCTGCCCTGGGGGTGTAATAACACTGTAGGTAAAAAGTGTGTCCCTGTAATTTAATCCTAGCCTGGGGACAGCTGGGAGCAGTCATGCTGAGTCACGAAACAGCAAATTGTAAATGGAGTTTTAGTTCAGCTTCTTGCAAGGCATATGTATGAAAAGCCATGTATGTGCAATTATTATGAAACAAAGGGCCTGATTCAGATCTGATCACAAGGCCACGAATTGGCACGGCAAGTGATCAGTTTAGCTTCCACCCCACTCCAGTGAAAACCCGCCTTGCAAATGAATGTGTACACTGTGTGAATGAATGTGTATGGCTGCACATCCGTTTGCACCCAAGCGAAAATGTCCAATGTTGCAACAGGCTCATCTTCTAATGATTTTGACTCTAACCACAACTCATCACAGCCACCCGTAGCCCAGGTCTTACTTGGCGGCTGTGATGAATACAAGCATATCCAGCCTGCTAATGATGTCACACACCGCCCCCTAACAGGCTTTGGCGTGCCTGCATTTTCTCTGACACTCCCAAGTTTTTATGGCACGCCCAGCGGTTTTTTAGCCTGTCCCTAAAAATCGTTGTTTTGCACCCCACACGCCAACTGCCTGTCAATCACCTAGCGAACGGCCAGCAAACAGAAATAGTTGCATGAGTTCATCGCAGCCTGGCCTTGCGCATGTGTACTGCATCAGGGAATCAGGCCATAATGACACCCCATGCGTAGCCATGGCCGCTTGCACCAACTTTAGTACAATTTAGTCCTTCTTGAAGTGAATTGGAGTCTCAAATTGTGTCGTAACCTGTAAACATATTGTAAAGACTAGTAATATACTGTACTCAGTGGACACTATGGGGCTAATTCAGCTCCAGTTGCCATTTTGCAAAAAAAACAAACTTCAACTTCTGTCTCTTTGCATGCCAAGTGCCGCCCAGAACAGGGCAAAGCCACCCAGTGCGCAAGATCCCTCCCCGCAATTGCAATGTAATTGTAATTGCAGAAATGCTGTCATATCATAGAATGCAATGTGATCCCAACTCTATGGTAGCCCCACGCCTTTGCAGCCTGGCTGCGTATGATGCCATGCAGCGGCCCTGAACAGCCCAAAAATTGTCCGGACTGAGTTGTCCAGACCGCGCCCCCCTAATGCCACATCTTTCCCCTGCTGCCACCCCATAAGACAAACAAAATGTGATCTCATCCTTGTAGGATGCAATCACATTTTGGTACTTGCACATGCACATTTGCAGAAGTACAAATATTGTCTAATAGCGATTTTTGCACTACAGCATCTCCAGCTGAAGTAGCATCAGAGTCCTTGAAGGCAAGGAGTGGAAATCTGAGGGCAACAGAGACCAGAGAGGAGGATATGGATTGATGGGGACAGAAATTATGAACAAAAAGAATGAGGGACTGTGGAAAGAGGTGAGAGAAATGATGGGGTAAAAGGCTAAACGAGAAACAGGGGTGGGAGATGAGGGGACAGAGAGGAGATACAGGACGACAGGTGGTAAGAGGAACAGTGAGAAGAAGAAATGAGAGACACTTTTTTTTTATTGTTCAATCTGTTTTTATTAAGATTAGCATATACAAAACAGAATAGACATCAATAAAGGTAATGAAATTATATCAAGATAGTGTGTTACGTCTTATTTAGGGAAATACAATCAAACGTAGGCTTCAATAATCGGGGTTATTGCTATACTATGGTTGAAATAGCCTTAAACAATACTTAAAATACGTTGTTTAATCCTCAGAAGTATGAAGTCTATATATCTGTATAAACGGATAAGGAAAGTATATTAGCAGAGAGATTGAAGAAACCGAAAGAGGGAAATGAAAGAGAAGGAGAGAAGACAGACAGATGGAAGAGGAGCATTGGTTAGGGAGACAAATCAAAGTGTCAGTCAGTAGTGTCATGGAGCCATAGAGCAAAGGGCTGTGTCTCACAGTTAGGTTCAGTGGTGAAGTAGACTGTTTTAAGGACGTTTTAACAGGGAGTTATATAGTGAGGATTCCTTAAATTCAAGTCACGATAGCCAAGTTGTGTCAAAGTTTGAAGTATTTCCGGACGAGATGTATAATAAATCTTCCATTGCCATATATAGTAGTCGATTTTTTTAAAACCATTCTGCAATGGAGGGGGCTTTGGTTGATCTCCAGTGTCGGGGGATTATGGCTTTTGCCGCATTATTGAGGTGTCTCAATAGTGAGTGTTTATAAGTTTTAGTGTTATCTATTGTAATGTTGAGGATCCATAAACCAGGGTCTTTGGTAACCTTCCCCTTCAGGATCATTTTGGCACATTGGAAGATCATGTTCCAAAAGGGGTTGAGTATCATACAGTCCCACCATATATGAAGGAAGGTGCCTCGGGCAGAGCGAGATCTCCAGTATTTATCGGTGATTGTGGGGAACATTTTGTGTACTCTCACAGGGACTCTATACCATCTATAAATACGTTTATATAAGTTTTTCCAAAGTGAGATAGTTTGAGTAATACGAAAAATGTCTGCCCAGTCAGTACCTTGTATCCTCCCTTGTAATTCCTTTTCCCAAGCTAGGGTGAATGAGGTAGGGAGGGGGAAGGAGTTCACTATAATCAAGGCATAAAGTTGTGAGATTGTGTGAGTTGGTGATTGTGGGTCCACACAAAGACGTTCTAGAAGAGTAAGGTTCCTAGTTATCTCTGATTTTTTAAATGATGCCATTAAAAAGTGGCGGAGCTGGAGATATTTCCAGAACTCTTCATTTGGTAGATTCCATTAGACTTGGATATCTGAAAATGCCCATACCCCCTCTGGGCTCACCAGCTGACCGAGTCTAAAGATCTCAGCCTCTGCCCAGTTTTTAAAGGAAGACAAGTGTAAACCTGGGGAGAATCCATGGTTAAAAATGAATGAAGTGAGGGGGGAGATGACTGAAGAAATGTGCGGGAGAAGGCGATTCTTTTTCCACATCTTAAGGGTGGGAGAGACCGTTGGGTGCTCCACTGTGGGAATTTTTGGTAACCATGGGACAATCTCAATATAAGTGTGGAAACAATTTTCTTCAAGAGACACCCATAATTTGGAGTCTTTAGCACGAGTCCAGTCTAATACAAGGTTTAGTAGAACAGCTTGATAGTAACTGGGAATGTGAGGGAGTTGCATACCTCCGTCATGTTTCCACCTAAATAGAATATCGTGTTTGATGCGAGGAGGTGATGATCCCCACACAAAGGAGCGTATCCATTTTTGAATAGACTGGAACCATGCCTGAGGGATGCGTATGTGGAGGGTTTGAAGTTTATATAGAATCTTGGGGAGAGTATTCATTTTGACAACATTTATTCTGCCATACCAAGAAAGGTGTGGTTATCTCCACTTCTGAAAGTCTGAGCAAACAGAATCCAAAAGTGGTGTCAAATTTAGGGAGAAGAGTTTAGATAGGTCTGTAGATAACTGGACTGCTAGGTATTTCAATTTAGTGTCATTCCAGGTGAAGGGGAACGATAGTTTCAGGGAATTAACTACTGAGGGGGGAGTAGTTAGGTTCATGGCAATGGATTTTGAATAGTTAATCTTGAAGTTAGAAAGATAACTGAAGTTTTGAAATTCTGCCACTAAATTAGGGAGGGATATTATCGGGTTAGTAATTAGAGCTAGTAAGTTACCTTTGTAGAATGCTGTTTAGTTATCCTGAACTTTGTAGCAAGCATGTAAAAGTATAAACATTGTAACAACAATACAGTTTAGAGACTTCATCAGTATAACAGAATAAATAAGTCATGCAGGAGCCTAGTTGGTGTGAAATTCAGGCCATCGGGGTGACCACGGTCCAGGTACACTGTTACATTGATCTATGCACATTGGGCCTAATTCAGACTTCATCGAAGGGCAAATTTATTCTCAAAATGGGCAAAATCATACTGCACTGCAGGTGGGGCTGATGTAAACTGTGCAGAGAGAGTTAGATTTTGGGGAGTTATTTTGTTTCTGTGCAGGGTAAATACTGGCTGTTTTATTCTTACACTGCAATTTAGATTTCAGTTTGAACAAATCTAACTCTCAGCCCCACCTGTAGTGCAGCATGGCTTTGTCCATTTTTAAAATAAATATGCTCTACAATCAGATCTGAATTAGACCTATGTCTATGCACAATGTCACATCAGTCCTTGCACAGTGTCACATCAGTCCATCTGCAATGTCTTATCAATCCATGCACATTTATTTAAAAATTCACCTTGATGCATGTGCAATGTCGCATCTATAAATGTAAGATGCACCGATATCCCTGCAAAATATCATATACATGTAAAACCACATCAGTTTATCTATAACTTCACCTTTATCTCTGTGCAATTTCCCATCTATCCATGTACAATAGCAAATCTGTCCATGTACAATGTCATATCCATCAACGTGCAGGGTCACATATATTTTTGCATAACTTCATATCTGTTTATGTATAACATAACCTTTATCCAAATGCAACAGTACAACGAGCAAGTGTCACATCTATCCAGGTGCAGTTATCGCTTTATAAATCTTCCCATCTATTTATGTGTACCTACCTTTAGCCATGTACAATGTCACATTTATTAATATATCATTTTGCATTAATTTTGGGGAAAAAAATTGCAGTTCTTGCTCAGTTTCCATTGGCTGGGTATGAGCATCATGTGATAGTTGGCGTGTCACCAAAGGTTGCCCGTCTCTGATAAACTCCCAAGACTGCCCAATCAATACATATCAATATGTCACTGTTATAAGTCTTCACATGGAAGGTGGTTCATTCTAAAATAAAATAATCAGCAATTTAGTCACAGAAAAATGGGTGCTTACTCTGACTTGAATTTACAAAAGAAATCCAGACTAAACATTGATGAATTATATATATATTGGAAGTTGTATGCATTTTTTTGTGTTAACATTTGCACAGCTGCGGATCTACAGTAGCTCTATTCAAGGGTTAGAAGACCACTATCTGTGTGTGGCAGATGAGGGGTTAAGTCTGCCTGGTGCATTGTGGAGTGGGTGTCAGAGAGAGGCTGGGCTGCTCCTCCCTGGTTTGCTTTCAGAGAGCAGCTGCCTTGTGCTGGCTCTTCTGTAGGATTGTATCACTGCACCTCTCTCTCTCTCGCTCTTATTTTACTATTATTTAACTATTTTTTTTTTTACTCACTATCTAAAGACGCTTTGTGTAATCGCCTGTTTTCCTGGCATCTCCAGCAGTGAATGACATTACTGTGGACCACTGATACAGAATGGTATGTTTTGAGATGACTTTTTTCCTGTATAAAATGACAGTTTTAGATTGATGATTTGCATCTTGTTTTTTAAGAACGTGATGGGATTGTAGAATGTGAAGCCACAATAACCTCAGGTTTTACGTCTTTCATGCTGTCATACTAAAGAATTAAAGTGTTAATGTATTCGTAAAGCTGAGATTAACTGTCGTCTGCATTTAAGAAGCCTTGTGCTAAAAACAGATTAATTGAAGCTCTCTCTTGCTCATGCGAATGTTATGTCTGGGTGTTTTCATCCAGCTGGAATCTAAGATGGAAATTCTGTAGAAGCCAGCCATAGAAGGTAGAACTATGCATATTTAGCACTTCCCTGACAGTAGCCTCACAATCCATTCTCTGCCTTTATCATTGCTGTTCTCACACCACAGAAGCCTGCTGTTTGATCCTTGCTCCAGCATCCTTAAATTGATGCTTTGGATAGCTTAATTCTTCCCAGTGCTGATGGTAATAGAGGTACCAAATGTACACGTCCCTGTCTAATCCACCACGACATATCCAAGATATGTTAGAGGACATTGTGACAGAAGGGCGTTGGGTCAGCAGCAGCACCACAGATGGTTTTTGTAATAGGTATCTGTGCTCCTCCCCTGCCACTCCTGTCCCAATTGGAGCAGTGAGATGATGCTGGTACAGTGTCTGAGGTGGACAGTACGTGTGTGTGTGTAAAGATCATCCTCATGCATCATATTTGTCTAGAACAGATTTATTGTCTCCTGATTCTGCTCTTTAATAAAAATGTCACCCACTTATTATATGAATGTGGATTTGCTGCGGTCCCATGGCTTACATTTTGCTCAGAGTATGTTGGATTCTACGTACCATATAGAAGAATGTATATATTGTACAGATTATGGCAAGGCCAATCTAGGATACAGTATATCAGCCAGGCCTTGTCTCGAATATTCTATGTCATGCTCACTCTCAGAGGCCTTTGACTTACCTCCTAGAACAGCAAAATGAGGACCTCAGAGAGTCAGCATTTCAATAGAAGGTTTTATCTCCATGGCGACTGTTTCCTCAAGGTACCCGAGTTCCTCCCAGACTGGCCTCTACGTTTTTCTGTAGCTTTTTAACCCTTCCTCAACGGTCCCTGTTGTCATAAGAGGTTTCTGTGGGTCTCTACCTCCATGGAATAGCTAATGATGTTTCATTTTCTTGCAATGTGCATTACACCTCCTTAGCTATTATGCATACTTAGTATTTTCCATGGACTCTGTGCTGCTGTGGTATTCGGAACACTATAATCCCACTGTATTGTTTGATAATAATGTGTTTTGTTTTTTTCTTGGGTGGGGGGGGGGGGGGGGGCATTTGAAAGGATAATTTTCAGCAGATAATGAGTAGTCTAAGAATAGGTGGTAAGAATTCCATCTAATATCTAAAATAGGAATCTTATTGTGCATTTCATCAGTAGTCATTCATTTATAAAACTTGATGGTGTCCCTAGTAATAAAGGATATTTGGAAAGTACGGTAGTGATGCAGAGTCGATCTATGTCCAAATGAGGAGCCTATACTGGGTATTTGCTTGTTGTGCATGCCTCAGAAAGGAGTAAAGCAGTTTCCACGAATTTCTGTTGTATAGCCACTTGTGGAAGCAGGGGTGTCACTAAGCTTCCTCGTGTTGGCAGTGAGGGTGCAGATGGAATTGCGTGCTATACAGAAATGACTGTAAGCAGAGTCCCTAGGGAGGGCTCTACCAGCTGTGCTATCGCCTAGAGCACAGGGCCCTGGATGCTGCATCATCGTTGCCCCATGGCCCATACATTTTCCCAGCATGGTGCCTAGAATGGCATCCTGTAGACAGTAGCACTGCTACAGTGTTGCTTGAAGCACCCATAGTGGGGCAGATGTATTAAGCCTTAACAAGAGATGATAAGGGTGATAAGGAGAGATAAATGTCCAGCCAATCAGTGCCTTACTGACTTTTTTCAAACACAACCTGTAACATGGCAGTTAGCAGGTGATTGGCTGGACGTTTATCTCTCCTTATCAACCTTGCATTTATCTCTTGTTAAAGCTTAATACATCTGCCCCAGTGTGTCATGTGTTCAGGGGGTGGGGCCTGTATAGTGAGCCTTAGTGAGCTCTGCTCGGGGATTGGCTGGGGGCTTAAACAGGCCAGTCTTCAAAACCATCTTTAGCACCACTGATGGTCTTGCAGCAAGTGTGCTCTGATGATGACTATGGGCCTAAATCATGTTTGCATGCAATGTCAGGCGTGTACGCAACTAAGCTGTTATCAGCAAACTGCACATGCGCCGTACTCGTAGTATACATGCACCAAGATACTTATATGATTCTGCTCGCTGGAAAGGATTTTATCACAGGGTGGTTCACCCTTGGGGCTGGTAACGGAATGGGGAGTGGCTGGAAAAATTCAGGCATATCATGGCCATTTTTAGGGCATTTATCTGCTGGCTGCTGCAATTATTAATGTAAAGAAACATGGCTCCTATTGTCTTGTCCAATGTGTATAGCCAGAAGTCAATGTTCCTCGTTCTTGGGAATAGGCTGCCTATGTGTACAAAGTTGTGAATGAGTTTATGATGGTTCCGGTGGGCGTAAGCAAGTACGTACAAACATGAATTAGGCCCTGTGTATGGAAAGGGGGGTACACTCGCAAAGATGCAAACAGCTCTGCATAAGTGCCCATTTTGTTCTGCGTAGGTGATTCGGCTTTGCTCAGGTTAGACACTATGTGTGGGTGTGTGTGTGTGTGTAGGACCTGATGCATCTTCAGTTGCAGTTTTGCTAAATAAACATAATACTACAACTGCTGTCTACCAGGGGTCCACCAAGGAGAGGGCAAGGCCATCCAGCATGTAAAGTACCTGCTCACAATGTAAGTGTAATCGCCCATGAGATCCGATTGCGGTAGCCTCCACCACCATCCCGGTGCCCCAATTTGCCGCCGGCCCCAGGCTTGAGGTGCCCGTAGAATGCCTATGCGTAGGGTCGGCTCTGATCTCAGGTGTGCATAGAGGGGGCAGGTCTAAAATGATGAAAATCAGCACAGACCTGTGAATCGTTGAGAGCCGGCCCCAACAATAAAACTGTCCAGAGAGAAGATTGGTAAGTATGCACTTACAGCTCCTATGGGGCCTTGTGACAAATTATGTTCCCCCCAAATATGTACAGCCTCTAGATATGAGTGGCTATATCGTCCTTTCTATGGACGATAATAACCAGCAGTGGCTGCAGCACCGACTACCTAGTCCAGGAAGGTCGGCCCTCTAAGCACATATAAACATACATGTGAAGATCTATGTAAAATATGTGTATGTAAAATAAGTGTATACCTATAGATTGTAAGCTTGTGGGCAGGACCCTCCTACCTCTATATAGGTCTGTAACTAACTACCCAATTTGTTTTATCACTACTTTTCAAAGTAGTAAAGCCCAAGTAAAGCAGTAAAGCACTACCTGGTGCTATGGGTCTATTTGTCACATTATTGCTGTCTTCAAGAAGATCCCTGTGGAGGATCAAAACGTCTACCAGATGCCATTATTTATTCAGTAAAAACCTTTTTTGAACTTTCAGATATTATGGTGAGTGCCTACTTCATCTATGCAAATTATACTATAGGAGCACGAATCCTCTACCGTGGAGCACCACCACTTTATCCTCTGATTGAATTGAGTGCGGTTCCTTCATTGACTATATATATATATATATATCAGTGGCATAAGTTTGTCCCAGGTGCCTGGAGGCAAGATAATAGTGTTGACCCCCCCTTCCCCCTCACACTCCACATAAACACACCACCTTATATAAATATGTATGTATAAATATGTATGTATTTGTGAATGTATGTATGTTAAGTATATTATGTTTAAAATAAAGAAAGTGTGTTGTCTGTTGTCCTGCTAGGAAGACGATGGCTTTCAATTAACTGATTCAAACTTGCAGGGGAGGAGAGGTGCCCCCTTGGGAGCAGGAGCCCAGCGGCAGATGACTCCATTGTCTCCCAGAGTTATGCCTCTGATATATATATATATATATATATATATATATATTTAAAAACAGGTTTCCAATGCACTCACAGTTATTTTCCAATGCTGGGGTGCTGCTGTAATTGTCCAAAGAAGACATGTACAAATCCAGAGACAAGGCACCCACCAATTTGTTTTGCAATAAATGTGTTTATTCCTCACAGACGCTGCATAGTACCAAAGTTTCGGTCCTACTCTTGGACCTTAGTCATGGTGCAGTCCATCACAAAAATCCCTTTCACTACTTTGGGATTTTTGTGATGGACTGCACCATGACTAAGGTCAATATTAGGACCGAAACTTTGGTACTATGCAGCGTCTGTGAGGAATAAACACATATATTGCAAAATAAATTGGTGAGTGCCTTGTCTCTGGTTATATATATACATGCAGAGAAGTCGGCACTCTTCCAAGGAAAATAAGCTTGGCTCCGATGCCTCCAATTCCAAAACCCAAGGTCAGGATACACAAAAAACCATCAGGTGGCACTTGGTTTCCACAACAAAAGACAGACTCAGAGACGTGTGTCAATCAACGTTTCATTTCTCTAATGGAAATTTCGTCAGGATACACGTCTCTGAGTCTTTTGTTTTGGAAACCGAGTGCCACCTGATGGTATATATATATATATATATATATATATATTCCCACTATCTCCGGCACTCGCCTCAATTCTCTGAAAGAACTCACATACACACAAGGTGCATTGCAACGTTTCGGACCGGTTTAATTTAGTCCGTCATCAGGCAGCAAATTTGGATATTTTGCTGCCTGATGACGGACTGAATTAAACCGGTCCGAAACGTTGCAATGCACCTTGTGTGTATGTGAGTTCTTTCAGAGAATTGAGGCGAGTGCCGGAGATAGTGGAAATACGTGTGAGCTGTGGCTTGTCCTGCGCACCGCCGTGCTGATCACAGAGTGCAAGTGCCGGCTATTCGCTGTATATATATATATATATATATATATATATATATGGCAAAAAGGCGTCACTCGGAGACTGGATACAGGTTCAAAGCTTTATTGTGTGGTGACCGATCACCACACGACTGGTGTCGGTCACCACACAATAAAGCTTTGAACCTGTATCCAGTCTCCGAGTGACGCCTTTTTGCCATATATACCTGGGAGGGCACTGGAGCAAGTATCGATTGTACAGACCAGTGGAGTGCCGGATTTTTTGTTTGGCTATATATATATATATATGTGTGTGTGTGTATCTGATTGTATAAGAATTGATGAGTCATTTATTTTCAAAGTGCTCAAAAAGTTATTTCCATTTCATATAGAATATTCACACATTTGCTCCCCCCTCCCCTCCCCCCCCAGAAAATGGCCTCCACATATAAACTATGGGGCCTACTATGACTATGGGGCCTACTATGATATGATTTGGAATACAGGTCTTTTTCAGCAGATCATGTGCTACATCTGTGAAGCTGAAGTTTTACCTTTGCAGAACTGTCCATGGACAGGGACTAACGCCATCATAAATGATCATAAAATATGCCAGGGCAGCAACTTGGCAGTGGTGGTGAGTCTAATTATCGACTGAAAGCCTTTGCAGATAAATTACTGTCTGCTCTGAGTAAAATCAGACTGCTTTGCTGTGAATTATTCTTGCACTAATCATTGGTCTTTTTTAGAGATATTTAGGGGAAAAAAATGATGTGGATCATACTGTAGAAAGACAACAAAATTGAAGTTCGTGCTTCCTAATCTCAGTCATCTACACTTACCGATGGGCCTAGTAAAGACTTTTTTAAATATTGTAGAGTTTATCCCTGGAATGGAGGGATGGATAAATAGACAGATTTATTTATTTATTTTTACCTTCTCCTCATGCAAATTAAAATGCAATATCTCAGCCATATGCACAGTGATTTCATAGTAATTTATGCTTTTGTGGTACTATGTGATGATTTCCATTACAATATGCATGCTCGGCCAGTGGCAACTCTCTGAGACATATGACCCAAATGGGATTCTGCAAAGCTTCCCAGGTGACCCATTAAAGTGTATTGTGTAACACCATCTCAAGATGACATTACCTAGCAGTGGGTAGCAATAGCTAAACTATCTCGGGATTGTGTTTGCTATTGAAGCTTATGCAGAACAGCTCAATTAAAAAAATGTAAAAATTAATAAAGGGTCCAATTAACAAAGAGACCTTACAGCATTTAACTTATGAGAAAAAGGCAACAGTTTTGAGTATTTAAAAAAATTTAAAAATGATGGCTGATTTTAGTCCAATTTTTTGAAATGCCAAACTTTTATGCAAATCTAGGACATTTTGCAAAGTCGCCAGTAGGAACTTCACCCTTATTCATGCACTATTAAAACAGGTTCTTTCTTTTTTTTTTTTATAAAATAAATATATATATATATATATATATGTGTGTGTGTGTGTATATATATATATATATATATATATATATATATATATATATACAGGTAGACGGGGTAGCCGGCACTCAGCTCCAGTAAGCTCTTTGTGCCCCGTGCCTTCAGTAGGAACCCTGCAGCAGCTGGGTCAATGTACAAATATATATATATATAGTAAATTATGAATCTCAATTGACATATGTTGCTGCATAGAATTAATTGTGCCTCTGATAGCACAATTAAATTACCTTCTAGAGGTCCCAAACAGATATAATATAATTTTAATCCCTCTGCGCTGATATAATAAGACAATACTTAGTAAGTTCATTTTTCTTTAATATAAATCCATTAATAATATGACATAAGTATCCTTGATACACTGTGCATATAAGAAGTAATACTGGTAATAATTGTGTTCATGGGTTTTTTTCTAGTTCACTTTTATAGGCAAATTCCTTCTCAAATGGACAAAACCATGTGTACTGCAGGGGGGCAGATGTAACAGGTAGAGAGAGTTAGATTTGGGTGGGGGTTTTCTTCAAAGTGAGATCTATATAGCAGTGTAAAAATAACGCAGTCAGTATTTTCCCTGCACAGAAACAAAATAACTCACCCAAATCTAAATCTCTCTGCACCTGTTACATCTGCCCCCTGCAGTGCACATGGTTTTGTCCATCTGGAAAGGAATTTGCCTCTAAGAGTGAACTAGAATAAGGCCCATTATGAGACGGTTCAGAAACAATAATAATAAAAAAAGCCGTGATCACCTCTCCTTTTAGCGTCAGGAAATGAGCGTGTGACTGCTGACATTTTCAGCACTAGATCTTCTTTTTATAGATTTTTTTTTTCTGATACATCTCAAAAAAATACAATTATTACTAGTATTTATTTTATATACACAGGGGGGAATTTACTAAGATGTGTATTCTACTTCACTTGTGATGTTGCTATGGGTAACCATTCAGATCCAGGTCTACTATATTCTAGAGGGTGCTAAATAAATAAGAAGTAGATTCGGATTGGTTGCATCTAGCAACATCCCATGTGAAGTAGAATACACATCTTAGTAAATTCCCCCGCAGTGTATTTTAGAATATCAAATATTATTATATCAAAGATCCTTAAGTCATATTATATATGATTTTTCATGAAAGAAAATTAAACTTAGTCATTTTATTAGAGCAGAGGTATTAAAATTATATTATATTTAGCAAAGAGGGGACAGTAAAAAGTCAGATCCAGAAGTTTTTCCTATGTTAAACATATGGCTGATATAATGGGGGCCAGGTTAGAAAGTCAGACACAAAACAGCAACATTATATAAATTTGAAAATAGAGTTATTTTTGTTTTGAGTAAGTTGCATTCAGCAATGTTCAGAAACACTTAAAGTACATAATGAATTTGTAAAAATAAACATTTTTAAAATAATTTCTACCCTTAGAAATCAACAAGATACTTTGATCTTCCAAAACAGCTTATGTACTCTACGTGTATTTTGTGCACTTTTCCCCATTAAATGTGTCACATAATATTCATGCTTGTGCAAATTGGACACACAATCAGCTTCTTCATTTCAAAATGATATGCAGCATGCCTACATTCTGTATGTAATTGTGAGTGTATATGCATACCAAAGTATTTTACAGCGTTGGGCCGGAAAATACTGTAGCAGAACATTTTTTTATGCAGATACAGTTGCAATTACATACAGAATATAAGCATGCTGCATATCATATAATCATTAAAAGCTGCTTGTGTGTCGTCTGATTTACATAGTGATGTGAATAAGATGCATTTTATGGGGGGAAAAGTGCAAAAAGTACATGTACAATACGAGACCTATTTTGAGAGATCAACATACTATATATTTAGCATGTTTAAGGTTTAGAATTAATTATTTGTTGCAAATGTGCTGTAATTGTGTACTAGTAGCGCTAGTCCTGTGAGAATTGTGTGCGTAAGTAGCGCTAGTCCTGTGAGAATTGTGTGGGTTAGCAGCGCTAGTCCTGTGAGAATTGTGTGTGTTAGCAGCGCTAGTCCTGTGAGAATTGTGTGTGTAAGTAGCGCTAGTCCTGTGAGAATTGTGTGCATTAGCAGCGCTAGTCCTGTGAGAATTGTTTGCGTAAGTAGCGCTAGTCCTGTGAGAATTGTGTGCATAAGTAGCGCTAGTCCTGTGAGAATTGTGTACATAAGTAGCGCTAATCCTGTGAGAATTGTGTGCATAAGTAGCGCTAGTCCTGTGAGAATTGTGTGCATAAGTAGCGCTAATCCTGTGAGAATTGTGTGCATAAGTAGCGCTAGTCCTGTGAGAATTGTGTGCATAAGTAGCGCTAGTCCTGTGAGAATTGTGTGCATAAGTAGCGCTAATCCTGTGAGAATTGTTTGCGTAAGTAGCGCTAGTCCTGTGAGAATTGTGTGTGTTAGCAGCGCTAGTCCTGTGAGAATTGTGTGCATAAGTAGCGCTAGTCCTGTGAGAATTGTGTGCATAAGTAGCGCTAGTCCTGTGAGAATTGTGTGCATAAGTAGCGCTAGTCCTGTGAGAATTGTTTGCGTAAGTAGCGCTAGTCCTGTGAGAATTGTGTGCGTTAGCAGCACAATTTTTGTGGGCATTATGAGCCATGTGCAGTGTGTCTAAGGGGCTCTACCTGGTGCAATGTGTACCTGTAATGCGAATAATGGAGACTACTGTGTACTTGGTACTATTATGTGACCACGCCCCTTCGCTATGAAGCCACACTCAATTTTTTTGCACTTACAGTCCCTATTTTTAGTATTGGGGGGGTCAATTCCCTTTCTGGCACATGGCATTGGACATGCTGGTAGGTGAACCGCCTGCGCATCTTCATAGGAGTAGCAGTGAGCTGCAGATTTTCCTTGATAATTTTGGCATCCACCTTCCCCAGAATCCTGAACAATTGCCCAGTCCCTGTTGAATAGAAACACCCCCACAAGTAGGGATGCACTGGGGCTGTATTTCAGCCCTGGCGTATTACTGTGCACATGCACCTGTGCTGACAAGGGGGCAATTTAACAGCTGATGGATCCATGCCATGAGTCATGGGGCCCTGGCTGTTATAATCCTGTTGCTGGTGGAAGAGACTCCTGACCACCTCGCACTGCTGTTGCCACCTTGGACACGGCACTGTCCCACGCAGCATGTGCTCAACCAGAGACAAGCATGAGAAGACCTGCCAGCTATCCAGTCACTGTGCTGACAGCTTCTGGACCGGAAATATTCAACATGTGAAGTGGTTCCGGCCCAGTTGCAATGGCAATGTGTGATGTGGCTGCAATATCCTGAATAGACCCTGTCGGCGGTCCTCCTTTGACAGTATAGCGGATAATCCATTACTGATTGGAGTGCTATATTTTGGATAAGTGATTGGTACTTGTTTCCTAGCACGGCGCCCATGATTTTGATCTTACTGCATCTTATACAATCGCATTGCATCGCATACAATATAGCGGCATGCGATGCGATTAGATTTTTAATTGTACAAGCACCCATACGGGTGCTTACAATGTTAAATGCACCCCCATTGTCAACACCAACCCCACTATCAACACCAACCCGAAGCGTGGCGAGCGTAGCGAGCCCGCGAGGGGCGGCGCTACGCGTCCTCCGACCTTTTCATAATCCCACTATCCACGTCGGCGTGGAGTCGATCTTAGATAGTGTGGCGAGCGCAGTGAGCCACCGAGCCCGAAGCGTGGCGAGCAGACGTAGATTACTTAACATGTATTCCGCGTCCCCTCGCGGGGCCCGCTGCGCTCGCCACGCTTCGGGCTTGGTGGCTCGCTGCGCTCGCCACACTATCTAAAATCAACTCCACACCGATGTGGATAGTGGGGGTATGAAAAGGTCGGAGGACGCGTACTGCCGCCCCTCGCGGGCTTGCTGCGCTCGCCACGCTTCGTGTTGGCGTTGATAGTGGGGGTGGCGTGGACAATGTGGGTTCATTTAACATTGTAAGCACCCATCAGGGTTGTACAATTAAAAATCGCATTGCATAGCATGCCATTTGCTGGCATGCGATGCTATGCGATATTTAATTGTACATTCCGGGTCATTTACCCGAATATCGCATCACATCACATACCATCGCATACCTTATGGCATGGTATGCGATGGGGTCCGTGCTAGGAAACAAGTACCAAGTGATCTACAGATAAGGGATACTTTACCTGTATTTGCAAATATATGTAACCAAGATCTCTGAATTCTATTATCAAGTAGTGTTCAAATCTAGGTACTGATATAATTCAGTGTGCTTGGGGAAACAATGTATTTCTCATACAATGGCAATGCTATGCTGGCTATTGTGAAGCTCATACATCAATGTATCTGAATCTTTGTTTGGACTGCTATAGTCTTCTTTATTTGGTCACAGCGAGTGGAGATCTTTGTACATTTCTTCATGGGGGAAGAGGAAGACATGTCTATGAGATTACATCAGAGATGTCTGATTCAATTTTGTGTTAAACTTATAAAAAGCAGAAATAAAACTCATGAAATGTTACAACAAGCATAGGGTGGAGAAACATTTAGTTTCTCCAGCCTACGCTTGTTGTATCAGTGGTGGAAGTATCGGTACTTGTTTCCTAGCACGGCCACAATCGTGAGTAATCGTGTCCCTTACTTAAGGGACACGATTACCCACGATGGACCCGATTTCTTTTGAAATCAGGTCCATTTTGCCGGCTAGGATAAAATATCGGGGGCATCGCGTCGGTCGGGACCATTAACATTGGTCCCGACGCGACCGACGCGATGCCCCCGATATTTCCATAGACTTCAATGTTAAAAAATATTTTAACATTGAAATCTTGTCGGGAAAGGTAAAATATCGGGGGCATCGCGTCGGTCGGGACCATTAAGATTGGTCCCGACGCGATGCGACGCGATGCCCCCGATTTTTGCATAGGATTCAATGTTAAAAAATTTTTTAACATTGAAATGGTGTAAAAATGTCAAAAAATGTGAAATGGGTCCATATGACCCATTTCACATTATAGATGTCCCCGTCGTCGCCCCACGATAGACGCCAACCCGAAGCGTGGCGAGCGCAGCGAGCCCGCGAGGGGCGGCGGTACGCGTCCTCCGACCTTTTCATGCCCTACTATCCACTAGGGCGTGGAGTGAGAATAGAATAGTGTGGCGAGCGCAGCGAGCCACCGAGCCCGAAGCGTGGCGAGCGCAGCGAGCCCCGCGAGGGGACGCGGATACCTTCACAGTTATACGCGTCCCCTTGCGGGCTTCACAGGTGTCCGTGGCGACGCGGACACCTGTGAAGCCCGCGAAGGGACGCGTTTACCTGTGAAGGTATCCGCGTCCCCTCGCGGGGCTCGCTGCGCTCGCCACGCTTCGGGCTCGGTGGCTCGCTGCGCTCGCCACACTATTCTATTCTCACTCCACGCCCTAGTGGATAGTAGGGCATGAAAAGGTCGGAGGACGCGTACCGCCGCCCCTCGCGGGCTCGCTGCGCTCGCCACGCTTCGGGTATGCGTCTATCGTGGGCTGCTGTTTACGCGCTTCAATTTGGGGGGGTTGGGAATTTTTTTCATTGAATCCAATGTAAAATTGGGTCCCAGGGACCCAATTTACATTGGATTCAATGAAAAAAATCGGGTCAAAAATCGGTCGGTCGCGTCGATCGCATCGCATGCGACCAAATCGCATGCGATGCGATCGACCGATTTTTTTCAGCACGACCACCCTGATCTTAATCGGTGTGGCCGTGCTAGGAAACAAGTATCGAAGTATCATACCATGTGCATTAAAGAACAGCTAAAGTATGACCGAAAGAATCACATGTAATTTTTTGGGCGGAGGCCACTTCACTTGTTTCTATACACTGGACTGTTGTTTGGATTCCAGATCATATTGATGGATTTATGATTCTTCACACATCACAATCGATTTCAGGAAATCGGGTATCCTCTCTGACATCTGCTCTTCTGTGAGATGTGTGGGTACCCACCTGGCACACACGATGCATTTTCAGTTCCTTTGACACAATATGCTGAACTGTTTGAATGAGATGCCAATTGAAGCTAAAAGTTTGTGTAAAGTTAACTGCAACCTTGTCACAGCTTTGGCAATGCTGACATCTGTAATACCCCTTTTACACCAAAACTGCCGGGTCGCACCCAGGTTTTTGGACCAGGATGCGACCCGGCAGTTGTTCCCTTTTACACCGGCGTCCCCTGGCAATATGAATATTCGGGCCCTGAGCCGGCACTCGGAGATGACATCATCTCCAAGTGCTCGGGAACCCGCCAACCATCTTCCACGCAATGCCGCCTGCCAGCTGCCCGCCCTGTCTTTGGGGGTTATTTTGGTTCACTCTTTCTGACAAATTCCTTATTAGATGGACAAAACCATGTACACTGCAGGGGGGCAGATGTAACATGTGCAGAGAGTATTAGATTTGGGTGAGTTATTTTGTTTCTGTGCAGGGGAAATACTGGCTGCATTATTTTTACACTGCAAAATACTGTTGATCTCACTTTGAAGTAAAACCCCATCCAAATCAACACCAATCTCTCTCTGCACATGTTACATCTGCCCCCCTGCAGTGCACATGGTTTTGTACCTCTAAGAAGGAATTTGTCAGAAAGAGTGAACCAAAATAACCCCCTTTGTCCCTCGCATGTGCCGCAGCAGGGGAAATCATTCGATGGTCAGCGACCATTATATGAGTTCTCCTACTGCGGCATATGGGAGGGGATGTGTCTTAGATCGATAAGGCGGGGGGACGGGTATTCCTCGGGGCGAAGTCACAGGGAATGACTATATTTTTGTGTCTTTGATGCACATGAGGGCACTTGAAATTTGGAATGGTTTCTTTTCTACCTTCTATATGCTCTAAAGAGGGGGATTATAGATCACCTGGACACTGTTGGAAATTGCCCGATTCTTATTCGGTCTACTCATCTCACCTAATAAGGCACATTTATCTATCTTAAATCATCAATCAAACCATATGAAGGTTTCTACTTATACCCCTTTCACACCAGCCTAAGTTCCCGGGTTGAGTCCGGGAACAACCCGGGACTAGCTCTGGTGTGAAAGGTTCCCGGGACAAAATCCCGGGCTAATTTGCCGGCAATCCAACCCGGCTAGTTACCAAGGTTACTCCCGGGTCCTTTCCGGACCACTGGCTGGTGTGAAAGGTGCAGGGACATGTCCTTGCTTCCCGTGTTGCCTTTGCTGATGTCAGCTAACGATGATTTGCTAGCAGGGCAACTTCCTGTTGTGCTGGACGCTCCCAGACACGCCCAGAGGCAGCAAACAGCGTGTAGGGAGATACATCGTGCACGTGCTGTGGGCAAAGTGCATTTTAAACCCTGCAACTCGGGCAAAGTGGGTTTTAACCCCTGCAAGTGTGGCTGCCATATCTTGGACGAATGAAGAGGTGAGGGAGCTGTTAGCCATCAGAGGGGAAGAGGAGATCCGGCGCCAGATTACAGGCACTGTGAAGGATGCCCAGATATACCACAACATTGCCAAGGCCCTGGCATCGCGGGGCTTCGTCCGCAGCCAGCAGCAAGTGGTGAACAAGTTGAAGGGGCTGAAGAAACAATTCCACCGCATACATGACCGCAATCGGAATAAGAGCGGGGCTGCAAGGCAAGATTGGATCTTTTATGAGCTGTGCAAAGCATGTTTTGGCCACACTGCGCTGAGTGACCCCATCAGCCTGTCCTCCAGCTCGATCACTCTCTCATCGGTGGTTGATGAAGACAATCAGTCGATGGACAGTACCGAATCTGGGCCAATATCACCTGGGCCAACATCACCGATACTAGTCCCAGATGACATCGATTTAAACTCCTCTGTTAACTCCTCCGTTAACCATGCAGATGACAGCATAAGTGGCACCAGTGTAGAAACCATCCAAGAGAGTGATGTGCCCGCCACACCCAAAGCAACACCCAAGAAAGCTCTCCCTGTGATGCGCACCAATAGTAAGTATTTATTCTTGCTTAAATGTCCTAAGCACTTGCATTCCAATACACAGTAATGCTGCACTATACGCCACCATTACCGTCCACTGCAAAGTTTGGTGTCGCAGAGTGTATCAAGTTTAGGTGGGAGTAGGCCACAAACACATACGATCACACCACTGCTTTTTCTTATGCCTTTTTCTCCTTCTTTTACTCCCCTTGCAGTATATACAGTTCCACCGCGGAAGCGCAGCCACCAAAGTAGAGCTCGCAGCACGGGAAATGACCAGGGTGCTCTGTGAAGAACTGCGCGACATGGACAACAACATGGAGCGACAGGAGGATGCCCGGCAACTCCGTTTCATCGAGGCGGAAAGAGAGCTGCAGCAGACCTTCATAACACAGATAATGGGTCACCAAGAGCGCATCTTGCACAGCTACCAAGACCATCAATTCCAGTTCCTGGAACACATCCTGCCTCGCTTTGTGGGTAACAACATGCTTCCAGCTAACCAAGGCCCTATTGCCCCTGAGCATAGCTACCCGCCGTATTCCAGAGGTCCATACTATGATCCTCCTAACCCGCCACCATCCTCGCCTGAATAGTATTGCTGTTTTAAGGGCACATTTCATTTTGAAATAGTATTGCTGCTTTAAGGGCACTTTTGTAGGTAGGGGGGCTGGGGGAGGTTGGGTTTTTAGGGTGTTATTTTTTTATTTATACAGTATGCTGATAGTTGGGCACTTTATATGCCTGTGCACTTTACAGGTTTGATGTTTACAATGGCCCGAGCACTTTTCAAGTTTACAAAAAAGTTGGCCTGATTCATAAGGTCAAAAGTTATGTTCTGTTTAGGGGCGGGGTGGGGGGATGTTTGATGCTTGTGGGGGGCGGGGGTGGGGGTGGGATGTTTGATGATTGTGGGGGGCGGGGGTGGGGGGGGTTGTTTGATTTGTGTAATGTGCCTTTATATTTATTGTATTTATCTTGCACTACTGTGCCTAGAAATAGGCAAAGTTTTATACTTTTATATATGCCTTCTCATTTGTTTTCTTGAAGTAAACAAGGTTAAAACACTACAACTGTTTGGTGTCTAATTTTTAATAATCAATAATGTAATGTGGGCCTAAAAAAGGCCATTTTCAATGATAAATGCAGGGTCAACCCGGGTTTGGTATGAAAGGTACCGACCCGGGTTGTCCCTGCTTCAAAAGCATGTGTGAATGGGTCCCAACCCGGGAATGTCCCTGCTTGTCCCGGGAATGGAATTCCCGGGTTTGTCTCTGCATTTCTGGTGTGAAAGGGGTATTAGTATAATTTAGCCATATGGAATAGGACCTCGTGCACGGGCTGAAGCGAATGTTCCAAACCCGGCCTAGCGAATGGATCGCCGGCACAACCCATTCGCAAGCAGGATTCGGATGCCAACGGATATTTTCTGTGTACATCTATTTGTATGCCTGTGGAAACCTCTCCCATCAGTCGATGGTCAATGACCATGGAATGATGTGGAAAGCGCTCGCCCATGCACGACTGGTCTAAACCACTCGTACATTTGAGCAAAGAAAAGCAGGGATATGGGCGGGCAGCTGACATCTGGTTAAGCCAGCTGCCCGCCCCCCTCACGCACATCATGACCGCATTTCCATACGCACGCCCTTCGTTTTCATGGGAACGCCCATGAAACGCAGAGCGAACGCTTATGGTAATGACCCAGATCAGGCTGCCATGCCGCCACGAGCGAGCACCCGGCAGCTGACATCTGGTTAAGCCAGCTACCCGCCCCCCTCACGCACATCACGACCACATTTCCATACGCACTCCCTTCGTTTTCATGGGAACACCCATGAAACTCTTATGGTAATGACCCAGATCAGGCCGCCATGCCGCCATGAGCGAGCACTCGGCGACTGGACTTCTCGCCGAATTTGCACACTCCCTCCGTACAGACATGCGCAGAAATGGTTCTGCGCATGCGTATACGCACAACATCGGTGCACTGGCCGAATTAGGGTCCAAGCAAAGAGATCAGAATAAGGGCCTAAATCTCTTTGAGAAGCGTTGGCTTTGCTACATCTATGAATACAAACAACTATTCTTAAGAAAGAATCATTCCAACAACAAGGAGTCTGTAAAAGTGTATTTTATTGTCTTTTTTTTTATAAAAGTTTTAATACTTAAGTTCTTAATTTGTTGTCAATTTCCAAAGGGATCTCGTTTATATCTATATATGTTTTTCCCCTCGGTTTCTCCCCTTTGCTGGCGTTGGAACACCCAATGGGGAACCCTACTACATATATGGTGGGATTGCCCCCAAACTGCAACCTTTTGGAACAAGGTCATCCAACTCTCCTCCGAAATTCTGGGATTCCGAACCCCCGATAACCTTGACTTTTGGCTGCTATCTCACACCACCATCCCTTTCACAAAATATAAACAATCCCTTCTAAAACACCTTAATAACGCAGTGAGAGCGGTGATACCGGTCCATTGGAGGTCTACAGACCCTCCTACCATCTGGGAATGGTTCCAGAGAATTGAGTTATAGAGCCATGGAGGACCTATTCTATTCAACCCTAGAAAAACAATCAGATTATGTAGCCACATGGCTTCATTGGGGGCAGGGACTGATGTGAATCACCACAGACATTATCCTCTGAAAAGCATGTGTGTGTATGTGTGCCCACAAGCGCAACCCTGTCATAGGAAATATGGATGGTGAGCTACACTGGGACAGGTGCATCTGATGTGAATTGGCATAGACAGTATTTTCTGTAATGTATAAATGTACCAGTGTGTACGTGTGCTCCTGTCATAGGGAATATGCACAGTAAGCGAGAGTGAAACAGGAGCGGATGTCAATGATCAAATGTTATGTGAAAAGGGCTGTGTAATGTGCACTAAATACAAAACTAGTCGTAATAATATTAAATAATTACATAGATAGATAATTCAGAAAGTAGTAAATATGTATTGTTGTCTTTAGGTAGATAAAATAGATAGATAAAATAAAAAATCGGGTGGTTTTTAGATAGATAGTTTATTAGAAATAAATAGAAATCAGATTTGAAACTATTATGAAAATCATGACATATTTAGATACAGTAGTTAGATACAGTAGATAGATAGATAGATAGATAGATAGATAGATAGATAGATAGATAGATAGATAGATAATTAGTTATACAGGTTGAGTATCCGGTATCCGAATATCCGTTATCCAAATTATTCCGAAAACCATACATTCCAGAAAGTGAAAAAATATATATTTATTTGCTAAAAACTTACTGGGGACATTTGTAACAACACTAATGACGACATGATATGTAACTTGCACTATATATGTGCAAAAACTGATTGCTTGGCATTTAAATTCAGTGCCTGAGATAGTACACACATTTTGTTTCATGTTTTGAAACCTTGTTTTTTGAACAAATAAAATACATTTGTGTGCAGTTCATGTGGTTGATGTGTAATAAATGAAAGATACTTAAAAATACATCATTGAAATATTAAAATATTCCGAAATCCAGAATAACCCGTTTTCCAAAATTCTCCTGGTCCTGAGCATTTTGGATAAGGGATACTCAACCTGTATTTGAAATAAATAGAAATCAGAATTTTAGACAGATTTGAAATTATGAACTGAGTATTAGAGATATAAAAAAATGGAAATATGGTGTATTTTTTTCCTCATAGCATATATTATTTATTGTATGTTATAAGGAAGCTGAAATACATTCATACAATAAAATGCAGTCATCTGTGCACTGTTTATGCATCAGCAAATGTCTTAATGATGAGGTGGGGGAGGTGAGAAGTGGCACAGTCAGTAACTACAATAAAATGACCACAGACCACTCTCTGTGAAAGAATTGACATTGATGTCTGAATGGGGAGTAGTACAGACCCATTCATTACAAAGAGATATTGTTGGTTTGGACGGGCTGGTCATGACACACACACACACACAAACACTCACACTGCGGCAGAGGTTGCAGCTGATACATACAAGCAGTCTGCTGCAGAGCAGGCCTTTCTCACTTTAATAAGATACTATATCCAGTGGCGTAAGTTCGTTCCAGTTGCCCGGAGGCAAGATATATATTGGTGCCCCCCCCCCCCCCCCCCCCCCCCCCACACACACACACACACACACATACACAATCCTATATAACTTTACATAAAATATATATTTCTGTTCAGAAATATAGAAAGATAGAAATAACATATATATTTCAGAACTCAGCCACAGAAGCAATATTGTTGGCTTTTAAATGACTAATTTAAACTTCCAGGGGGAGGAGAGGTGCTCCCATGGGAGCAGGAGCCCGGCGGCAGATGACTCCATTGCCTCCCAGAGTTCTGCCTCTGACTATATCTGTTTTCCCTAGACCAACACTGCAAATATGAATTTAGACAGGGGAGCACCAAACATACAGTAGTGCTGTAAGAAATACAAATCAACAAGTACTGTCATTAAAAATATATAAAAAAATATATTCACCTACCACACTCTAGTATGGGTCTTCAACCTGTGGCCCTTCAGATGTTGTAATACTACATGTTCCAACATGCATTGCCACATTTTTTCCTATAAGAGCATGCCGAAACTATCAGGGCATGCTGGGAAATGTAGTTCCACAACATCTGGAGGGCCACAGGTTGAAGACCTGTGCTCTACTGTATGCTATCCATCAGGTAAAATACAAGTATCAGAGGACTCCAGGACAATATGAGATGATCTATTTTTTTCTTCTATCTGGGAAACAGTCATATTGTTTCTATTATTTATTCATTTTTAATGCACCATGGGCCTGATTCAGCTTAGTTAGAAAAGCAAAAAAGCATGAAACTGGGCAATATTTAGATTTGGGTGGGTTATATAATTGTCTGTACATTTGAGCACATCCTGCCTATATCTCCCTTTCTGTGCACATTACATCGTTTGCCCAGCTGTATGCTGTTTGATTTGCTAACAAAGCTAAATGAGACATTATGGCAGTGGTGTCAAGTCTGTGGCCCTCCAGATGTTGTGGAACTACACGTCCCAGCATGCCTTGCACAAGTATTAGCAATCCATTATATAAAATCTGAGGCAGTGCATGACGGGAAGTGTAGTTCCACAATAGCTGGAGGGCCATGAGCTTGACACCACTGCATTGTGGCATGGGTCTTCAAACTGTGGCCCTCCAGATGTTGTGGAACTACAAATCCCAGCATGCCTTGCCACAGTTTTGCTATAAGGGAGTGTCAAAACTGTGGCAAGGCATGCTGGGATTTGTAGTTTCACAACATCTGGAGGGCCACAGTTTGAAGACCCATGCATTATGGGATGGGGGTTTATTTACTAACATGGGAATTTATTGAATATGGGACATTACTATGGGTAACCAGTCACATTCTATCTATTATATTCTAGAAGGTGCTAAATAAATAAGTAGATTCTGATTGGTTGCTACGGGCAACATCCCATCTTCAATAGAACTCCCATCTTAGTAAATAAACCCCTATGTTTGTAGCTCCCCAGTCTTTTTTCAGATCTCATAAACTGAGCAGGTAAATTCCAGAAAAATCTGTTCCTGCATTATTAGGCAGACTTTAGAGACAGCAGTTGGCACAATTTATAGTAACAAGTATGGCACCAAGAGCTAATGCTCTATTGCCAACCTCTTCACAGGGAAAGCCTTCTCTCATAGCTGCTGTTGTGGAAAGAGGTTTTTGCTAAGTAATGCAAGTAGCTTTTTTTTTTTTTTACTGCAATATGCAACAGAAAGAGATTCCCATTCCAGTCTGCCACCAAAGATAAATGTGTATGACAGTTCTATATGCCCCTCAGGGCTCCTGAATTATAAGAAAGAGTGGGCCACAGCCAAGTATATATATACATATATATAAATACGATGGGTACTGTCCAGCGCTTCAAGCCTTGGTGATTCTGACCTGCTCGTTAATAGTCCTGAATAAAGGCTCCTGTTTAGGAGAATGAGTCCTTCCACAAAACCCAAATCCTGTGTGACAGGTGGCTGCTATGTTCTCCGATGAAACGTTGTTGTATCGTCTCAGAATGTTTACTAGGAAATGGATAAGAAACAGCGCTCTCTAGTGTAATAAGTGGGTATTCACACTTGTAAATAAAAGTAATGTGCATACCGTGTTCAAGTGATTATTGTGCTCATCAGGTGAATCTTTAAAACAGAGGTCTCATGATTTACCAGGCTGCTACCCGGACTGTAAATCTGGACACAGTCCAGTTGTCTCCCCACGAGTACCAATGTGTAATCCAAACACATGTGCCATGTGTTGATAAAATAGGAAAGTAAAAACAATTAAAATTAAAATTGGGAGTTTATTTAAAGTGCATAAAGTGAATAAAAAACAAGTTTACAGGAATAAAGTGCTGGGGTAGAAACAGGCTCCTCTCTACGCGTTTCGTCTCTTACACCCTACAGGTATGGGTTGGACTTCATCACCCTCCTGATTAAGTCCAGCCCATAAACGGGTCCGTTGATCATGGCATCTTATTTCATGCATCTTCAAATATAATTAATTAAAGTCAGATGAGTGCCGCCTTTGTCCTTTATTTCCCAGGAGCTGAATCAGTCCAAACAATTGGGAAGGGGTAACTAGTACATTTATACTTTTTCTGTGCAGGGTAAATACTGGCTACAGCTGTATACCAATCACAGATGATTTTAATCTGTTCTCTAAGCAATCTGACTAGATTGCTTAGAAATTAAGCATGGATTGCTCAGTGTATATACCCCTGTCCGGCCATCTCCTGACTAGATCTTGACTACATGTAGTGAAAATCTAGTTAGATTGCTTGGCAAGTAACTGCATATTGCTCCTTGTCTACAGAATGAGCGATCTAGAGCAGCGGTTCTTAAACTGTGGGTCCTGACCCCAAAGTGGGTCCCAACCTTCTCAGCATGGGGTTACGACTCCATGTTGCTGACCATCAGGCTGATGACTTTTCTAATCTCAGCCAGTGATTCAAGATGTCTGTTGAATTGTCTGTAATTTTAGACTCCTCCCATCATGTTGTGCCTACACAATGCTGCAATGCATGTGCTGTCTGCTGACCTCACATGTGTGGTGCCCACTCTCGGTAACTTGCTGGGGTCCTGTAATTATTTTTATTGCCTGATGGGGTCCCAGAGGAAAATAGTTTGAGGACCCCTGATCTAGAGCATTCCTTGCCTCTCCGTGTAAGCCTGTTTTTTTTTTTGCTTAAAAAAATTGCTCAGCAAATTGCATGTGTGTATGGGTGAACTAGACCATAAATTACTCAGCCCAAAAGTTTAGCACACATCGCAACATGTGTATTCCTTTAAAGATATAAAGTAGCAGAATACCATATAGAAATTAAAAGTAGCAGAACATGTAGTAATATGCTATAACAGCAAGATAATACAATTGTACTATAGGCAGACTTTGGAAGGTAGTACTCTGATTTTCTCACGTCCCATCCCTTGTCCAGCAGTTTCTCCCAGCATAGTTGGGGGGTCTCCTCTACCACTCAAAGAGCAGCAGTGAATAGGGGATGCGGTCATTTGGTCTACTGCATTATGGTAGAAAGTCATTAGGTCGAATCCATTAAGTCGACATGCTAAAAGGTCGACATGACTCTAGGTCGACATGGGAAAAGGTCGACATGATTCTAGTTCGAAAGGTCATTAGTTCGACAGGTCATTAGTTCGACAGGTCATTAGTTCGACATTGTCTATGTCGACATTCACAAGGTCGACATGGAGTTTTTCACTGTTTTTTGAGCCAACATGTGCCGACAGGCGGTATTTCATGCCCTACCATCCACTAGGGCGTGGTGGGAGAATAAAATAGTGTGCCGAGCGTAGCGAGGCACCGTGCCCGACGCATAGCGAGCGCAGCGAGCGATGCGAGGGGATGCAGTGCACTTTAAACTGTGTCCATGTCGACTGTGTTGACATTCAGGTAAAAAAACTGTGAAAAACCCCATGTCGACCTTGTGAATGTCGACATAGACAATGTCGAACTAATGACCTTGTCGAACTAATGACCTGTCGAACTAATGACCTTTCGACCTAGAATCATGTCGACCTTTTCCCATGTCGACCTAGAATCATGTCGACCTTTTAGCATGTCGACCTAATGGATTCGACCTAATGACTTTCTACCATAATGCAATAGACCAAATGATCCCAACCCGTGAATAGGAACTGCATCTATTTAGGGACAGGGAGCTCACACAGCACTGGTCATGACCCCACACAGTCGAAGTGGGGGAGCAGCCTTGTAATCGGACATTACTGCAAATCCAAGCCTCATTTCCCAAGACCACGCCTCCTTTTCTGTCCTGACCCCTGCCTAGAGAAAGTTGGTAGGTATGGCTTGTGGTGGTACTGTCAGTCTGAAACTTACCAGTAACTACAAAATAATGCACTGTACTGTACCATATGCCATCTTGCATGGAGTGTAAATGGACAGGACACTGTCCTACTTAGTAAATACTGTATGTGTATATAATTGAAAATAAAAAAGGTTGTAGTTAAATTAGCTATTATCAAATGAGGGCTTATACCAATCAATGTAAATAATAACATTAGGAAAAGGGGGCATTACTATTTTCCCCTGGATATAGCTCTGTACACTGGACTGTTGTTTTCAGACGTTAGATATCTTGGTGGTGAATCATTAGGTCACTCTGTACAATTCTGATCTCACTTCTGTATTTTTCATCTCTATGCAAAGCTAAGAGGTGGGTCAAGGCTTTACTCACTGTTATTTGCATGTCTGTGCATTCATCAAGGCTGAGCTTATTTCCAAGTGAATAAGGGCTGCTAGGAACATAATGCATGACATCATTCACAGCACACAATCAGCCCTGTTTATGTGCTATGTCCCAGACGCTGTTCTGGATGTCTTGGTGTTCTCTCTTCCCAGGGAAAGTGACTTTGAGTGGGTATTATTAAATGCTTATGGAAATGAATAAAATATGGCTTATTTTCACTGAGAACACGTTGGACCTTTTTTTTATTTTGTATACACATTTCCCCTCCGCTTTATTTCAACTGGCAAAAGATAAAGAAAGAATTTCAAATATCGACAAATCCTGACATTCAGGTTTAACAGTACTAGGGAACCATCCTTGCTTATACTGTGAGGTCCTCTTTAGAAGGGCCCGGTGTAATTTATGCATGGATATTATCATAGGTGTGCGCACATTGAGTGTTAGGGGTGCACAGGCACCCCCAAATGCTGTGCCCACCCTTGTGGACAACTCCCTGCCGCTAGCAATACCAGCAATGCCTTTTACCAAAGTCTTTTGCTTTTTAGACCCGTATTCCATTAAAATTAGTGCCCATCAATCAATTGTGTGTTTTGCATTATTAATTGTACTAAACCGTTGTCATATCACTACATACCTGCATAATCCATATATTTTTTTTACTTTATATGTATGTATTGTTATACAGAGTAATAAAAATATTAAAACTGAAATAGACATTTTATATTTTAGCGAGTACTAATAGATGATGGTAAACATGCATGATTGGCAGTGTTAGACACAGCCAATGGGCAATGCTAGACATGCCCAATAGGTGGTGCTAGACACACCCCTTTGACGGTGCACCCCCTAATAAAATGGGCTGCGCACGCCTATGGATATTATGGGGGCTCAATCCAGGGTATCCCAGGATTGAGCAGTTTTCAATCCCAGTATTGAAAAAAATACCCCAGGATTGGCATCTTTAGTCAACATAATAAGGACAACATGCAATAGGTCGACAGTGACAAAGGTCAACATGCATTAGGACAACGTGGTCAAAAGTTTGACAAAAAAAGGTTTAAACATGAAAAGGTCGGCATGAGTTTTTCGCCTTTTTTAAAAAAAAACTTTTTCATAGTTTTTCATCCTCGTGGACTACAATTATTTATTTATTTATTTATTAACAGTTTCTTATGTAGCGCACACAGATTCCGCAGCGCTGTACAGAGTAAAGTTGAACATTCACATCAGTTCCTGCCCCAGTGGAGCTTACAATCTATATTCCCTACCTAACATACACACGCACACGCAGACATTCTAGAGTTAATTTGTTGGGAGCCAATTAACCTTCCAGGTATATTTTTGGATTGTGGGAGGAAACCGGAGCACCCGGAGGAAACCCACGCAAGTACAGGGAGAATATACAAACTTCCGCACAGTTAGGGCCATGGTGGGAATCGAACCCATGACCTCAGTGCTGTGAGGCAGTAATGCTAACCATTATACCATCCATACTGCCCAATTGGGAATGGTAAAGTGGTGAGCCAAGCTAGGGTATGCATTACACTAATTAGGGCTATGCCAACAGGTGTCGACATTGACAAAATTGTGCAAGGTAAAGGATTAGGTACTCTTTACCTAGCACGGCGCCCATCGCGGGCATCGCGGGCATCGCGGCCATCGCATGCACTAAAAAACGGGTGCGACGCGATGCCTGCGATTTCCCGTAGGGAACAATGTTAAAATTGTGATTGGACGCGATTTGAGTGTTCAATGCCTCAATGCCCGCGATTTTTCCATAGGAAACAATGTTAAATGGGCCACAGAGCCCAAATAGTCCCCCTAAAGTCTGAAATGGCCCACCACAATTGTTAACGCCACCCCACGATCAACGTGAACCCGAAGCGTGGCGAGCGCAGCGAGCCCGCAAGGGGCAGCGGTATGCGTCCTCCGACCTTTTCATACCCCCACTATCCACGTCGGCGTGGAGCCACCGAGCCCGAAGCGTGGCGAGCGCACGCGGATACCTTCACAGGTAAACGCGTCCCTTCGCGGGCTTCACAGGTATCCGCGTCCCCTCGCCATGCTTAGGGCTCGGTGGCTCGCTGCGCTCGCCACACTATTCTATTCTCAACTCCACGCCGACGTGGATAGTGGGGGTATGAAAAGGTCGGAGGACGCGTACCGCTGCGCTCGCCACGCTTCGGGTTCACGTTGATCGTGGGGTGGCGTTAACAATTGTGGGGGCCATTTCAGACTGTTAGGGCTCTGTGGCCCATTTAACATTGTTTCCTATGGAAAAATCGCGGGCATTGAGGCATTGAACACTCAAATCGCGTCCAATCACACTTTTAACATTGATCCCTATGGGAAATCGCGGGCATCGCGTCGCACCCGTTTTTTTAGTGCATGCGATGGCCGCGATGGACATCGTGGGCGCCGTTCTAGGTAAAGAGTACCAAGGATTATGTATGCATCTACTAAAATTAAACTTATCTGCGCTTTAGGGTTTTTTTTGGGATGTGTATACGCACACACAGTTCTGCTCATAAGTTTACACACCCTAGCAGAATTTGTGATTTTCTGGCCATTTGTCAGAGAATATGAATGATAACTCACAAAATTTTCTTTCACTCATGGTTAGTGGTTGGGTGAAGCCATTTATTGTCAAACAACTGTGTTTACTCTTTTTAAATCAGGTGAGGATGGTAAACAGGAAACAGGTGAGGAGTTAGAAATCACAGTACATCATTGCTGGGGCACATTTCACCATTATGTCACACCCCTATGGCAAAATGCCATGATTTGTGTGTCAGCGGGCACAAGGCAATATTGTGGTACCATAGACACTAGGTGTACTGGGTACTAAGAGAAATATATATATATATATATACCGTATTCAATATAAAACACTTCTACTTGCATATAAAGCTTTTAACCATACTGCACCAGCATATATCTCTGCACTTATCACAAAATATCTCCCATCTCGACCACTACGCTCTACACAAGATCTGCGTCTCTCTTCTGCACGGATCACTAGCTCCCATTCACTATTACAGGACTTTCATCGGGCTGCTCCCATCCTATGGAATGCCCTTCCACGCACATTAAGACTCTCCACCACTCTCCAAACTTTCAAGCGTTCCCTGAAAACTCACCTCTTCAGGCAAGCCTATCATATTTAAGTTCTACATGCATAACCCTCCGAGGCACTTATGTATTATATAGCTTCCCTTCTGGACTTGTAACTTGGTGGGACTGCTATGCTATTACTGGTGCCTGTCCTTGTGTTTCCCCCCTATATCCCTATAGATTGTAAGCAGGGCCCTCCTACCTCCAAGTCTGTCTGTTGTTACCCAGTTTGTATTATCACTGTCTACTATTGTAAAGCGCAACGGAATCTGCTGCGCTATATAAGAAACTGTAAATAAATGAATAAATAAATAAATATACTGTACACACACACACAATACAAAGTCCCAGAATTTGCGCTAATTGTTATTAATGTTAATCCACGGTCACTTATAACACTTAGCCTGCTACTAGTTAGGCTTTTTTTACCACAAATACCAGCACAAAAGTGTTATATAGCGCCCTATATTCCACTAGTATTTACTATAGTCCTTCCCAATTTCTCAAACTCTTATAGATATGGACAAGATTCTTAAATATAAAACATTTATTAAAAATGTAAACATAAAAACAAATTTCATACACTTTTCTTGTCAGAGGGTTTTTCTCATACAGTCGGTGTATACATAAGCCTGGCGCGTTTCGTCTCCACACAAGACTTCATCAGGGGTGTATGATACAAATCTTCGCCAATCTTTTTTGTTGTTTGTGTGGACCAGTACTGATGTCCTACTGAGTGCTTTTATTTAGCACATTTATTTCCCACTGATTGTGATTTCACTGTGGTATTAGGGGTTTCCAAACAACAGTGTTAATGGGTATTCCTCCCCGCCTTTAATAGTGCCACAAATTATCAACTTAATTGAATTCTGGAGTTAAACGTAACCCATACTGTTCATCATATATGAAAGGATCCAAATGATGGGATTGCAATTAGTTCCTATAGAGGGTAACCAGCCTCCAATAATAGTATATTTAATTTGTTCCTCAGAGGTGGGGCACAATATGCAATTCAAATGTCCAAAAGACAGACACTGGTTTGACAAATAGATGTGTACACCTCTGTGTCCAAATTGCATTTTGGACACAGAGGTGTACACATCTATTTGGCAAACCAGTCTTGTGTGGAGACGAAATACGTCAGGCTTATGTATACACCAACTGTATGAGAAAAACCATCAGACAAGAAAAGTGTATGAAATTTGTTTTTATGTTTACATTTTTAATAAATGTTTTATATTTAAGAATCTTGTCCATATCTATAAGAGTTTGAGAAATTGGGAGGGACTATAGTAAATACTAGTGGAATATAGGGCGCTATATAACACTTTTGTGGTGGTATATATATATATATATATATATATATGTCCAGACGAAAGAGGTTAATAAAGACCTCAGAAATGTTGACCACACTTGGGTGTTGCTGCTAATTCTTTGCTGATAAGTCTCTTTGCTGATGGAGCCAGTACACAAGCCTTTCTGAGTGCCGGATTACCTACCTGTCATATATATATATATATATATATATATATATATAATGTTGATGTTGCTTATTTTTTTGTGTTGGGGAGGAGGGAGTGATAGAGTGACCAGCCTGCAGCAGGTCCCATGACAGGAGCCGGCTGAGGTGGACAGTTAAGTCAGTCAGAGTCTATAAATAGCTCCCTCCCAACAGACAGGGGGCAGTCTGCGGTCATTTTATGAGGGAGCGGACCCACAGCTACACTAGTCCCGATGTTTCCCAGTAAGTGTGAGGGAAGTGATGGTGCTGTGTTGAAGGACAGAACAGTAGTACTTTCCGGCAGCATCTCTCAGAACTAGCATCCCTTGGCAGGTGCTGTGAGGTAAAGACAGCCAGAGAGTGGGTCGTTGGTAGCCAGAGAGAGAGAAAGAGAGAAAGAGAGAGAGGGGGGTTCTCCTCAGAGAGACTTCCATGTAAAGAGACCCACTGACAGCAACATAGAGGTCTGTGATTACACTGCACTGTGCTACACTTTGTCACAAATCTCCAGCTGATAGCTTTCATTATTGACAGTATTTGTAACTGGGCTTGAAGGGTGCAGGATAGCTCCAACCACAGGACATGCCCCGGCCTCCTCTCTGCAATGTCCCTGAATTCCCAGTTAGTAGCGGCATACCTTCATAGAAACTACTTTGGTGACTCTTATTTGCTGGTGAGTGGCTGGTCACATAAGGAACCAGACCTCAGGAAGACTGACTGGTACCTCTGGTGGGCACCTAACAGGGTATAGGGTTTATAGGTCTACAGTGTCTAGGTCGACACCAAAATATCAACATGCCAAAGGTTTGACAAAAGGTCGAAAAAAATCAAAAGGTCGACTCGAGAACAACACAGTCAAAATTGTTATTTTGCCTTTTTATTTATTTATTTTTTGGACTTTTTCATACATCTACTTGGATGCCGATTGGAGTAAAGTGTGCCAATCGCAGCAAGCGAAACAAGCCAAGCAAGTACACTAATTGTCAACAAATGTCGACATTGACACAAAAAAAAGATGAAACACCCATGTCTATCTTTTCATTTGCCTAGCTTTTTCTTGCCGAGTCTTTTGCTTTTGTCAACCTTTGTCAATGTCGACCTTTTTCATGTCAAAATCTTGTCAATGTCGACCTTTTGGTGTTGACCTATTGATTGTCTACCTAGACATCCACACTCACCTAACAGATAACAGCATAGCTAACCACCATTACTCCCGATCTGATTCGCTGACCTATCCTATGCCCCATTAAGAATAAAGCTAGCCCATTTGTCAAAGCGAAGAGCAACAACCACTTTCCACTGCAACAAAGATTTAACGGTATACAGTCTCCACATTCTTATTTGTATATATGTGTAATAAAGCTACAAACCACCGCCATAGGAACATGGCATGTTTAATAAATAAAAAAACAACAACATTTGGTACATTGGGGGGGGGGGGGTTGTGTTTCTAGCAATTCAGAAACGTCCCTTGCATGCGCTAGTTCCATTGTCAATTTGCCCAGATCATGGGCCTGATTCTGGTTGGTTTGCACTGCAGGTGGGGCAGATGTAACATGTGCAGAGAGAGTTAAATTTTTGTGGGATGTGTTCAACCTGAAATCTAAATTGCAGTGTAAAAATAAAGCAGCCAGTATTTACTCTGCACAGAAACAAAATAACTCCCCCCAAATGCGGAGCAAGGGAGGGGACACAGTACTCTTATATCGTGTCCATGTCGACCTATTGATTGTCGACCTAATTCCTTTTGACCCTATGACTCTTTTACTTTACTTTTGACCCTATGAAGGGGGCACTTCTCCTCCCCTGCAAATTGAAATTAATTAATTGAAAGCCATTGAAATAGCATCTGTGGCTGAGTTCTGAAATATATATGTGTTCTTTCTCTCTCCATATATAAATAGATATATATTTCATAAGATACGTGTGTGTGTGTGTGTGTGTGTGTGTGTGTGTGTGTAAAGTATATCAGAGCCGGCCCTAGCCTAAATGACGCCCTAGGCAAGATTTTGGCTGGTGCCCCCTAGCACCGCCACTAGTTCTGCCTCTGACCCTGTTCCCCTTTCCCAGCACCATCAGCCCTCATCATAGCAGTCATCATTTTGGTGCTCCTACCCACAATATTTTAAATAGAAACAGCGCACACATTTGGTGAGCAGCCCAAACAGGGGTGTGTTCTTGCTGGGAAGGGGCATGGCCACACAAGAGTACCCCGAATTCAAATGATGCCACACAGTAGTGCAACTTTATTCACATTAAATCATGCGATGGTGTCCCTTATTCACGTTACATCACACAGTAGTACCTTATATACATTATGCCTCACATTATTCACATTATACCCTTAAAATATATATAAAATATTGTATTTTAAGCACCTCCATGGCCACACTGCAACCCAGCACAAAGCAGTGTGTGCTGCGCAGAGGAAAAGAGCTACAGCTGCTGCAGTCACTTAAGGAGAAGGGCCCGGGGCCCCCACTGGGCCCTTCCATCATATTTTGGCCTGGGTAATTTGTACCCCCTACCACTTTCTCTCGGCACCCCTGATAATACCACACAGTAATGCCCCTTACACATGACACACATTATTGATGTCCTTATAACCATAATGCCCCTTACACATTATGCCAACCTTTATTAATGCCCTTCATACACATAATGACACACATAATGCCCCTTACACATATGTTGCACAATATTAATGCCCTTATACACATAATGCCTGTTACACATGTCGCACATTTTTTATGCATTTATACATGACAAACATAATGCCCCTTACACATATGCCGAACACTATTGCACAACCAACCCACCCGCAGACAGCACTCGCACAGCCGCTAACACTGTGACCTCTGCCTCTGCGACCTCTGCCTCTGCTTGGATACAGATGTTTCCTCATACATCTTGACTCAATAGGCCATGCAGCTCCTGGCCAGTTCTGCTAACGTTGGGTGCCGTTTTTGCTGAAAATTCATCTTATTTGCATTGTTATGTGACTATGACACACAAGGAGCTTCCAATGATTAAAATGATATGTGGCATGAATATATTCTGTGTGCGACTGTGGCTGTACCTGCATACGGAATGCTATGTTACAGTGATTTCCATGAATACACTATTTCATATGCAGATACAGCCTCACTCACACACAGAATATAGGCATGCTGCATATCATTTTAATCAGCAGAAGCTGCTGATGCCCCTAGGTATTCCAAATGCCCTAGGCAATTGCCTAGTTTGTCTATGCCTAAGGCCGGCTCTGCAGTATATGGTTGTGTGTGTATGTGTGTGTGGATGTGTTAGGGGCACCAATATATATCTTGCCTCCGGGCAACTGGGATGAACTTACGCTGCTGAACATAACACAGAGGTTAGGAAGCCTTTTTGGGTCATCAGTTCCAAGAATTGTTAATCCTACCCTTGAACATATGGGTAATTCAGCCAGCATTGCCTGGAAGAAATTACACTTCATGTGGGATCTACAGAATACTTTGAGATACAAGATCCATAATAATATTATTATTTATTATTTATTTATTAACAGTTTCTTATATAGCGCATACATATTACGCAGCGCTTTACAGAGAATATTTGAACATTCACATCAGTCCCTGCCCCAGTGGAGCTTACAATCTATATTCCCTACCACATGTACATGCACACACATACAAAATACAAAATCATCAGATCCATACACTGTTTATGCTAAACACAATAGTACCAGGCAAAGCAGCCATCTTGGGTGTGCTACATAGGTTGTATTCTGTGAGAAAAGTAATAAATAGAAATAAGACAATATTGTAATAGTGGATCTCCCATCTGAACTGCTATCCTCTATTGTGAGGAAATTAGAGTACAGCATTTAAGAGACTTTACTTAATGGATATATTGTTTCTTAAACCATCTGCATCAGCTTTTTCCTTTCTCTCAAGCATGACATACCACCACAAAAGCAGGAATGTGCACCACACCCTAGTGTCACCCATCCAGGGAGTGACAGCAGAATGCCAACTACCCTGCCATCCAGCATCCAATCAGATTCTTATTATTTATTTAGCACTCTAGAAGATAATACATAGGGCAGTATTCAATGCTCCAGATTCACCATTTTTTCGGCGAATCTGGCTGTTTTCATTCCTTGCGGTCAATCTTTTTCACTTAAAATATGATTCACCCTATTCAATGCTCACTGTTCACCGAAAGCGAACAGTGAATGCCGGCCAGTTTTCATGCTTACTGCAATTTGCTGGTGTATTTCAATGGGGTTTTCACTGGGATTTGCCGAGAGTGTATTCAATGCTAGTAGAACTGCTTTCAGCATGATTTTCGCCATGATTCACCATTTTACATTCAACAATTTTTTAAGGTGAACTGGAAAGTGATCTTTTAAAATAAAGGGTTTTTTTTTTGGTGTAAAAAAAATCAGTAATTTTATTCTGTGAAGGGGCGTGCTTGCAGCACATGAATATTTTTTTTTTTTTTTTTAAACATTCGCCAGCAGGGGGCGGGGAGCCGCTCACTAAATATTCACTGCACACTGGTCCCACTCATACATATTCACGTTACATCACACAGTAGTACCTTATATACATATGCACGAGCGGGACCAGTGCAGCTGCTCCCTACCTGCGTCCCCTGCCAGCTCTCCCGTGGGGGGGGGGGGGGGGGGGTAGCTTCTGCTGCCTGTGTCCCTGGGAGCCCTCCTTCTCCCCCACACATTCTGGGGCAGGCAGGGAGGCTTCCATCTCCCTGCCTGCCACCGTCCCAGTTAAAAATCACCGTCAGGGGCAGCGAGCCCCTGTGGCATTGAATAGGGTGACAGGGGGGGCTAGCAGCTAATGCTGGAGCCCTCCGGAACCCTGTGAATGTGTAGCGAATCCTAAACAGGATTCGCTGCACATCGCTAGAACTGTCATTAAATACACATGATAGAATCTGATGGGTTTCTATGGGCACCTTCCATCTTCAGTAGAACTCCCATCTTATTAAATTTACTCCTCACTGTTTTTTGGTAATTATAAAAGGTGAGAATTTTGTGTTCTGTCTAATATAAAAAATATAATACATATTTCTTAATGAGAGCTTGAAAACTTCTATTTTATGCCTATAATCCATTGTATCCTGTATAGCTTTGGCCTGTGTTATAGTATGTATCAGGCCTAGGGCGGAATGTACTAAAGTGAAAATGCGGTAAAAACACAGTTATTTGGGGTTTTTTACCGCATTTTGAAATGCACTAAAACTCCTCTGCCGGGGCTCCCTATAGAAGCCTATTGGCTTCTCTCTGCGGCACTGTTTGAGTGATCCATTACATATTCCTCGCATCATGCCCTGTGGCCGACATCGTCACTCTGCGCATGCGAGAGGAACTCATGGGTCTCAGAACCTGAAGTCTAGCGCCAGAGTAAAGGACAGCTCTTATCGGAAAAGTTGTCGTTTGCGTTAATAGCATATGTATGTGATTATTATCAATGCGGTACCCAGCGAATGGTGGTGGTAAAACACGGCAAATGTTTCTTCTTCTCCCCCCTAATCTGGCATCCCCTCATTGAGGTTTTTATTGGTTTTCAATTGAACAGGTCATTGGTTTGTACTATGGGCAGATTTCATTTGTTTTTAGATTTTATTTTAAACTTCCAATCAGATGCACTTTACTCAGCATATTACCAGGCCAGGCTTACTATCACTGTTTGGTAGATTGTTCAGTATCTTTAATTAACTGGTATAACTGTGAAAAATAGAATTACACAGATAAATCAATAGAACCAAAAATACTGATATACACTACATCATTGTCACCAGCCACTGTTAGGAAATCCATTATGTCCTTCTTGTAGAGAAACATAATGCAATGTATGAATTAATGACAAGAGAATAAAGCTGTAGGGCAGTGAAGGGTTACTACACTGCAGGACAACTACAAATCCCAGTATGACCTGCCATAAATTTGCTATTTGGGCATGCTAAACTGTGGCAAGGATGTTTAGTTCCACAGAAGCTGCACTACAGTTTTCCTAACCCTGCTCTACTAACCTATGACTGTAGGGGAGACCGGGACAGATATATAATGTTTGAGAAAGATAAAGTAATTGCCCAAAGCAATCAATCAGCTTTTGTAATTTCAAAGACTATGCTAGATAAATGCCAAAGGGGGTTAAGAAGGAGAAGTTCAGCCTCAGAGAGAGCGCTTTGCAGCCAGGCCTGGATCATTGCAAAGCCAGGAATGGGTCTCTGAGGTGTGTCTGGTGAGAGATGGGTGGGCTCTCAGGCACACAGCTCCAATCCAGCTCCAGTCCTGCACAGCCTTAGGTGGGAGCTGGGCTAATTACAGTAGAAGGGATTTAAACCTTGTTCAGTTTGCCGGGGCCAGTAATTAGGCATAAGTATTGTATTAAGGCATAAGGCATAAGTATTGTAGCACCGGGGACTTGGACTACCAGTGCGTGGAGGCACTGAGGCACCGTGCCCAAGGAGTGCTCCATGGACAAGTATACTTATTTGATTGTCTATATGAAGTTTTATTTGCTGTAAAGTGGATTTGTGGTCCGTATGAGATTAAACACATGCACAAATATTGCAAACTGTCTGCTGTGTTCTGTCTGAACGGCGAACTTGTTATACTGTATAGTGTGTACCTAACTTAAGAGACAATTGCAAAGAAGTAATACTGTATCAGTAAATTGAATAAAAAAGTCGCAATCCGGTCTCAGGGGTCCTACCCTTCACTGGATCTTGTGGAACACATCGTTTGCCCGGGAAGGGGGCATCCTACCAAGCTCTGGTGTGGAGCGTCTGTGTTGTGTGGATTTACACAAGGTATCGTGTGGACTTATATGCTATCACTGCTGTGGGGATTAAGTGATAGTTTGCCCTGTGAAACTGATCTGGGACTGTGACTATACAAGGACTGTCTGTTTGGGCCTGCTACCTGAATATCTTTCTACTCTGCAATTTACCTTTGCCACTGTTTATTGTCTATTTGTGCGTGCTGTGGAAAATAAACCATTCTTCTGGTTTCATCTGCTCGGTGTCTGAGTGATTGAGGAACTCGTACCCCCAAATGTGAGGGTACGAGTTCCTCAATCACTCAGACACCGAGCAGATGAAACCAGAAGAATGGTTTATTTTCCACAGCACGCACAAATAGACAATAAACAGTGGCAAAGGTAAATTGCAGAGTAGAAAGATATTCAGGTAGCAGGCCCAAACAGACAGTCCTTGTATAGTCACAGTCCCAGAAAAAAGGCATCAGAAGCAGTGGTGTATTTATAATGGTGCATTATGGAGAAAACATATTAGAAAAATTAGTGCAGCGTGCGCAGTGCGGGCCCCCTGCCCATGTGCACCTTACACTCTGCACCCATTTTTTAAATACTTACCCTTCAGAGTCATAAAAATTTAGCGCGCGATCTGTGCATGCACAGTGAAGTCCAAAGGCTCTAATAGATGGAAAAATAAAAAAATGGCCACCGCTCCATTTCCCAGAGATTCATGCATCGCGCAGTAGGGTCTGAGCGCTCTAGTGCTCAGTCACTACTACACAGCACTGAGAGGAGAGGAGCAGGCCTGCCCGGAGGAGGCTGCACTTGGGCCACCTCCTCCTCTCTTACAACGCCCCTGCAGAAAGGGTAGTTTCTAGTAGCATACCTCCCAACTATGTCCAGCGTTGAAGAGGGCCCCCCCGAATTTTGGGGGCATGGCCTAGCAGTACGGAGCATGGCCTATTCCCATGAGGTCATGCCCTGTTTTCACCGCTGTGGGGGCATGGCTATCGGCTCTCTGAGCTGCAGGCTATGTCCTCAGCCCCTCAGGCTGCAGAATAGATGCTGTTCGCATGTGCACAGCATCTGTTCTGCAGCCTGAGGGGCTGAAGAGATAGTGACAGGGGGGACTCCCAACTGCCACCCCCCCCGCGCGAAAAGCGGGACAGTTGGAAGGTGTGTAGTAGTGATGATTGTATTATACATGTACTGTATGTACTCAGTACTTGTTATTCTGTTACCCACGGGATAAACTGACATCAAATGTAATATAAACATTTCCATTTTCTGCTTAAAACAATACTTAATTTTAGTGTATAGCCTTTAATTACTGTGTCTTCCATGAAATCTTTATAAATACATGTAACCGTATAAATAGTACATTATTTCATGGAGTGCGCTAACAGTTACTGCTAATTAGGGCCATCGCCAATCAATGCAGCTACTCACATTCCCAATGTAAGAAGGTTATTTTTAACACCTGTTGTGTTGATTTCTGTTCTCACCTTCAACAAAAATATACAAATATTTTATTTTAAAGCATTATTTAGTATGTATATTAAGAGAACAACAAAATAAAACAGACAGAGAAATAAAGAGATAAAGGGGAGCACATTAAATATTTTAGAGCAGTCAAAATGTATGTTTATTTTTGTGAAGCACGGCGTTGCCAGTCCACCAAAGGTTACCCGCCCCCCTCGCATGCTGCGATCCCCCGCAGGGCTCTGAATGGATGTTGTGCATGATTGTCCGTTCGCAGCCGGGGGAAAATCATTTGATGGTCTGCGCTCGCAGATCCGAGTCACCTCTATGGTCTGCGCAGAAATGCGTCTGCGCAAAACATCGGTTCCCCCATGCAAACACACGGTTACCAAATTAACTAGAATAATCCCCTTTGTGCAGATGGAAATTACTGAAGCATTTACAGCTGTGTAGATATTATCTTACCATTACATTTGCTAAATGCAAGTGATGTGTGGGAGGAAAATTACTGTACAATCGTATTTGGGAGTAAAGTGAATAAAATGACTTTTGTTACTTTCATTTGAATGATTACATTCCACATTGTCAACATTACGCCGAAATTCTTCATTTTCAATACTTTGCTATTTGGCTGAATGAATTAAACAAATTGGAATATTCAAACAAAAAAAGTGCTAATGTTTAATTGACAGTTGTTTGGGACATTTTAAATAACATTTGTTTAAGATTTCTTTTTTATTGTTGTTTTTGTCATAGGCCAAAGAACTCTGCAGCATCAAAGTGACGTCCTACAGACAGTTATCCTGGTGAATCCTAATGCAGACAGCATTGTTACTGAGGTACAAATTACATATTCTTCTGAAATGCCCCTGGTGGCATATACCCAGGACTCTCTCGTGTGTTCCACATTTTGTGCTTATAATATTTCCTAGAAACAAAACTCCTGACTCAAATGCATTCTAATAGAAACATAGAATTTGACGGCAGATAAGAACCACTTGGCCCATCTTTTCTGCCCCTTTTTTAAACATGTTACTTCAAACCATATTTGATCCTTATTTTTTTGTAAGGATATCAATATGCCATCTCAAGCATGTTTAAATTGTTCTACTGTATTTGCCTCTACCACCTCTGATGGGAGGCTATTCCACTTATCTACTTTTCTGTGAAGTAATTCTTCCTCAAATTTCCCCTGAATCTTCCTCCCTCTAGTTTCAGTGCATGTCCTCGTGTTCTGTTGCTCCTCTTCCTGTGAAGAATGTCTCCCACCTGTACCTTGTTAAAGCCCTTGATATATTTTAGTCTTTCCTGGTACGTTTTGTGATGTAGGCCATGCACCATCTTAGTTGCCCTTCTTTGTACAGTCTCTAATGTATTTCTATCCTTCTGGAGATATGGCCTCCAGAACTGAACACAGTAATCTAGATGAGGTCGTACCAATGACCTATACAGTGGTATTATTACTTATTTCTTTCTACTGCTGATACCTCTCCCTATGCAACCAAGCATCTGACTTGCCTTATTCATTGCTTTGTTACATTGCCTACCTGCCTTTAGGTCCCCTGAAATAGTGACACCTAGATCCCTCTCTTCCTCCATTTATACTATATTTAGTCTTTGGATTTTCAAGACCCAAGTGCATAGTTTTGCCTTTTTTGGCATTAAACTGTAGTTGCCATTCTCTTGACCATTCCTCTAATCTACCTAGATCATCAATCATTTGTTTTACCCCTCCTGGTGTGTCTACCCTGTTGCATACCTTTGTGTCATCTGCAAAAAGGCACATTTTACCCTCAATTCCATTTGCAATATCACCAATAGAGATAGTAAAAAGCACTAGTCCAAGTACAGATCCCTGGGGTACTCCACTTGTAACCTTTCCCTCCTTTGACTGTACTCCGTTTACTACAACTCTCTGTTTTCTGTCCTGTAACCAAGATTTTATCCCTTCAACTATCTTAGAATGAGATCCCAAGCTTTCAAGTTTATTTAACAGTATGTGGGACAGTGTCAAAAGCCTTACTTAAGTCTAGATAAGCTTCATCTACAGCCACACCTTGATCTATTACTTTAGTCACCCAATCAAAAAAGTCAATAAGATTTGTTTGCCATGATCTTCCCCCAGTAAACCCATGCGGTTTCGGATCCTGTAAATTGCTGGTTTTGAGATATTGTACAACTAATTTTCCTACTACTGATGTAAGGCTCACTGGTCGATAGTTGCTTACCTCTTCCTTACCTTCCACTTTTGTGCAGTGGGACTACATTCGCTGTTTTCCAGTCCTCTGGGATTACTCCAGTAGCTAGTGACTGGTTGAATAATTCTGTTAATGGTTTTACCAGCTCCCCTTTAAGCTCTTTTAGTATCCTTGGATGTATCCCATCTGGCCCCATTGATTTATCCACTTTTAGTTTTGAGAGTTCTGTGAGGACTTTCTCCTCTGTAAATGTACTTGTTTCTACTTCAGTTTTTTATTATACTTGCAACTTAACTATGGCCCCTTCCCCTCTCTTTCAGCAGTGAACACTGAGCAGAAATAATTATTAATATGATCTGCTATTACATTGTCCCCCTCAAGAAGACTTCCACTCTCTTTCTTTAGTTTTATTACTCCACTTATATACCTAAAAAAAGTTCCCCCCCCTTTACCCACTGACTGGGCCATTTTCTCTTCAGCCTGTGCTTTTGCACATCTGATTACCTTCTTAGCCCAGTGGCGTAACAACAGCACCGCAGCTGTCACGGGGAGGCACTGTGTAAGTGCGGTTGCCGGGGAGCTGTGGTGCTATTGTAATGCCCCCCCCCCCCCCCATCTTTACCTGTATTCACTGTGGTGGTCTTCCACAGCAATTTGTCTACTCACCTGTTTGCTGAGATATGCTCATATCAGAATAAATCTGGGTACACACTACATAATTCTGGTTCAATCGGCTCCCAGCGTATTCACTCATAGGACCGATTGCACGGCTCTGCGCATGTGCAGGGCTGCTGTACGAACACATTTGGTGACTATGATAGTCACCGAGGCGTTTGTACAGGAAGGTGAGGAAGGGGGGCAGGCAGGGGTCGAAACAGGTGAACACCCAATGTTTTATGGGCATGAAAAGGATGGACGTTCCCCTGGGGACGCAGGCATGCGGCTGAAGTCACATGACTTCAGCACCCACCCCATCTTCGGCAGACACCGAAGGAAATAAAAGTCAGTTTAGATTGACTTTTATTTCTAAATGGAAAATAAATCATACGATGGTCGGTGGTTTCTCTTCCCTTTCGGCCGCATGTGAGGGGCTGTGTTCGCGTACATCCCCTCGCATGTCACTGAGGAAATTTGGCGGCAGGGGGATGGGCGTATGGCAGGGCGGCGTGTATGGACTCGCTAAGCAGCGTACCCAGCGATTTCTGTGGCGACGAACTATGGTGGGGGGCAGGGCCATGTTAACAATTTCCTCTGTTGTCAGTACATGCAGGATGATGGAGGACATCGTTAATGACCCGCGGGAGCACACATGGCTAACTATATTGAACATGCACACTAAGTGAGAAAACAAGTGATATTACAAACAATATCACTCAGAAAGGCCAAAATGAGTGATATCAATTGTAATATTGCTCAGTGTATATGGGGCATAAATCATGTTTTTAAATAGAGCAAATTGATGCTAACTCAGGCCCACTAATACTCAAATGTGTCTTTATAGGTTATCTCAAAGGTATCATAATATAAATGTACAAACATGTTTCAAATATAAATGATTTAACATTGTTCATGTTTCTACTATTACAGGTACATTCCTTGATCACAGATCCCTCAGCCTACAAACTCCTTATTCTAAGTGGGCAGTGCTCAGACCAGGAAGGGGATTTAATTCTGCAGAGCGGGACATTTCCTCTGCCTAAACTCGGAGAGGTGTTCAGTCACCCCGAGGTTAGTATGTTTTAGTATCTATTTTTTTCAAATTTGCTCTCTTAAGGGTACATTTACTAAAGCTTCTAAAAAAGTGGGGATATTTCCCATTGCAACCAATCAGATTCTCTTATTTTCTAGGCTGCTATAGATAAATGATTGCTAGAATCTGATTGGTTGCTATAGGTAACATCACAATTTTTCACTTTTAAAGGCTTTCGTAAATGTACCCCTTAGTGTCACTACTACTGTTATGCTCTTTCCCCAGGATATACATAATCAGCTTTCTGAAAAGTAGGACACGGATTTCTGTTTCCAAAGAAATACAACCTAATTATGACCTACAGCAGTTGCAGATGGGTACTGACAAAGGCGCAAAGAGGGTTGGGAATGCGGGTACCAATTACTTAGGCTCAGGCCTTATGGAGGGGTCTATGCACTTGCCAGCACTTCCTGTGTAGCAGGTAGTGACATTTCACAGTGACACACATACATTTCTTCTTTCAAAATTTTTAGGGGGCATGGTCATGTCTCGTTGGATTTGGCCTTGCCCCTTATCTTCCTCTGAATACCGGTACAATGTTTGCTTTCTGCTGGCCTGCTGACATACAGTATATTTCTATGGCAGTACCATCTGGTTAGATTTATTTTAACTAACACCAGTAATAGGGATAAAATAGTGAAGCTATTCATATAAGTTTTGGAAAGCTACATCTCCACTTTATCAGCTCCAGTAAGTTTGCAAATTCATAATCCTTTTCTAGTAATACATGATGCAAACATTAGGAGGAGACCCACCTATTGTCCTATAAAATCTTATCTTCTAAATGTGATTTTAATGGTCAATATTGTAGGCCGACATCAAATAATGACCACTGAAACATTGGTTTTGAACATTAATATTTTTTTTATTGTTAACTCTTACATGCATATGCTTTGAATTTCTTGATCACTCGTGAATGTACAACACTTTGGGGGAAATTTACTAAAAGAAATTTGTAAAAAAAATAGGTGTTTTTGTATCCAGAAATACACTTATTTTTGACATTTACTATCCCGAAAATACGGCAATTCGTATTCGTATTGATAGCACATCAATACGACTACGAATTGCCATATTTTCGGGATAGTAAATGTCAAAAATAAGTGTATTTCTGGATACAAATACACCTATTTTTTACAAATTTCCTTTAGTAAATTTCCCCCTTTGCGTCAATAAAAATAAATAAATTAATGAATTAATTAATACCAGTATATGTTCAGTACACAACTGCATTTTCTCAGGTCACTATTGAGTCACTTATTGTCTTCCTTGTTTTCCTGTCATTACAGGTTTGCCAACTCTTCAGTAATACTGATCCAGAGATCAAGGCTTCTCTAACAGTTTCTTGTTTGGAAGAAGGTGATTGGTGCAACTTCGGACATTCCAGTTTCCAAGATATTATTAATTTAAATCTCAATCCTGAACTAGTGTTACCTGAAATGGATGGGGTTTCAGAATTTGCAGACTATGTGTCAGAGACTGTTGATGTTCCTTCTCCATTTGATCTTCTGGAACCACCAAATTCAGGAGGATTTTTGAAGCTGTCAAAGCCATGTTGTTACATATTTCCTGGTGGAAGAGGAGACTCTGCCCTTTTTGCTGTCAATGGATTTAATATCCTTGTAGATGGAGGCTCTGAAAGAAAGTCCTGCTTCTGGAAGCTAGTTCGACATCTAGATAGAATTGACTCCATATTGCTGACGCATATTGGAGCAGATAATCTACCTGGAATAAATGGACTTCTTCAGAGAAAAATAGCCGAACAAGATGAAGAACAATCTCAGGGCTCCACTGCTTACAGTGATTGGATGAAGAACCTAATATCTCCAGAGCTTGGGGTTGTGTTCTTTAATGTTCCAGATAAGCTCAAAATGCCAGAATCTAGTATGAAGGTTAAAAGAAGTATAGAAGAAGCTTGTCTGACATTACAATACTTAAATAAATTAGGAATTAAAGCAGAACCTTTATACAGGGTAGTGAGTAACACAATAGAGCCAATTACATTGTTCCATAAAATGGGAGTTGGCAGGTTGGATATGTATGTCTTGAATCCAGTAAAAGACAGCAAAGAAATGCAGTTTTTGATGCAAAAATGGGCTGGAAACAGCAAAGCAAAAACTGGTATCATTTTAGCAAATGGGAAAGAGGGTGAAATTTCAGTACCGTATCTCACCTCTATAACAGCCCTTGTGGTTTGGCTCCCTGCAAGCCCCACTGAAAAAATTGTGCGTGTGTTGTTTCCTGGAAATGCTCCACAAAATAAGATTCTTGAAGGTCTAGAAAAGCTGAAACATTTAGATTTCTTGAGGTACCCAGTAGCAACACAAAAGGATATTTCAAGTGGTTGTCCACCATCTGTTAGTAAGCACACCAAAATAAAACAAAGGGCTGACAGCAAAGAAAGCCTAAAATCTTCCACGCGAACAAGCATGGGTAAACCAAATAAAAGGGAAGATATTTCAGAAGAGTTGGCCAGAGAAGTTAAATCGGAGCTTACAAAAGAGACAAAAATTGAGAAAAAGACTAAAGAAGCCACAGACAAACATACTGAGAAATTGTCAAAGAATGAAAAGATAAAAACAGATGCTAATGATGCCGCGAAAATAGAAAAAAGGAAACTTCTGAAGGAGAAAACAGGCAAAAAGTATGTCAAGGACAAGATATCTAAACTTGAAGAAAAAAAAGACAAAGAAAAGAAAGAGATAAAAAAAGAGAAAATAGATATAAAAAAGGAAAATATTAAAAAGGAGGAAAAGAAAGATGTAAAGAGGGAAGAGAAGAAAAAAGAAGTTAAACCTGAAATTAAGAAACTGCCAAAATATGATTTACGACCATTTACCCCAGAAGTGAGGAAAACATTACACAAAGCAAAAGTTCCAGGCAAAATCCGAACTGAAAAAATTAAAACTAAACCTGAGAAAGAGGCCACAGCAGACAAAAAGATAAGCCTCCCTCATCCAGTAAATCTGGACAAGATACCACAAGTTCCTGATATGGCAGAACAAAGATCAGCTATGTCAACCCCTGAAGATCTCACTAAGGATTTTGAGGAGTTAAAGCATGAGCAAATTACTAAACAAGAAAATCCCATTCTCTTAGAAAATAAGACTTTAGAAAGTAGGCCAACAGATATGTTAGTGTTACAGAACCAAATGAGAGATGACATCATGTTAGATGAGATCACATCAGAAAAGAAAAGTCCTCTTGAGTCTCCAGATGAGGGAATCACCACAACTGACGTAGAGGGAGATTCACAACATGAGGAAAAGCCAATATACCATGCAGATGAAACAACAGAAACAGTTGATGAAGGTGCAGCGATGGAGGAACCTGCTGAGATGGCAGAATTTGATGAAGAGCTAATAAGGGAAGAAGAGACTGATACAACCCTAGATGCAAATAAGAAGTTATCAAGCAGAAGCAGATTAGAATCAATGCCAACATTAGATATACAAGATCTGGAAACTGATGAAGATAAAGAGAATGACTTGGATGAAAAAGGTATATTAGACAGAAAGCAAAAGGAGGAAATAATTGAGCAATGTAAAGATGACTATTTTACAAAAGTAGAAGAAAAAGAAACAGAAAGGAGCACTGAGGTGGTGGAAAAGGCAGAGGTAGAAGAAATGGAGGAATATGCAGAAGAAATTGGAGATGAGCTGAAGCATAAGGAAGATGGCCGGGAAGAACATATGACCTGTAATTTTACAATGCCTTTGCAGAAAGAATCAGATTCAAAAACAGATGTTTGCAAAGATGTTTCAAAGGATCTCCCCTACTTGGCTGGTGTCCCTGTGCAGTCTGGAACTGCTGCAGAGCACATTTCATACATCCAAGATGAAACTATGCCTGGTTATTCAGAAACTGAACAGACAATTTCTGATGAAGAAATACATGATGAACAGGAAGAAAGAATCCCTCACCTCCAGTATGATGTAGGAAGTTATGATATTTCTGTACCAGACCATCCTGGATCATTTGAGGCCATACATGGAATTAAAGCTATTTCATCTTCAATGGTGTCTGCAAAAGGTTATATTATACAAGAGCCTGAACTGGTGGGTTATCCTGCAAATATAGTTGCTGCACCCCTTGCAGAGGAGGAGCATGTTTCCTCAGCAACATCAATTACAGAATGTGATAAACTATCTTCCTTTGCTACATCAGTTGCAGAAGATCAATCTGTTGCTTCTATTACAGCACCAAAAACAGAAGAGACAGGAAAAAGTTCATTATTACTCGACACTGCCAATAGCATTCCCTCTTCCCATACTGAGGCAACACAGGGCATAGAGTACCTGCCATCTGCAGGCACCATATCACCAACTTCCTCTCTAGAAGAAGATAAATGTTATAAATCCCCACCACCAGAAGATTTTCAATCACTGATGACTTCCATGAAAGGTCAACTGGCTGAGAGCTACACGGGAAAAGACAATGAAGATAATGATGTATCAACAAATTTTGAGGCACTTGATAAAAGACAGTACAGTGCCCTTCTGTTTTCTGAAGATGGGGCTACTGATATTCAGTACACATATAGTAGAGATGGGAATACATCTCCTGCTATTCCTTGTAGTGAAGCAGAAAAACTTGATTCAAGTCTTGGAGAGGCTGAGGAGAGATGTTTAAGTCCTGATGACAGTACAGTAAAAATGGCATCTCCCACACAGTCAGGCCCTACAAGCACAGGACACACACCTTTTCATCAGTCACCTGTGGAAGACAGATCTGAAACCACGCAAGCTGAACTGTTTGAAGCAGCGGACATACTTATACATGAAAAGGAAAGAAAAGGTGAAAAACTGACTGAATATGAACCAACTGAAGAAGTAACAGAGCCACATTATAAACTTACTTCCCTAAAAGAAGTGCCTTCTGCAATTGTAGCACAGATGGCTGAAGGGGAAGAGTTTTCAAAAATGGGGTTAATGTATTCACATAACCAAGATAATGTTTCAGAATTCTCACAAGTAACCAAAGAAATAGTGGAAGCTGAGGGAGAACAAGTACAGGAGAGAAACATTGACCTTACCTCAGCTAATTTCAAGTGTGATCTATCTAACAACACAAAGTTATCAATGAGTCCTGAACCATATATGCAGTTTGAAGATTTAGTTTCAACAAAGGAAGTCTCTCATGATGATTTTATAATGTCCCATAAGGCTGAACATAGAGAAAAAGAAATTGAGAAATTACAATCACCCATACAAATGCCAACAGAGTATGGTGACTATGCAGGTAGTGCAGAGCAGAGTCCTATACATGATGAAAGGTCAGCAGAAAGCTCTAGCCAAGACCTTTTCTTAGGAGATGCAAAGTCACTTTCTTTTACTGAACAAGGAAGAGAAGATGATACGTCCTTACAAATGTCTTTAATAGAACAATGTCCGATTGTAAATGAAATATGTCAAGAAAGTCCCACAAAAGAAACATATCTAGACAATGAAAGTTCTTTTCATTTGAAAGATCAAACTCAAATTGAAGAAACAAAATGTAAATCTGATGAAATGTCACCGGGATATGTCGAATTGTTGTTGTCCACAGAAGAAAGCTTTGGTGAAGATCAAACACATCTAAAGGATTTTCATGCACAGATTCAAGATAATGCTCATTCTTTACCTAGTGCAGAACCTAGCACCGATAAAGAAACATTTCCTGAAGTCTATTCAGGAGAATCATCAGTCACAAAAACACATTCATCTCACTATGATGGACAAAAAAGAGAAGACCAGTCTCTAGTAATTTCTTCTTCGAGCCCCGATGAGTCAGAATCATTTTCCTTTGCAGATCACAGTCCACATAAAGAAATGGAATCAGCTGAAATTACAGTAGCTGAATCTAGTCATTTAAAAGAAGCATTGAAAGATAATTTGCATGGTGAATTTTCTCTTGGCCACATAAAATCAGTAGATATTTTAGAAAGTTTAGTGGAAAAGAAGGACTTCTCAGAAACATCTGAGAAGGATATGTCTCCAGATGATGACATTAATAATGAAAACTTTGAAACTGAAAATATTTATATGAACCAATTAACTGAGAAAAAGGTATGGTTTACATCGGAAAAACAAGAGTTCCAACACAAGCTACGGTATACTGAAGAAGGAGAGAGTACTTTTCTTGATGATGCACGTGATTGGGAGGATCACACTGCCTTAAATGTAGAGGTATCAACCACTGGTAAAGCAGATAGAGATATACTAGGTACAGAATATGCACATTTTCAAGAGGAAAAACAAGAAGACAATTTGGAGGAGTCACAAAATGTTTCTTGTGAAGACAAGGCACCATCTCAAGACTCTATCCCACAACTAGAAACAGCATATCTTTCAGATGAAGCAGACTTGTTAAACAAACTGCCCTATGTAACAACCTCTTTATCTTCAACTGCTTTATTTGAAAAAATTGATGAAGCTAATAGTGCCACAATTCATCAAGGTAGTAGCATAGAAAGTGAAAATGCAAAATTGCCTGTAGCAAAGGATTTCGAAGACCATGAGTCAGAGGAGGATGAAGAGTATCCATATTCACAGACTGCCCATGATCTACCAGTTTTGTCTTATGAAAGCAATATAACTGATAACAAATGTGACCTTCAGCTTGGAGATGAAATGATTGATGCATTTGACAAATATGAACACTCTCCAGTAATGCAAGAAAGATGTGATTCATTCCCAGTTGAAAGGTCTGTAGCTGACTATGCATTTCAAGAACAGGTGGAACAAAAACACGAACCCTATGATTGTACTACAAAGCATAAAGAACAGGAATATGTTGAAACATCATACACAGAGAATGTATCATTTTCTAAAGATAACATAGACTTTGGCTTTGGAGACCACCAAGATGACCTTAAAAAAGATAAAGATAACATGGACCTTGGCTTTGGAGACCACCAAGATGACCTCAAAAAAGATATTCTTTCAAAACGAGACAAAAAGGTTTCTCCAAGTTCATTGGATTATCATTTAGGTACAAACTTGAAGTCATCAAGCAGTCCTTTTGAATTGTATTCCCAGGAAAATGAAAACTGCAGCGCTACAAAAAAAAGTACCATAGAAGAAAGGGAACCAACACCATATCCAGATGACAAATCTTTTCAGTATGCTGATATATATGAAAAGATAGTTGCATCTGGGGTTGGACACATCATAGAAGAGTCTGAGCCATGTAGTGCTGGCTATCTAGGGAACGAAAAAATGGATATCCCATCCTTAGAAACACCCACATCCAAAAATGAACTCTATGGCCAGGTGTCCTCAAAAGAAGAGGAATCACACTTATATACCTTAACCGAGAAAGAACTTTCTTCACCAATATCACCAAAAGCAAGAGGAGAGAGTACTGCCTTTGAATACACAGAGACACAGCAACAGTTTTCAGGGAGTTCAGATAGTGGTACAAAATCAAGTATTTTAGCCGTTGAAGAAACTGAACAATTGCACATGGAAGTATCCTCTGACAAGTCACAAATGGAACCACCTGGAGGCTCTGAGGATCTGTCTCACAGAACAGGCCATTCACCAAAAACAGATACATTGGAAGATGATTACCATGAGAGGTCTACTTACCTTGCTGCATCACATCAGGAGGATGATGAAAATCAAAACATCAGTTTAGTTACTGAAAACATTAGCTCGGTAGATGCCAGACCTAGTCAGGCTAAGTACTCGTACTATGAGAAGACAGAGACATGGGAAGAAAATGCCAGTGATTCTGAATTAGAAAAGGGAGCCAAAGAAACATCAGAAAAGGAGAAAAAGTGTCCTGCTATACATGAAGAAACTGAAAGCTCACATGAAATGTACACATATGATCATTCCAAGGAAAAAAACAATTTATCGAATTTCAATGTTCTTTCTGAACATCAAGCTGTAGACACCGAACATTTTAATGTTCAGACTGAAATCAAAACTATGGAATTCATTGGAAAGCAACCTGTTGAACCTCCCTCCTTTGCAAGTGCAGAATACAGCTCCCATGAGGATGAGCATGAAAGAGACGATAGTGATTATGAATACACCTATTCTCCTTTCAAGTCAAAAATTGGTTTTACAAAGGATGAACATGGATCCCACTCAGCACAACAATCTTCAGGTTTAATAGGCATTCAGGTTCCAGCTCCTGAATATGAATATTCATCCAGAGTATTTTCTGCCACTGCAAAGGAAATTGAAGATTTGTCACCAAGTGAGCATCATTTAGAATCTTTGTCCTTTACAGGCTTTAAAGAACCAGGTAGAGATAACTTGAGTATATCACATGCAGCAAAGGAACATGATGAATACCTACAGGTTTCTGAAAGGGCTTGTGAAACCGATACATCAATAAATAGATTTTCACCTGTAAGTCCTCAGGAAAATCAATTATATTCTAAATTTTCTGGTCGACAATACACAGAAGCGGAGTACCAAAAAGAAGACTCCCGCAGTGCATCAGAAACATCATCTGAAGCCAGCACCCCAGTTAAAAAGGATACCACTGAAGGTTTCTATTCACAAATGATTAGCAGTTATGTAGCAGATTCAGAAGCAGCCGTCAGGAATTTGTGGGATGTGTCTCCTCTTGTTCCTGCTGATGAAGCAAAACCTTGTTCACCAGTGGAGAAAGATACCATTGATGACCGTGACTCCACATGCTCTTACGACATGGATGACTGCACATTGCCATGCAGAATTGATTGCAAAAGTGCACCTTGCACATCCAAAGCTGACACAATGGAAGGAACTATTGGTGAGCACCTGGAGCCTACACAGTCAGAAAATGCTGTAGCAATGCCTTCACTTTCTAATGTTCTGACATCATTTCCACCTCATCAACAAGAAGAGCCATCCACAGCAAATGGCCCTACAGAAATTAACACTGTGCCAGAGTTATTCCATCATTCACATTATGTTGAAAAAGAGTTTTACACTTCTGAAGTACATGATGAAAAGGCATCTCCAGAATCAGATAGAGAGTCTTCTCCATATTCTGAGGAAGATACAGAAAAGCCAAATCGACCCTTTTCTCTTACATCTCCAGAGAACACATTTCAGCCTTTTTTCCCTGATGCACAAAGAAGCAGAGGATCTGAAGATCATGGAGATGCTTCCCATGAGATTGAGCCGTGTATGGGAACATCCACCGAGTATGAGCACAAATCATCTTCCTCTGAATATTTACACAGGAAGGGGGAACTCTCTCCTTCCTTTATCAACCCCAGCCCACTTCACCTTTCAGATGACAGTGATGCTTCACAAGATGAAGGTCAACCTTCAGTTAAGGGTAGAACTCATCATGTAAAAGTACATTATCTTAAAGTTGATGAAGATGAAACACCACCAACGTCTGTCAGTGATTCAGGATCTTCTCAATCAGACTCAGATGTTCCTCCAGAAACTGAAGAATGCCCATCAATAACAGCTGATGCTGCAATGGATTCTGATGAAGATGCAGACTTTCTTCCTGTAGATAAAGCAATGGGAAATTCTCATCACAGCAGCACAAGGCATGGTCATGATCCTCACCCTACTCCAATGATGGATCCTTATCCCCACCCTCCTCATCCTGATGTCTGTATGGTCGATCCTGAAATGTTAGTTAATGAGTTGAATATTAGTAAAGGAGACAAGGTGCTCAAAAAAGATCTAAAGGAGAAAAAGATTGTTAGGAAACCTTTAAGTAAACCCAAATCAAACTCTCCAGTTAGGAAATTAGAGCCAAAGGGTAAACGTTCTCCATCGCTGACAAAACGAGATGTAACAGAAAAATCTACAAAAAATACAACATTGAGGAAAGATGCAACAGAGAAATCCCAGAAGCTAAGAATCCCATTGCAGTCACATTCCTCACGGGGAGAAGACAAAGATGATGTTTCAAGGAGCAGTAATCCTAGCAAGCTAGTAAATGGCATCAAATCTACAGGTAAAATAGTGTAAAGAAACAAATATATTTTATATTTCCTTTAGAGTAACATGATTGGTGGCTTCACAGGTTTACTCATCATTACTGTTCCCTTACGCTTTGGATTACATAATATTTGATTTAGAATGATTTCCACACAGTATTGTTATTCATATAATATTTAATCATATATTTGAAGTATAATGGTGAATGTCATTTGAATCTTTCAGAAAGAGTCCAATGTCATTTTAACTATTTTCTCTATTGAACTTAAAGGAAGGCAGAGCTAGTCCGTTGCTGCAGTTTGACATTATTTGCAGGTCAATGGGGAAGGATATTATAATGCAATTCCAGCAGAATCATGCTGCCTTGTTCCCGTCCCCTCTCGACAGGCCGACGATTCGCTGAATTTTGTGGACCTAATGATATGACAAGTCCAGTCCCACCCACTTCTACATCCTGTGTAATATATTCCCTTTTACAACGCAACATTTACTGAGGCACACATTTTTTACATCAGTGTAGTTGCCAGAGATTTGACATACATCATTTTTTTGTACAAATAAACTAGAGTCCGGTTTAGCAAATTAGCTAAGCTATCCTTTGTTTAGCATAGCTCATTCTAGTGGCAAGTGAAATACAGGCGATAGTATACAGTACACATGTCAAACCGAGGGCTAGTGCATATGATATGCCACAGCCTCAATGGCTAGTGTACAATACAGAGTGCATGTACAAGTTTGCTCTTCAGGTGATTTCCACATTTATTGGGGCCTAGAACATGGGATTGCTGTGTGACAGAAATAAATTATGTGGTCTTGAGTAGGTTCTGTTCTCATACAGGAAAAAAGAGAACAATACTGATGCATACTCTAGGTGCTAAGAGCACTGATAGTAAAAATAATTTTGATAAACTCTAACAATTAACATGGAGTAAAATTGAAGTTCTTAGCACACATTTGCGCAAATATATCGGCCCATCTACCGCGTCCAGGTGAACTTCATTAGATGGGTCCCTAACATTTCTAATCCTACCACATTATAGGTTCTGTTCTCATTAGCTACTGTACCTGGAGTGCAATCTAGTTTGTATACACCAAGATTGTTTATGGGTTGTTTTTACTCCATGCACCATGAGAAGGATCTATTTGATATAGTATCAATCTTATAAGAATGTACAGTGGGCTTAATTCAGTAGTGATCAGAACATTCCGATGGTGGGGGAGTCTGCGCATATTTGCGCATGTTCAGACCCTGTTCGCTCCAGAGGGGGTGGGCAGGGGGGCGGACACGGGACGTTCCCATGAAAACGCTGGGTATTCCCCTGGGAACGCGGGCAGGCCAATGCCTGAGGGTCATGTGATGTCGGCGGACACTGAAGCTAATAAAAGTCAGTTCAGGGGAGAGAAATCATCGGATGGTTGGCAAACGTCGAATGATTTCTCTCCCATTTGGCTGCATGCGAGGGAATGTGTTCATGTACATCCCCTCGCATGGTATCGAGAGGATTCGGCAGTGGGGGGAGGGGGGGTGGGCAGGCGTTAATGGGTCATATATGTTTAAACATACAAAATTACACCCAAAAATATAAAAATAAATATGTGCTGACCTTTTTTGTGTTGCTGTTTTAACCCTGTCCACCCATTGACTACCGACTTTCTGACTGTATCTGTCAATACACACCCTAATAGATCAGAACTTCTTATACTGGACACTGTTCATCTGATTGGAGTCTCTATTTATATATATATATATATAATACTGCAGATGGAAGCCTCCCTGCCTGCGCCGGACGCTGTGTGGGGGAGAAGTAGGGCTGGTGGGGACACAGGCAGCAGAAACTGCTGCCCCGGCGACAGGGCAGGCGGGGAGTTGGAGGGAGCGCTGTACCCGCTCATGCATATGTAATGAGCGGGACCCAGTGCAGTGAATATCTAATGAGCGGCTCCCCGCCCCCCTCATACAGTATATTCATGTGCTGCAAGCACATGAATCCAAATATCGTGCCCATTCACAAAATAAAATTACTGATTTTTTTACACCAAAAAAAACCCCTTTATTTTAAAAGAACACATTCCAGTTCACCTTAAAAAGATGTTGAATACAAAACGGTGAATTATGGCGAAAATCATGGTGGAAGCAATTCTCCATCCTAGCATTGAATATACAATAAAGAGAATGGATCAGTCAATTAGAGCGCCAGGCAGCCTACAGTGGGTGCACCTCACAGTGGTGACCCTACACCACAATGCACAATACTGGAAACAACAGAGATGTGGATGCTCCCTCCGATGGCGCCTTAAAATAAATTTGTACCTTTATTTATTTTAAGGCGCCATCAGAGGAAGCATCCACATCTCTGTTGTTTCCAGTATTTAGCATTGAATATACTCTCGGCGACTCACAGTGAAAACCCCATTGAAATACACCAGCAAATTGCAGCGAGTATGAAATTAAGAACTGGTCGGCATTCACTCTTCGTTTTCGGCAAACAGTGAACATTGAATAGGGGGAATCACATTTTCAGTGAGAAGATTCACCGCAGAGAGTGAATACAGCCAGATTCGCTGAAAAAAAACGGTGAATCCAGAGCATTGAATACTACCCACTGTGTCACTGTTGAAGACACAGCCTGCCACCAGTCACTGCACCCTGGAGAGGGTCCCAGCAAGCAGCAAACGATAGTTACTAAATCCAAGTGGGATTTAGCAACTTCCATTTGCTGTCTCCTGTGTGGCCTTGCAGTGTCACTATTTTCGCCACTACCAGTTGCCTTTAGTAACCATATGGTGAGTGAAGTGAGCCCACATGCCCAAAGTGTGGCAAGCGTCCATTTGGGCTCCCTACTTCAGACCTTGCTCCTCCCCCTGCTCTGCCCTGTCATGTGACATGTCCTCTCTCCCACTAATACATAGACCTAACCGGCAGCAAACTTCTTCCCCTACAGTCATGTGCTTTGTTCAGCACTTGATTCAAACAGACTGTGGCAGACTTTACAATCTATCTAACATCATTACAACAATCACTGATTGTAAAGTCTGCCACTGTCCAGAAGAATGGATTGCTGTGCTCTGTGCTACAGGAGGCACTCTGAATCAGGTACTGACCCTGAGACAAGAGGCCTGTGGGCGGAGGAGCAGCTGGCTGAGGGAGCAGGGTGACCATCTCTGCACTCCCTATACCCAGCACCCAGGGCACATGTACCCCCATCCCACTAGTTGCAGTTTAAAAACAATTGTATTTTTTGTTGTTATTATTATTATTATTATTATTATTATTATTATTATATAGTAGTAGTAGGTTTACTATACTATCCATTTAAACCAGCCTCCCCATTGAATTGCACAGGTTCTGTGGCTGGCTTATGGTCTAATTAAGACCTGATCACAGGGCACATTTTATTAGCAAATAGGCAAAACACTGCAGTGCAACATACCGCAGGTGCAGGTGCAGAGTTAGATCGCCCTGCGTTCAGGTCTGAAATAGGCCTTTAATCATACCTCCCAACTTTCTGAAATACCAAATCGGGACCTGCTGCGCCTAAGGCACTGCCGGTCAGAAAACAGGGGCCAAGCTAATGTGAGAGTGGGCTTGGCTTTGGGTAAAGGGGTGTGGCATGGCACTGTGACCCCCATTTTCAGGGGCATTCTCAGCGCTCCCCTAGCAGGTGGGTGGTATGGCATACCTTCAGCGATTACCAGCTGCTCTGCAGAGCACCGGTGATCTCCGGTTTCCCCAAACTGTCCTGCCCATGGGACATTGCCACCCACAGGAGGGACAGTGGACCAGTCTCCAAATAGTGGGACTGTCCCGCTGTAATCGGGACAGTTGGGAGCAGTGGCGGCTCCTACCTTTAGACTTAAGGGGGGCTGCAATTGCCTGGGTACTACTCGTTGCAAACGGAACACAACATACAGATAATCTACTTTAAATCACCTTAAACGGGAATAAAGTAACTTTGATTGTGATTGCTCTTACCACTGTTTTTGTGCATATTCTGTAAACAAATGATGTACCCATATGCACAAAACACAGATACAGAGCAAAATACACACTTTGAATAACTTTAATATTAATTAAAGTACAGAACATTATACTCCTATTAAAGATCTACAAACAAATAATAGTTTAAATAAATATTATTCACAGATATATTCAAATATTATAAAAAAAATAAAATAAAACTTTCATGCACCTCTCTGGTGCAATGCATACCTTCCTTTAGCTGCATCACACTGAGTGACTCACTGAAGTCTGGGCATGCTCACTGCAGAGGTTTTGCTTCTGCTGGGCTGCACAGGCAGCAGCCCATGGAAGCACTGTAGCTCTGGTGATGTGCACAGAATGGATTCCTGCTGGAAAGCTATTGCTGTCATCGCTCCATGTACTGGCAGCCCAACTGGGGGAGGAGTTTTCAGTCCTCTGTATGATGGGCAGTAGCAGCTTCCAATAGGAAGCTACTACATGCTGAATTTCTCCCCACATGAGAGGTAGTCACACATGGAGCCTGGTGTTGTGACTCCTGACAGGAAAGACATGTGATCATGTGACACATTAGTACTGGGAGAGACACAGACAGCCATCAGAGAGCTCCAGAGGTAGATCCCGCAACCCCCCTCCCCCCGCGGGTAGAATGCGCACCCCCTTTTGCGCGACTGCGCACGCACCCGTAAACCTGCACACGCGCTAATGCGCACACACCGGAGCTCTGATGCTGGCTGTCTGTTTTTCACTGGAAACCTCCTGGTTTTCACTGGAGGGGCTGCAGTCCTGCAGCCCAATAGCAGGAGCCACCACTGGTTGGGAGGTATTCTTTCATTTAAGCCTGCATTTCACCTGGTTTTAATCAGCCACAAAACCTATGTAATCCATAAGCATTGCAGTTTAAAGGGATAGTACGGTAAGCTTATATTTAAGAATGTTACATTTATAATATTTACTTCACTATTAATATGTATGTTTTCCCCCTTAGGTACAAGTAGTTCTAAATCCAGCTCCACCATCCCTCCTGGCCCACCTGTGTATGTGGATCTGGCCTATATCCCTAATCATTGCAATAGCAAAAACACGGATTTGGAGTTCTTTAAAAGAGTTCGAGCTGCATACTATGTTGTAAGTGGTAATGATGCAGCCAATGGGGAACCAAACCGAGCTGTGCTGGATGCACTTTTGGAAGGAAAATCCCAGTGGGGAGAGAACCTGCAGGTAAGTTATAAATGCTAGGCAGTCTGTTAATCAAAATTATAGTCAAAATTATGTGAGGGGGACTAGTTTAAAGGTGTGTACATGGTGCGATAAGGCAGCTGTCCGATTTTGGCTATGGCCATTTTGACTATGGCCATGGTTGATTTTGACTTTGGACAAATATGCTGTGTGTGCGGCATACTCAAAATCTTCTTGCCTGCAGAGTCTATTTTCCCTTGCGATAGCGACACCTAAATATAAATACTTGAAAAATATTCCAGGGGCATATTCTACCCTATCCCAGTAAGTTAATGCAGGCTGTGCAGAGGGAGCATGTAGCCTGTGGCTGCTAGGAAACATGCTGCATGCAGTAAAACAAATAAATGTTTATAAATAAATATAACTTACCCACTGAGATGCACACAGGTCCCTTGGTACAGGGAGGCCCACACAGCACACCCTCAACCCATTTTTTTTAATACCCTTCCAGAGTCCCATGTTACGAGCAGATGTGTATGCTTACACATGTGCTCGCAAGTGCCTAGACAGAGAAAAAAACATTTGATGGTTACTCACCATCGAATTACTTTTTCTCTGCACGCAGCCGAAGGGTAGCCCAGGGCTTACTTTTCAGCTGCACGGTCTTCTCCGAATTGGTGGCGGGCACTGACGTCATGTGAAGTCATCCGCCTGCCCCCAGCAGGCAGAGGAACAGCTGCATTCCTTGGGGCACACCCAGCATTTCTATGGTCACCCCCACCATTTTTGGTGGGCATGCCCATGAAATGTCGGGGGTCCACCCTGGAATGCCCCCTGCCTGTCAATGTGTGTAAGCGATGCTACTTCTGCGGGCATAATGTGTGTAAGAGTCGCAACAACTGCGGACATGATGTGTATAAGCAGGAGTACTGGGGGCATTATGTGTAGCATAAAATGTGACATACAGATGTGTCCACATACATCTTGGCTTTTTGTAATGTCAATTGGGAATTATGGTGGGTGGCATATTGTGTAAAGGGCATTATGGTGTAAGGCAGCCACATAATATGTAATGGGCATTACAGTGTGTGGTATGTAAGGGGCATTACGGTGTGTGGCACAATGTGTTATGGGCATTATGGTGTTATTGGTACTATTGTGGCCACGCCTATTCCCCTAAATTTTTGACGTGACATCGGCCCAAATCAAGCAATTATTGAATAATTAAGCATGCCCAAGCTGTGTCTGTGACATCAGCACTGGCCTCGAACGACATGTCTGTGTCGCAGACGACCGGTAGGATCAGACTTTCATTTGCACAGATTGTAAAAAATTATTAGATGGATCATGAATTGCGTATGGATGTATAAGAGAATAGCGATCTACGGTAAATTTGCAATTCATTTGCAGATTTACACGGGGCAGATTTTCTTTCTGGCCGAGCTGCGACTATCTAATCGCAGTCATCTGCAACTTTGCAGATCAGTGATCAGCTCTGAATCCGAGCCCCTATCCTACTGTATGCCAGAAAGGGCCACCTGAACATGATGTTAGTTTAGAAGTGCTTGATCTGAAAAAAAATTCGCAATTTGAGAGTAGTACATTCAGGCTGAGTGCAAATTTTCATACCTGTAATGTGAAATACGATCAGGATTCGAATCAAATGCAAATTTCCAAATTTGCATTTTTCCACATTTTTTGAAACAAAAATTCTGTGGAAAGATTATTTCAAAAATGAAAAAAAAAAAAAAAAAATGATAAAGATGGGCATAAAAATACTTCCTGCAATTGACAATACTATTTAATTTTAACTATGCTTTGTATTTCATTATCCAGGTGACATTGATCCCGACACATGACACAGAAGTGACACGTGAATGGTACCAACAGACCCATGAGAAACAGCAGGAGCTTAATATAATGGTCTTAGCTAGCAGCAGTACTGTAGTGATGCAAGACGAGTCCTTCCCAGCATGCAAAATAGAATTCTAATCATCATGACCACCGCCGCCATCACTAACATCTCCATGCGTACTTTGTGTTTAGGTATGTGTCCAGCCGCAGCCCAGTTCCGTATTAGATCTGTTTTGTACCCGAGGCATCCACCTTGCCAAACACCTACCACTTTACACCCAGCCTAATATTGGCTGGTAAGGAAAAGCTAACAGGACTGAACCAATGTTGGACTATCTGCATTTGTTTTATACACAAAATATCATCAGTTTGTTAACATTCACGTTTCGCCATTTTCTGTGTAATATTTACCACATTTTGCTTATTATTAGCCACATGAAATATTGCTCTAATATGGGTAAAACAATGGCCGTCGTCTGTTATAGGAATAACATAAATGTTCTCTCGTTAAGCAAATCTAAATCTACATATCCAAGAAGACTGGCTTAGGACAGGTCATTTAACATAAACAAATTAATTACTTGGATTTAACAGTAAGAACAGCATTTTGAATACTGATGTTATTTAGATCATCGTTTCTGTAGCTTGCATAATTTATTTTAACGAGCTAGCTTAACATTGCATTTGTATATTTTACAAGCCAGTTAAAGGGTCTGACATGGACTGAAAGAAAGAAACGGGCAAACCTATTATTGAGATGTGTAAAGTAAGAACAAAATACATTCATGCCCTATAACAAAGCCAAATTTCATCGGGACAGAAGAGATGGGAGGTAATGTGTCTGCTTAGAAGATGCTCTTTATTGTGGAGCTTTGATGCAGTTTTTTAATCCCTATTGCAGGATCATAATAAACCCGCTGGTTTCTTGATAACCACAGTTATCCCAATAGAATATATCTAACTATTCCATATTAATTAGAGTAGCATGGTTCTGAACTTGTTTTGGGATAACAGTGGCAGCATGTACAAAGTCCCATGGTCCTGCACTAGGTGCTCAGTCAGAGCAGTGAAGCAGAGCCTCTCCAGCAGTGGGAAGAGAGATGGACGTTCTGCATCAACATATAGGAACCAAGTATTCTTAAAAGCTAGTCCCAAGAGCCCCCCACCAACTTGGCTTTTATAATGTTTGAGACATTATAAATTAAAAATAGTAGGATAAATTCCCTGTTTTATCTCTATTGTAAAATTACCTATAACATATCGTACCAGTCACAATGGTTACTAGGTTATACCAGAGAAGAGCAGTGCAGTTTGATGCTAAATGTGCAAAAACTGGATGGAAAAATATCATATCAGTGACATCTGTTATTTTTGTACAATAATATATATATATACTGTATATATATCAGCTTCCAGAATGTAAAGGATCAGACTGTTTACCAGCAGTGTTGGTAGTGGTGGTAGCTTGTCTCCCAAGTAAATCAAGCTAGTGTAAGTATCCAAACATAGAGGCATTTCTCTTACCATCTCTATTGGCCAAATGTGATGACCTCCCAGTTCATAGGTCATGCAGGATTGCTGTCCAAACTTTGTTTAAAGGGCAATCTTTCACAAGGCAACACGTGCCTTGCAAATGATTGCCCCTTTAAAAAAGTCTGAGTTTAGCCGGCATCCCACATGGCTGTCTAACTCAGAGGCTATTTCATTTGGCCACGTATGTTGTTTACTTACTATATACCTTTGATCGGAAATTGGACCAAAACCCAAGTGATTGCTTATTCAGTATCCTTACACAAAGTAAAAAAAAATGGCAATGGCTATAATGTGGAAGTGTTTCAATGTACATCACATATAGTTATGACAAATAGATTCATAGCCACTGTGCTCTTATAAAAACAGGATCGGATGTTTTATTTAATAACCATGGAAGCTGCTACATACAAACTTACAATTTTTTTTAAAAAACTTTTTTGTTTACATATTAGTTTTTATGGCTGATGTAGGGAGCAATTTGCCTTACAATAAAAAAAAAAAAACACTTTCTGATTGCTGAACAAACCATTTACAGTATATATCAATGGTGTATTTTGCTGTCTAATTTATATATTTATTTTTTAGTGTCAAATCTAAGCTATGTTTTATTAATTTATGAGTCTAACAGTACAACAGTGTTGATATTTTATTTTGTAGATGCATTTTTTAGTTGCGTTCTAACATAGTACAATGTATTGATTAAAATACTGGTCATCAATAAAAGGCAGTTGCTTAATGTTGGGGATACTATTTTATAGATTGGTAAATGCTCTTTAAAGGTGTCCCTCAGAGTTCCATCAGGGCATATCTGTGGATAGACTTCATGTATTTGCTTTGTAATAGATCATCTTGTAGAAAAAAGAGATTTTAGTAAATGTTTTATTCCAGTTTTTGCACTCTAGAAATCTGTTTTAAATGCTTGCAATTTTGCACATATAAAATAGCATCCTTTAGTAAATTTCCATTGAGATTGCATTTAAGAAAAATCTCTTCTTGTAGAAAAGGTGATTTTTAATATGATTCAATTCTACAAAATGCAAAAGAAAAAGTCAAGGTGATGATCAGAACATTATAATGGGGTCTATTTACCAAGCCATAGACAGTGAAAACAGGGATCTAAAGTAACAGCCAATTAGCTCCTACTTGCCATGTTACTTGTTTGAAAAATGACAGTTAGGTGCTAATTAGCTGGTACTTTGAACCTTATTCTGGTTGACTCGCAAGGTTGTTAATTTTGCAGCCTTGCGAGTCCACCAGATGCTGCCCGCAGTGCCGGCCGTTCCCCCTTGCACACCACAATACCCCGCAAATTCCCGCTTGGTTGCTAATGGATGATTTACATAATTATCCATTCTTGGCGACCATAAAATGATTTCTCCAGCGCCCGCATATCAGAGACACCTCTAAGGTCTCTCTGATCTCCGAGCACTCTGTTAAGGAAGCAGGCAGGCAGCTGACATCCACTGACATCTGTGGCCTGCCCCCCACACCCGCGTCACAGGGTGATTTCCTTGGATTCGCTGCCACCCCACGCCCCCTGGCCACACTGCTAGGTGTGAGCGGGACAACAGACATGTAGTCCATGTGCCCGCTCACACCCTGCACATGAACAAAACATAGGTCCCCTGTGCAAACATACGGGGGACTGAACAAACTAGGATAATCCCCTTTATCTCTACCCATTTTGGCTCTCTCCAAGGCTTAGTAAATAGAATCAAATATCCCCAATGTTCCACTCATGCAGTTTTTGACTAACAAGTTTCTATAAATGTTTGTTACAGTATGTAGTGACTGATTGTTGTTATCTACTGTAATGATATATACGTTTGGTTAATATTCTGCTTCTGTGCATTCGTAACACAGAGATAAGAATGTAGGGCAATGGGACGGTAGTCCAGTCCTGGCCTTGTGATTAGTACTCCGTAAGTGTGTATGTACTAACAAGCCAACATTTTTTTTAATAGTTTGGACCCAAAGTAAATTTAGCTATATGATATAAGATAGTTTTAGAATGTTGAAGAATTTGTTTTATTGATAATGTTAACAGTTGTCTTTTATGGAAGTTGTTTGTGGAAGTCCAATAGTTTTTAAGAATTGTCCTTCATTTAACCCCAAGCCCCTTGTCTGTGCTGAATTTGAGAGAACTGGACGCTGTACCGGCACTGCATTGTATTCTTGTACTGGATTGGTATGCTTGATTCATTTGATTGAAGCGGAATCTTAAAGATGCATGCTCTGCATTTTATGCACACGACTGTTCTGATGAACCTGTGTGTATGTTCCATTTTTAATGATGTGGATGTTTGGCTAAGAAGCCCCCGACCCCCCCCCCCCCCCCCTACTTTGCTGCAATGCTAGTGGCTCTTAGCCAGATACATAGGTGCCTGGATACCTAGCGCACTCATTTGATGATGATCCAAAAGGAACACGCTAGTGCACAGCAACTTCCTTTGTCCACATCCATACGAGTGTCTAGGTAGAATAGCTAATGCACTAAAAAAATACGAGCTATGAATGTTCCTCCTTTGCCTAAACTTGAATTGTAAACTTAAGAGACCAGGAAACACAATGACCGCGGTCATTTAGAAACCTGCCTTGCACATGACAATACTGAATGGAAACACACAGGGATGATGTTTCGAAGACGAATGTAAACATTGTCCTCTTAGACCTTTTATCTTTTATTCCTGTGCACGGAGCAATTCCATTTTTGGTTTCCCTTGAAGAAGCTTTCCAACAGATAAGGAACATAGTAAAAATACAAGTTACCAAATAGACATTCTCATTGCTGCCTTTTAATGCATTTTAGTAGTTTTGTAGAACTAAAGCAAAGAACACTTTATATCACCTGTAACTGCAGGGACAGTATTGCATACCCTGTGTAAAGAGGAACACACCCACCATCAACCAAGGTCAAGTCAATGTCTCTGCTGGTCAGTACAGACCAGATAGCCTGATGGCCATCACAGGGCAGAGCCTGTAACTTTGATGGGCTGTATTCACCAACATGTACCACAAATACAGATTATCTGTAAATCCATTGCTATCATACAACATAACATATAGGTGATATATAAAATAGAAACATTTAAAATCAGCTGTTGCTTGTTTCTGCATGTGGACTACACCAAGTTATACTCCTGTATGTCATAGATAAAACAAACAAAAAAATAACTATTTTACAAATATATAAAAAGTGAACATGTCTTAATTGTATTGAAAATTGCAACCTATATTCCTGATAGCTTCTTTCTACGTTGGATGTTGTATAAATAAGACCCCGACTTTTTCATTCTTTTCCTCTTATGTTTTGCGTCGTTACTAATAAACTTGTTTCCCAAAAAAAGTTTTTGTTTTGCTCTGTTCATTATTTTCCCTTTTTTTGTGTGCAACAGTCTGTCATTTTGAATTTGCTGTAAATGGAAAAACGCCTGAAAAATCTAACAATAAAATGACATGAATAGATCAGAAAGTTTATACTTTGCCTTTATTTTAAGACAATTAATGATACTCTGCTTTATCCATCACACCTACTTCTCCACAACATTTAGAAATAAAAGTGGCTTTAGAATTTTAAAATGGGTCAACTACTAGATTGTAAGCTCCTCCGAGCAGGGCCCTCTTCCCTCCTGTTGTCAAAGCCCTCTTCTCTTCACATTTCACTCACAGTTCTCCTATATTCAAACACTCAGTGACCACCTTCGTCCGCATACCCATCTCCATCATTGGCCACAAGCCTCTAGTAGTATGTTAATTGAGTCCTCACTACTTAGATTTAAGCTGTAATGTGTATTGAACTATGGCGCTCTTTATTTGTACTCTATTTTTGTTATTTATTCAATGTTATGCAAAGTTTTGTCTCCCTGTACAATTCCTTTGTACGGCGCTGCGAAACACTTGTGGAGCCTTATAAATAAAATTATAATAATAATAATAATAAGAAGAAATTTATATAGTGCAGGCATTCTCAACTTGTTGTTCTCTAGCGGTTGGGAATCTACACATTCCAACATACCCTGCCCCAGTTTAGCATTCTCTGATAGTAATATTGTGGTAGGGCATGATGGGACTGTAGTATCAGAGCAGCTGGAGTCAGAGGATGGCTAGGCATGATACAGTGCATCTGCAAGAGGAAATACGAGGAGCGAGGGCCACTGTTTTAAGCGGTTGTCATCATGGACCCAAGGTATCATAACAGGACCAGGGGAGTTAACAGGGCCATAACTAGGTGTGCGCCAATGGTGCGGGCACACCACCTGTCAACTCCACTTACACAGCTGCTCACTGTCTGCTGCTCAGCTCATATGCTGAGACCAAAGGATATTTCAAATGTGGTGTCTGCCACCAGCCTATCAGAGTTTGTGAAGCAGCAGTCATAGTTAACGATTGGCTTCCAGACTGCGGCGACCGACGCTAAGTAACTCCAGGGGTAGGGAGGGGGATAGGGTGATGCAGCGGCGGTGCCACTCACCTCCATGGGGGGGGGGGGCTGCTGAAATCTGGCACCCTCCAGTGGCCGGCCCCCAAGGCAAATTCCTAGAGCTGCCTAGTGGTGGCGCCGGCCCTGGGTGGACATAGATGTCTGGGAAATTCAGAATGTTGAAAATCCCTCGCTGGCCCTAATCATTTCATATTCATAATCGGCAAATCAGGGATTTCCACCTTGTTGGATTTACCTGGTTCCACTACCCATGTATTGAAAAAAATTGTGAATTGGGGCAGTCCTTCACATATGTATGGGCCTCATACACAAGGCTATACAATTTGTCAATAACATGCAGTACTTAAGCATATGTGTAAATGTTCTGGAATTGTTCCCTGTTTTACTTATGTATCATTTAATGTGGAATGAATCTCATTTTGTAACTGTTCAAGGAAAATTCAGCTTCCTGCCATTTTCATTATAGGGTAGGAATTGTCTGCTTGTCATTCAGAACACTGGTCACCCTTCAGCAAGCAGGTACACATCTGCTCATTAGAACCATACAATATACTGTAGCCTGATTCGGAGTTGAAGGCAATTACATCTGCAAATGTATGTCAACATTTTTTATTTGACTAAGCAATTTTGGGGCGATTACAATATGAGCAATTTAGAACCATACATCTTCATTTGCAATTATGTGTTATGCTGGATACACACTAGGACAACCTATCATTCATCAGGCTGATCTGCCGACCTATCTGGTGATCAGAAATTGCATACATACTGACCTGTAGTCAGCTCGTTGTGTTGTGCCTGATGTCACAACTGGGTGGGGCATTGACATGTGGCAGCCCAGTAGTGATGTCAGTCACCAGCGGCCTCTGCAACAAGCTAACCAAGAACACACAGCAGATATATCTGTAGATGTGTGGGTCACCGACCGCACTACACAGCAGATGCAATATTTTTGTGAATGACCCCAGTCACAGACATCTCATTGGTACACCCCTGCCGACCGGCCCATGATATATCAGTCATTCAAATGAACAGCTGATATACAGTATACACAACTTTACTGCATGGTAACAGGGCGTTAACACATAGATTGTGTTTCATGGGCAGGCTGATGGAATTTCAGGTTCTTCAAAAGTAAGCGTATGCTGATCATTAGTATCTCTTGCGCCAAGAAAAGGGTTGGTGGTCTAAATGACTGCTGCTGATAAAAATGCTTACTTTCTCCAGTAAAGAGGTGGGGTGGTGCAGTCCTAAAGATGCATTTACATTATATACAGTACAACTCTGAATCAGGCTCATTCTGTAGTGTTTATATAGTAAAATGTGCTGCTGTATATAAAGGTAATTCACGGAATGTGGCTGGTCGATAGGGGTTACAGAACTGCATGTTCCCCCTCACAGATCTAGCGCTGAGGGGTGCTAGGATCTGCAGAGTGGCATACCATATTAATATATTTTGGGGTGGTATGGGGTTGTGACCAGGCCCTCCAGAAATAGGCCATGCCTCCTACAGTACCCGAGCCTGACCCCACTCTCAAAGTGATTATGGAAAGCATTATTAGTCCTTATATAGCAGTGTTTCTCAATCACTGCGCCGTGGCACATTAGTGTGTCTTGAGCTGTTTTTAAGTGTGCCCCAAGATCTAGAGATGCCCAAACCAGTTTACAGCCACCACCAGTTCTACTGTTATTTACTGGTCTCTACTTTTCATGTAAAGGGCCAATGTATTTTATTTGTGTTACCTGTGGGCACCAGTGTGATTGATTTTTATATGGGGGCCTATAGGTTTTTTTTTTTTTTTCCTGTGGGGGCCAATGTGTTTTCCCATGTGCGGATCTCATGGTGTGCCTTGGCAATTTGAAAATCTTATTTAGTGTGTCACAAGGTAAAAAGATTGAAAATCACTGTTATATACAGTAGTATCACCAGAGTTTCCAGTCCTAGAGTACTGTACTGTATGCTGTAGGAAGTGTTTAACTATGCATTTTGTTCTCAAACGTGAATTGTGTGGTTTATATCCAGCATGTCTGCCCTTAATGTACATCAAGCTTCTGAATGTGTTAAAGCAACAATAATTGTTCCATTCTGAATGTAATTTACATTCCTGCTAAATGCTTTGGGCATGACCTGTACAGGGCTGGCATTCCGGGACTGCAGGCTGAATCCCTCTTCTGTTCATTTATACAGTAGATTCTTGAAATGCTTAGTACAGAGTGGGAGCACTTCAAAATGAAAAGATACTATACCGCTCTATATGAACCAATGTGGAAAGTTTAATACAAATAAGTATAAAATGATCCTAAAAAGCGCTCTACATTGATAAGACCAGTGACGTACTTACACACGCCCCAACGCATTTACACGTGCTGCATCCATTTTTTTAGTACTTACCCTCTGGAGTACCGCAACGCCAGCTGCAGCGCTACTACAATCCCCGCAAAAAAGGCCACTGAACCATTTTTCTGGAGGTCCGAGCGCTCTAGGGCCCATGCAACATTTTTCCGAAGATCTGCGCATGTGTAGTGGGGTCTGAGCACTCTATTACATGGTACCTTGCATTTGTTGCTCCTTGGGGTGGACGTGGTGTAATGCAGTATATTACAGTAAGGATGTGCAGTTGCAAGCACTTCTATTCTTCAGTTATACATAAGTATATTAAAGATAAAAACATGTTCATGAGTTACACAATAAAATTTAATTTGTGGCAGATAAGAACCACTTGGCCCATTCTAGAGTAAGGGTATAGGTTTAGGATTAGGGGTTATGGTAAGGTTTAATGTTAGAGTTGGGATGCTGTGCATTCTGGATTTACTGGGATTGTACCAGATTAGGAGTACGTACCCCAGTGTGCCCCAAATTATGATGCGGTGTAGGTGGTTGAGTTGTCTGGTAGTTACAGGGGTGCACGGTGTAGGGGGAGTGGGTGAGTCACCCAGTGGTCAGCACAGTGCAAGAACAAGTCTTCAGCAGCAGCAGCAGGAAGTTTGGTGGGCAGATATTCATTACCAGAACACCAAGGTCCAGCTGGGGAGAGTTTCCAGGATGTAGTACAGGAGTCTTGAACTCCATACCCACAACAATGATGAGCAAAATCACTGGGCTGAAAATCGCTCAGTGCATACACACACATTTTCGTCCTCTGAGTGATTTTCCCAATGACTTTCCATAGAAGGACGCTATGGAAAGCCATCCATCCCACTGCTCATCATCATGTTTTGGTACAATATAGCATGTTTTGATAAAACAAAACAATGTCCAATACCCAGTTATGCAGTGACCTTTTAAATGTATATATTATGCGCTGGGAATTGGTCAAGAATAAGACCAATTGGTTTTATATACCTAGTTATGCAATGAGCTTTCTATATATATTTTTGCACTAGGATTTGGTTGAGGCAAGTAATAATGAACAAAAAATTGTCATATAAAGGGTTAAATTCCCTAATGTGACAGAGACTGACTGAGATCAAAATCAAAACAATATATTAATATACATAGGCATAAGAAAACAGCAGTAAATTTACAGGGAAAAGTATTCCTGTCAAAAATTCTGTTGATATAGTATTGATTCAATCTGCTTTGTATGTCTATAATCCCCAGAGACCAGAGAACAGGTTTTGAATGAGCTGGTATAGCAGGGTTTTTGCTTGGTGGTATTCCAAAAGTATAAGTACAGAATTGTGGCACACAGTAATCAGAAAATGAGACACAGATCTGCACTCTATAACCAACAAATAGCAAAACAGTACTTTTCTAAATTTCTCAATAGTAAACCCTTGGCTTAGGGGTAATGTGTGTGTGGTCCCTGGCGGTTCTCCCCCTTTCTCCTGCCCGGCAGGTCCCTGCACAGATGGCTGCAGGGCTCCACCTCCTCCTCCCTGCACTCATATATTAAGAGCTTACCCCCTTGGTACCTGTACACAATTTTTACGACACGTTTAACCCCTTTAGTGGTGGTTTTTTTTTGGGGGGAGCACTCCCCACTGGGTGAGTTTTGTATGGGGAGCGCTCCCTTAAAAAAAAAAACACCACTGCCTCCCTGGGTCCGGCAGCGCCGCTGAACTGTCAATCAGCGGCTGCCCGGACCTGTGCACCTGCACCCCGTCCCTGTCAGCCGGCTTGTCATAAGCCGGCGCCGGGGACTTCAATAGAAAACCCGGAGGGGAGGGGGGGGGGAGGCGCGGCGGAGGGGAGGAAGCCCAGCTCTAAACAGTGGCAATCCCGAGAATTTTCCGGGCTTGCCAGACTAGACACTGAGGCACAGCCTGGAAAATTCTCGGGATTGCCACTGAAGGGGTTCATTTTCAAACTTTTTATTTTGCATTTAGAAATATGACATTTTAAGAAATCAATGGTGAAGCAGGTTTTCTTTTCTAAGATTCGTAATTAAGATATAATTTTATAATAAGGGCCCTACACCTTCAATTAGAATTATGGGCCCGATTCAGATTTTTTGCGCATGGCTGCGAATTTGCAGCTACAAATAATATGCCAGAATATTTTTGGAGTGTGGGAGGAAACCAAAGTACCTGTAGGAAACCTACGCAAGCACGGGGAGAGTATTCAAACCCCACACAGTTACGGCCATGGTGGGAATGGAACCTACACATCTGAAAGAGCTTGTTCACTCACTGTCCTACTAAGAAACTATGGTATCATCACACTGACAAGTTACAATGTTTCTATAAATTATATAATTATTGTAAGAGAACTTCATCCTACACTAACTGCTAGTTTAAATAATAAACTACATTAATACAGGCATGGAGGCATGGAATACTGTATGCTTATTGCTTATCTAGAAACAGATCTAACTTTTGCTGGACAGTCTCAAACAAAATGGTCCATGATTCAGGCAAATCAACATGAGGAAAATGCAGGTAAATGGAGCAAGGACGCCGGCACAGGGCTGAACTTTGTGACTACTGAAGCAAGATTGTAAAAGGACATTAGTCCTAATTATATCCAAGTTTCAGTAATGTTTTCTGAACCAGTGGCATTATAAGTCACCATTTATAAATACGTAACTTGTTTTACTAGTATATTATATTTTGTGTGTATATGTGTTTCTTTTAGGCAGTGACATTACTTACAGTTTGCAAACTGTATAACCCAGTTTCCCAACATCTGCACCTTGTGATATGGAGCTTAGCGACGACTCGCAGGGGCAAAATCGCATCACTATAGGGTCTTACACCGCGCTCGTCTGCAAAGTCTTCGCTAGTCATACACATCTATTCCTTAGGTGAGCACATTCATTTTCACTAGAGAGGGGCAGTGTCTACCTGTGCCCTTGCCTCTGCAAACTCGCTCAGTAGCGATCAGGTGTGAAGTAGGCCACAAGTGACTGGAACGGAATACTCCTAATTGTAACAGTGTGGCAAAGCCCTCAAATGGGAACTGTCCCATCAAAAGTCGGAGCTATGTTAAATCTAATGAGTTTATACTGTATCTCATGAACTCCTTTGCAAACTAAATTGATTAATATAACCTGAAATATCTAACTCAAAAGTATATAAGCAGGAAAAAAATTTTTTTATCACCTAGGGTTATTGATAAAGCCATTATCTAAGTATCTGTACAGTATCCAATTGCTAGAGATCTTTCCAGATCTTATCCAAAATATCCATTGTTTCACCTCTGTCCTGCACAACTTTCCCTTTAGTTTTCTTGTTTCATGTCTCACACAGAAAACAAGCCCTACAGATGTGTCCACATACATCTTGGTTTTATTGTGCCATGTATGGCACAATTTGCCACACCTTGGACTCTGCAAAAGTCACGCTGTGGGGTTTTTGTAAAAATTTGCTTCCCTAATCTATTACTTTATACAAATTCTACTGCTCCAAACAATTTTTTTTAGAATCCATCTACTTGCTACATTTGGAAAAACAGCTAAGCCGTGTTTTACATGTTGTGACATATTGAGAAAAAAAAGCCAAGATGTATGTGGACACATCTCGGAAACAGCAAATTTAATAATATACTGTGCAATCGTCAATGCCTGTAGAGGTCACCTTATCAATGTCGAAGCCAATACTGGGTGTTGTTAGGAGGCTGCCACATTATTTAGTATCAGAGCTGGCTTTGGAAATATTTTTATTGTAAGCATAAATCACAATCTATTAAATGGAATCAGAATAGAATGTACTATAACACCATTATGGTATAGCGCTGGGGTAGCCAACCCTAGTCCTCGAGAGCTACCAACAGTGCATGTTTTGCAGGTCTCCTCACAGAATCACAGGTGAGCTAATTAGCTCCATCTGTGTATCTTTTAAAATGTGTCAGTGATTAATGAGTGCAGCTGTGCAGCAGCTAGGTTGTCGGAAAAATGTGAACTGTTGGTAGCTCTCGAGGGCTAGGGTTGGCTACCACTGGTATAGCGGATCAATGCGGTCTAGATAGACCATGTTATGGTCAACCACCCTTAATCAAACTCGTCTAGGTAGATGCCTAAAGATAGTCGAACTCATCTAGATCTACAGTAATGAAAGTTAAACGCAAGCGTAAGATCAACGAGAGCGTGGTCGACTTGAGTTTTTCTCTTTTTTTTGGGTGGCTATGTCGACATAGGTCAAAGTAGACACTATATACAGTAGATACACAATTTGTATACAGTGTTATAATCTAACTCTATCTCCACTTGGAGAGTAAAGTGTGAACCAAGTTGACCAAATAAAGTTAAAAACTCATGTCGACCATGTGCCATCGACCACACCCGACCAGTGTCTTCTCCTGCTTTTGCCCGGCCAGCAATCCATTGGGAGCTACCCACACTGCATTGGGAAAGTCTCTCATTGGGAAAGTCCCAGAAAAAGTATTTTGATAAATTTGTAATTAAAATAATATGTAGTGATGAGAAGAGGGGCCAGCAGCCACCAATGTTGATAGACCCTTTAGTCTAGAAAACAAAACACAAAATAGATCATTAGAAGAGCATTATTTAGCAATGACTCTAACACAAAAGTAAAGAATACACTATACAAAAATATATACAGAGCATTGATTGTTACAATTGATGGTGAATCTAAAGGATTATCGATGGTAGCAACTTATGCAATGGTGGACCATTTACTGCTCATTTGCTCACTAGCCTGTGGGCCAATCAGAGGTAAGCTCTGTACCTTCAATGGTGGAGAGCTATTTGGATCTCCACCATGGATGGCATAACCATCCACAATCACTTCTCTACAACAAGCAATGGGCGATGGACAAACCAAGCTTGCCCAGGGCAGACAGCTATCTTGGGCATACTCAGGTTACACAAGTAGGAACATGAGGTACAAATGACTAAAGACGATTGTGAGAAAGAAGGTGCCGTTTGGGCAGATAATTTGGGTTCATTGATATCATGTGCTATCAGTGCTGGTTACATATAACATGAACAAAGCAGAAAATAGATGTGAGGACATAGGGGAGAGAGGAATGATGGTGGCACATACTTTATTAATTATGCTGCTGTCTAATAATAATTCACAAAAAATACTATTTTCCAGCTACATTCCCTATGGCAGAAAAGTTTGGGCAAAGTCACTTCTCATTCCTGTACAGTATATAAGGGAAGTGGAGAGAATGCCATTCGAGCTTTTTAACCACTTGAAATATGCTTTTTGCAGAATACTGGATAAGTAAATCAGAATGCTTTCCAATAGAAATGCATCATATTTCAGCAGACCCTGTCAGATAGAAAGTTTTTAGCGCTATTAAAAACCATGAGATGTAAGATCAATTTCCAGGGAACGGTGAGCACGATACGCAAAAAAAAAAAAAGGTTACAATCACTTCTGCAGCTGAAAGCGAAGTAGCGTTACAAATGCCTCTGTGACACCAGCCACAGTTAACTTGAGTTGCTGAGAGCAGCAAAAGAACTTCAACAAAGAATAACACAGTGTAGGGTTCACTGTCTGTCAATTTGTATAGTCTGGGATTGGGAAGCTCTGGGAGTGTTAGTGCTGAAATTACTTCAAACTCCATTCATATGTGGCTAAAATATATAGAGACAGCTTTTTTTTTAGGGGGGGGGGGGGTTCAGGGTACTCCGACTCCCCACATGTGATACTGTCCATATTGAAGATGCTGAAATTCACAATGCACAATACACACACACAATACACACATATGTCAGTTATCGGTCACATAGTATTGGCGCACGCAGGGGGGTTTCTGAGTACCCAGAACCCCAGGAATTATCCCTCCCCCTTTTTAAACACCTGAGAATAGCAGGATGTGAAGAAATCAGATAACCTGTCAAACCTGCTGCTGTGATTCTTGCAGGGCTCTGTCCTGTCCTCATTCCAAGTGCTTGATGCAATCAGGTCCCTTGTGCAAACATGCCCACACCATGCCCTTACTGTACTTTTGTAGCATTTTCACACGTATTCCAGCCCTCTGGATGTACATGGTTGCACAGCAGTCACATGACTAAAATAAAAAAACATAACGATAGGCAAATCACATTTAAATGCAGCCCCATGTGTATAATGTGTGCCTGATTGTAATACATTATGAATGTTTTAGCCTGCAATCAACTTATTAATATAACATAGCAATCTTGCCTTGACTCCAATTCCTAGAAGTTCTCAGATCTATGCTGAGTATTGGGAGCAGTGGGGAGGTTGCTTGAAGATATTTATAAAGGAAGCATCTAGCAGCTACAGTGTCTCCGGGGAGCCAAAAGCAGTAAGTCTGATATACCCGCTGCTTCCATTTCCAAAGCAACACAATGGCCTTTATTCAGATCTGATCGCAGTACAAATTTGTTTGGAAAATGGGCAAAACCATGTGCACTGCAGGTGGGGCAGATGTAACATGTACAGAGAGAGTTATATTTGTGTGAGTTATTTTGTTTCTGTGCAGGGTAAATACTGGCTGGATTACTTTTACACTGCAATTTAGATTTCAGTTTCAACACACACCACCCAAATTTAACTCTCTCTGCACATGTTACATCTGCCCCACCTGCAGTGCACATGGTTTTGCCCATTTTCCAAACAGATTAGTACTGCAATTAGGTCTGAATAAGGGCCTATGTTTGTAATCCAAGCTAAAGTACTAATGTTTTGAATCCAAATTTACACTGTAAATTGAATTAGCATTTTTCAGTAAAATGTGAAATACATCATTGGTTATATGTAGAATCTAAACTAGTCTACAAAATGCTGCAATCATACTGCAATATACACGTGTGGTTTCCAATAGCTACCAATGCTAACAGACCCTTTAGTTTTGTTGATACAAATGGTGACATCACAATGTGTATCACGAGTGTCTCCCGATGGAGACAATTATCATTTCAGGGCATGTTGATGAATCATTGTGTTTTCTCTTGTTTCCCTATAAATAATGAGTCTTTTCAAAGACAGATCTGTTCTGCTTGGACTCTTGTTTAGGCTCTGTCACAAATAGCCGGCTGTGTGGTATGGCATCCGCACTGCAAAACAAATCAACATCCTAACAAATGAGAGACATTCACAGCCAGCTCCATGATCAAAATTCCAATCAGCCTTCTCTTGGCGTGAAGACTTAATTTCCTCTGTTTTCTATACATGGGGTGTGGGGGATGGGAGATCTGTCATGTTTGCACATACTGTACAGGACATCTATATAAAAATAAATTTACTTTTTCAGTGCCAGGCTTGAAATGACAAATGAAAATTATTTCCTCTATGGTCTGTTTCTGTGTACAATGGTGCAGCCAGTGCCTCTCACAGACAGAACCATTTCTATTGCAGGAAAATACATTAGTCATGCTTGGCAGCCAATAAGTATTTAGCGGCCTGGCCCCTTGTACCTTTAGCCATGATTAGTCACACTGTGCATATTTATAGGTGTGTGTGTGTGTGTGTGTGTGTGTGAAGTTTAACCTTAGCTATTTGTAGGTATATTTTTATTTATCTAATTGTCTAAGAATGTGTACTCAGATAGAAGCCTCCATCTGTTTGATATCACATACTGTATACTAACTTATTGTAGATCAGGATGAAATATATAATTATAATAATAATAATAATCATAATTTTATTTATATAGCGTGAGGAGAGAAAAAAAGGTTGTCAGAGGGAAATAGATGTGGTTGGGGAGAGAGGAGACTTAATTGAAAAAGAGGGAATGAGAAAGAGGAGCGAGAGAGAGAAAGAGGGGTGTGAACAGGAGTAAATGTCAGGGCAGTAGAGAGAAAGCGGATAGCAAAAGTGTGTGTCAGGGAGAGAAAGGGGGAGAGATGGGGAGTGGGAGAGGGAGAGGGTGTGGGGGAAAGACAGGAAGTGAGAGAGGGTATCACAGAGAAAAAAGGGAGTGAGAGAGGGTGTCATGGAGAGAAAGGGAGTGAGAGAAAGGGTGTCAGGGAGAGAAAGAGGGAGATATGGGAAGTGAGAGAGAAAGTCAGAGACAGATAGAGGGTGTCAGGGATAGAGGGAGAGAGCAGAATAAAGAGGATAGAGCAAATTTAGGTTTATGGTTCCTTTGTGAAACAGAGGAGAGAAAATGGTGTCTGTATTTTTAATAACTATACAGCAGAATTACACAAATTGACTTTGTGTAGTAGTGTTTTACTCTTCACATCTAGTTACTGGCACAAACTATAGAAATGCTGGGGGAGGAGGGGGACTCTACACCAAGGGCTCCCACATTCTGGGAGCACTGTATGTACCCCCATCCTGCTCAAATATAATGCCCTAAGTATGCTGGGGATAAACCCTCGGATCCCATGTGTGTGGTTGTAATAACCCCTTACCCCCTGCATGCTGGCGGTAACTCCTCTCCTCTCATTCAGGTAAGTGGTGCAATAACCCAGCAGCCTGTGCATGCAGTGGTTAACTCCTCTCCTATCAAGTGAGCAGGAGCAAGATCCCTGCCGTCTCAGGCAGATGCCCAGGTCCCCTGCATACACAGGCTGCTAGGGCCACCGCACCATGTCTTTTCCTCCTGCAGCAGGATCTTCTGCTCCCGTTGCCACACTATTTAAAAAAAAATAATGAAGAGGCTGCAGTGGGATTGCCTGTTGGACCCGGGGGCCCCACAAGTCGATAGGCCCATAGCAGTTGCATCCCCTGCACACTATATACTAGTTACGCCACTGGGTACTGCTAAATGTCCATCTACAGATTGCAGAAGACCAGGCCATGGCAATTATTTCACCCAGTGGTATCATGCATACTGCATAAAGCATGGGGGATAGTATAGAACCTTGTAGGACACCACATGACATTGGACACTGGTGACTAAGAGTATATTCCAAATAAAACTCTGTGTCCTGCCCTTGAGATTTAAACCAGTTTACATTTTTCAGGTGCTCAATTAGAATCCCATGGTTCATTGTATCAAGTGTTGCAGAGAGATCCAGAAGTATTAATTAAAGTATTAATATTGAACCGATGCCTCTTGCCATTAGAAGATCATTTAACACACACACCAAGGCTGTTTCAGGGCTATGTCTTCTCCTGAATCATGGTTGGAATGGATCATAAATATCATGGGTTGCCAGGGGTTGTTTTGCTACCTTTCTCAATATTCTTTCCTATAAAAGGAAGGTTTGATACTGGTCTGTAGTTGGTCATGAGGCTGGGCTCTAAATTAGGTGTAGTTTATATTTTAAGAAGAGGGGTTCAGGAAAAATGTTAGTCTGCAAAGAGCATTGAACTATTTGCGCAAATATAGGGTCAATAATATCCATATTAAAAGCTTGGTTGAGGCAGGGTCCAGATCACATGTAGTTTGAAGCAATGTTTGGACAATTTCAGCAATGTCTTTTACATTGATTGGGTCAAAGCTGGTTCATGAAGGCGGGTGGCGTACATTGATGGCACTGGCTAGTTTGGCACTCCTTTGATGGCACTTGATAGTGGATACTTTATTTAAAAAAAGAAGTTTGCACACTCATTGCATCTTGCCTCTCCTTATATTTTAATTCTGTATATAAAGTATCCGCCATCCAGTACCATCAAAGAATTCCAAACTACCAAGCTTGCCAATGTATGCCACCCGCCTTCATGAACCAACTTTGACCCAATCAATTTAATCGATACCTTATATAAAAAAAAGTTTGCAAACTCTTTGCCTCTTGCCTGGAAGAGCCAAGATGGAACAGGCAGCAGGTATGCTGGCTTGCAAAGCATCGCCACTGTATGGGAAATCTGAGCTGGCCTATTGTTCCCTACCTTGATCTCATTTGACAGGAACTCTAATTTCTTGCGGGTGATTGTACATTGATTTTCTTCATTATGCTTTGTTAGTTTTAGCTTATTCTCTAACAGGTTAGTCTTCCAAGTCTACTCTCCCTTTTCTTTTCTTGAGCTTGTCAAGAAAAGGGAGCCAACACTGTGGTCAAACCAGGGAGCTTGACAGTGTCACAGGGGCAAAAATATCCAATGCAGCTGTCACATCCCTAATACAGTAATGGACTAGGGAACATGGATCTTCGCATGCACCCAATATCGCAGAGAGAGATGGATTTGTTTCAAGAGCCTGAAGAGTCATACCCCTTCTTGGACAATAGCTTATCAACTCCATTTTTAAGGATTACAACTGAGAACCAAATAGAGTTGTGGTCTAACCATGTCTGACCGATCTGGCAGCGCTGTAGACTCTGGCTTTCACATATGAGCCTCTGGGAACATGGTGCCTGCATATTCTGCCAAAACAATTCTGCCACACATATACACATATAACCCCGTGATTTCAGCAATGCTGGGTCACCAGCAGACATTGGACTCTTGAGAGGTAAGTTTAACTATATATGGGTGCAGACTGTAGTAGTGTGTGACCCCCTGGGCCCAAAGGCCTGTGTGCACTGAACACCCTACGCTTTATAATAGTCATGTCATTGCTAGCAACCTTCCACTATCATGGCCAACAACAAAATGGGGGGAAAGGTGTAGTGTGCCTGCCACCCAGAGAAGACCTATTCTATGGAGCCACCCCAGAGGACAGAAGGGCAACACATGCCCCTCAGACCTTCTCACATAACCCACTGGCCTTGCCACATTCCCTGTATATTTTCAAACCTGATTACAAAACACGTAACCAGTCCTGGCTAAACACATTTTAGGGGGATTGCTTATACCAAGTTCTGCTAATTGTATGAGATGTAATTTTCAAAAGGGTAAACAATATATATTTATAGGATGGTGTTCGTGATATACTGTAGCATGATAATTAACAGGTAAATATAGATACACAGAGAACAAAAAGCAGTACTCACTGGTTTTACCATTACTAGATCTTGTGAAACATAGAGGCAATCTTCTTCAGCGGAGCCTTGAGATCCCCGTAGAGGTCAGCGCAAGTTCAGTTCTAGCTGTAGGTACTGACTGACCTTGTTGTGGACTAACACAGCAGTTTTTAGCAGAGGCAGACAGACACAAATAGATTAATTTAAGCAGCACTATAAATACTTTCTTTGTATGGCACATGCACTTTCTGGGCCAAATCAGGCATCACACAGCTTTATGCATCTCTGGCACTGTTTCACTCGCTGCTACGCTTTATCCCGGCTTCAGCTGTACTTGTGGGTAGATATATTCTTAAATCGTTTGGGGTCTTTTTCAAGTTTTAAATAAGAAAAGTTATTATTAATGTAGAATACACACTATGCCTATCTTTTCTCTGCATATATAATTTGTTTCCTGTATAACAATTATTCCCAGAGGTGGTGTATGGGGTACAACCCATTTTGGTACTTCTTTACTTTCACGGCGCCAGCATGGCGCCGCGCGTCAGAGTCCCCTTGCGGGGCTCGCTTCGCTCGCCCACGCTGCGGGCTCGGTGGCTCGCTACGCTCGCCACGCTAATTAAAATCAACTCCATGCCAACATGGATAGTGGAGGTATGAACTATCCATGTTGGCATGGCGTTAACTTAGTTTATTTTACTTAATTAGTGGCGAGCGTAACCCGGAAGTACGCGCGGCGCCATGCTGGCGCCGTGAAAGTAAAGAAGTACCCCCATTTTTTATAAATAGTTCAATGTAGATTTTTTTACTATCATTGCAGCATACAGTATGTTCTTGTGTAAACTACGCACTTACTGTATCTGTGTGTTTCATAATGTACCGGTCGACCATATGCATTTTGACACTGCTTAGACATTGTAGATCTATTATACCCCACCACATCTGCTGCTTGTCTCTTCAAGGTATAGGGCCAGATGTACCCAGTTTGAAAATGGAGAGTGATAATGCACCATTCAATCAGCTCATTTTTCAAACACAGCTTGTGACATAGCAGGTAGGAGCTGATTGGCTGGTGGTTTATCACTCTCTCTTACCTCCCAACATATCTGATCTTTAAAAACGCTCAAAAAGGGGGCGTGGTCTATGAAAAGGGGTGTGGTCTCATGAGATGATGTGTCCTAAAGCCACACCCCTGTTTTTCGCCCTTCTGAAATGCTGAATAGATGCTGTGCGCATGCTATTCCCTTCAGGCTGGGGGCACTTCCAACTGCCCCCCCCCCCCGTCATGGGACACTGGTGGCCCCAGACGGACAGTTGGGAGATATGCTCTCTATTTTATTACTTTTCAAGCTTAGTACATCTGGCCCATAATGTTTATTAAAAACGTGTGTATTTATTTAAATATGGTGCCCTTACCGAAGTGCTCCTCCAGTGTGGGCTGGCTACCACAGGGTTTCAAACATATACCACTGGCAAAGCTGCAGGCTCACAAGCATAGGGTGTCACTCACGGAATCTTCAGAACTCCATTCAGGCAGTGAGTTTCCTGGACACCAGCGGCTCAGCGTCTCTGTGGGCAAGCACTCAGTCAGCTCCATCTCCAGCAGCAGGATCGCGTCACACAGACCACGCTCCTATGTGTTTCGTCATAGGACTTCGCCACTGATTCTATCACCGGCCCCGCTAGGGGCGCGCGCGTGAGACGCTCACAAGCTGCGTGGCGACGGAGCTCCGCGATGTCCGCCACCACCGACGGTTCTCATCACTGCCCCAACCCATCCCCCCACCCCCTAACCCTGCCTGTTTCCCTGAAGCGGAGACGGGCAGGGTCCTGCCGCCCAGCAGCCGAGAGACTGGGACGCCCGTGCGCGTGAGATGCATGCGCGTCCCAGTCTGATTGAGTCCCTCTCCGCCGGCTCTTGCCAGCAGGGACATTTTAGCGAGAGCCGAGCAATAAGTAGAAGAGTTCCATCTGTACATAAATTGATGGTCAATTCATTGTAAGTTTCCAGCAGGGCCCTCTTACCTCCAAGTCTGTCTGTTGTTACCCAGTATGTTTTCTCTCTGTTTACAATTGTAAAACGCAACGGAATCTGCTGCGCTATATAAGAAACTGTAAATAAATAGATAAATAATCCAATCCTGTGATTGAGATTTTTTCAATCCCCAAACACAGGATTGAAAAATATTGGTTGGAATTTGCTTCCTTACTCACTGTTGTTCTGCTATTAATAGGTGTGCGTACTTCTGTAATATATTGTAATTTATGTACTGTATGCTCTTTGCACAGCAATGCAGCCAATTGTGTTAATGAATCGCAATAAGAATATATATATACAGGGGCGGATCCAGGAGAAAATGACAGGGGGGGCACCATGACAGGGGGGATGGGAGTGAGCGGTGTTAGTAGTGCCAGTGTGCATTCTCAGAGAGTGAAGCGAGATAGAGAGGAGGAGAGCAGAGAGAGGGAAGGAATGGGATTAGAAATAGGCCCTGACATTTTAAGTCCACAGGCCCACTGTGGAGTGAAAAGTGAAGGATGGAGTTGTGTGCGCACCAAAGGTGCGCAGCTTTTTTTTAAAGGGGGCGTGGCCATTCCAAAAGGGGCGTGTCCTTGAGTGTAGTGTACCACACCATATACCACTTTTACACATTATGCAACAAAATAGTGGACCCTATTATACTTGCCGCTTAAACATGATGCCAAAAAGAATGAGACAAAATTTCCATAATGCCACATGGATTAAGCCAAAATTCAGATAACGCCACATGGATTAAGCCATATAGATAATGATGTATAAATAGGGACATTGTGCGCCGTCGGCGAGCCAAAAATGTACACAGTAATGCCCATTACACATAATGTCACACACCGTAATACCAATTAAATATAATGTCACATTAAACATAATACCAATACCAAAATGCCCATTAAACATAATAATGCCTATTACATAGATATTATACCATTTAATTGCTGCTTACCTACATGCTTATTGTCAGAGGAATATCACTTGTTGCCAGGGGTTACATGCTTCTTGCCAGGGGTTTTATTCTTGTTGCCATGCCATGGGATTGATATTTCTTTTTTGCCAGGGGGGAGCCAGGGTGCATGCTTGTGAAGGGTTCCATTTAAATAGCGCACCAGTGCTACCCAAATCCACACTTCCGGGTAGCGCTGGCCGCACTCTTCTGTTCTGACAAACACTAGAGGTATAGCAGTACCTCTAGTGTCTGTCTCCTATAAGGCGGCAGCAGTGGTGTAGCTAGGTGCCACGGTGCCCGGAGCAAGGGCATGTTTCGCGCCCCCCCTCCCTCTCAATTTGTAGTAGGTGAGGCTCCTGCTCAGTTAAAAGTGGGCATGGACCAACATTATACCACACACCGTAATGCCCATTGCACATTTTAGTGAACTTTGTAATTCCAATTACACATAAGCCCACACATGATGTCCATTACATACTATATAAAACACCGCAATGCCCATGACATACTATATAACACACTGTAATGCCCATTACATACTATATAACACACCGTAATGCCCATTACATACTATATAACACACCGTAATGCCCATTACATACTATATAACACACCGTAATGCCCATTACATACTATATAACACACCGTAATGCCCGTCACATACAATATAACACACCATAATGCCCATTACATACTATATAACACACCGTAATCCCCATAACATACTATATAACACACTGTAATGCCCATAACATACTATATAACACACCGTAATGCCCATTACATACTATATAACACACCGCAATTCCCATTACATACTATATAACACATAGTACTGCCCATTACATACTATATAACACACCGTAATGCCCATTACATACTATATAACACCATAATGCCCATGACATACTATATAATACACTGTAATGCCCATGACATACTATATAACACACCATAATGTCCATCACATACTATATAACACACCGTAATACCCATTACATACTATATAAAACACTGTAATGCCCGTCACATACTATATAACACACCGCAATGCCCATGACATACTATATAATACACCGTAATGTCCATTACATACTATATAACACACCGTAATGGCCATCACATACTATATAACATACCGTAATACCCATTACATACTATATAACACACCGTAATGCCCATTACATACTATATAACACAGCGTAATGCCCATTAAATACTATATAACACACCGAAATGCCCATGACATACTATATTACACAGAGTAATGCCCATCACATACTATATAACACACCGTAATGCCCATCACATACTATATAACACACCGTAATGCACATGACATACTATATAACACACCGTAATGCCCATTACATACTATATATCACACCATAATGCCCATTACATACTATATAACACACCATAATGCCCATTACATACTATATATCACACCATAATGCCTATTACACATTTGACACTTACCTAGATGCTCGATGCCAAGGGGCTTCATGCTCGATGCCAAGGGGCTTCATGCTCGATGCCAAGGGGCTTCATGCTCGATGCCAAGGGGCTTCATGTTCGACTGAATCTGCTTGGGTGCAGCAGGGTGGGAGGGTGCTTGCAGCAGGGTGGGTGCAGTAGGGTGGGAGGGTTGTGTGTGCACCCCCCAGCCTGTGCTGACAGCTAGCCACCCCCCCCGCTCCGCTCGCCCGCGTCTCCCCGCTCGCCCGCTCCACAGTGTGCCCGGCCGGGAGAGAAATGTGCTCCTATCCTATGTAAAATTCATATCTCCCGCTGGACCGCTAGCCAATAGGCGCTCGCGGTCCAGCAGCCGCCAGTTGATTGGCTGCTGGACCGCAAGCGCCCATTGGCTAGCGGTCCAGCAGGAGAAGTGAATTTTATACAGTAGCACATCTCTCTCCCGGCCGGGCACAGCGGGGGAGCGGGCAACAGAAAAAAAAAAAAAACGTCTGAAATGACAGGGGGGCACGTGCCCGGGTGCCCCCCCCCCCTGAATCAGCCAGTGTGTATATATATATATATATATATATATATATATATATATATATATATATATATATATATTATAAACCACTGGCATAGTATGTGTTTTGCATGCCATCTGCATAGTTCAGATTCCCATTCTGTAATGTATTTGAAGATAAACACGCTCTACTGGAACACTTCAAAACAATTATGGTGAGAGTGAATGAGTGTATGTAGAGGGAAAGGTTACTATGGTAACAATGCTGATGCCATCTGATGAGTCATCTTAGATCATAAACACCCTAGCTACAGGACGCAAAAAAAGAGAGGTGATGCTAAGTTCTCCCTGCACAGCGCTCCTGCAGGTCACTTACTCATGCAGCTGCATTAAATACTTTATTGCTCAACCAGGATTTGGCAGGTTTGTAATAGCAGTATATACAATCAGTATTTATTGCAGAGCTGTGCAGTAGTGTAAATAAAATATATCAATTTCAATAAGGACAAAATGCAGCAAGCAGTGGAGGAACTACAGTGATTGTGGCCTGTAGCATGTTGAGGAAAAAAGCTCCAGTGGCTGCAACTTTCTCACATTTAGCTATGGGGTCTGGTAATGCACCTGTTCCACTCCTAGCAAGTGTGGAATTCTGGTAGACCAGCAGGTGCTTTTTCACCTTCCATGTTCATCCTCTCCATGTAGAGGCGAATGGAGTAAAAGTGGAATATCACATGTGCAGTGATGTTTCAAACAACGGATCACTGCTCTTGTGTTAAAAAATGATCATAAGGATTCATTGAGGATTCATTAAGGAACCCAGTAACAGCCATAATGGGCCATATTTAGTTATAGTATAGTATATGTAGTTATATAGTATGGTACATTGGTACCACATCGCTGGCATACAGCAGAAGAAGTTGCAGAAGAAGTTCCAATATTTTAACAAATAAAACGAGTCAGGAAATTGTAGACTGCGAAGACTGACATATTATTTGCCTGGGGCATAACGTGCACATCAGGAGAAGCCAATTATATGCATCCACCCAACCGAAAGGCCACTTTTTTGTTCTTGTTTTGTTTCATACTAACTGTACTAGGGATTTTTTTTTCAATTATGGTCCAGGTGTCAGGAATCGCAGTATGTGGCCGTGTCCTTTAGCATTGCGCTGGTACGTCCTGTGGCACAGGCCCGCACTTTGTTTTTCATTCAGCCACAATCCATTGAGCGATGTCCCCTGTGTCCCTCTGGTCCCCATTCGCATAACCTCCAACATGACCCGTTCCATTAGGTACAAAATGCTCTGTTGCTGGACTTCCCTGCCAGTGGCAGGTGCAGAGTTGGGGCTGCAGCACAGTCCAATATTCAAAAAGGGGAGCCACACCTACTGCCGCTCCAAACATCACTGTCCTGGACTCACTGGCAGTTGATGTGACCCCCCTCATTGAATTGTGGACTGTGCTGGAGTCCAACCTCTGTAACTGCCACTGGTAGGGAAGTCCAGGAACAGAGCATTTTGTACCTAATGGAATGGGTCATGTTGGAGGGTATGCATTCGGCATCCCACGCTGATTACATGCTGGCCTTTTGCTGTATGGCTGCTGCCATGACACCTGTGGTCAGCTGACAGGCTGAACCAATTGCACTGCTCGCTGACCTGAACTCTGACCTGTACACCTGAGCTCTGGACAAAGGTGTACACAGGTAATTCCTGGTTCTGATTGCTGCTGCAGCTTGCAGCCAATCACATCTGAGCAAGGGGGATATAAGCAAGGCCCCCAGCATTCCAAATGGCCTTGGACAACTGTTCTGTTCCCTGTGTGCTTGTCTCCAATGTTGGGTGGATGTATGAAGCAGTGATAAGGGAGGAGAAGTGATAAAGTGCCTGGTACTTTATCACCGGCCAATCAGCTCCTTTTTAAACCCATCCTGTAACTTAGCAGTCAGGAGCTGATTGGCCGGTGAAGTACCAGGCACTTTATCACTTCTACCTTATCACTGCTTCATACATCTATCCCAGAGTTCCTAGGCTCCATGCTATCCTGTGCTCCAGTGTTATTACCACCTGTGACCTGCTGCTGCTGCTGCTCCAGTACTGTTGCTTGTTAACCCACCACCTGCCAGTTTGCCTGCTGCTTATTTCATCGCAGCGGTTGAGTCGCATCCAGCCATCACCAGCAGAGGTCACCGCTGGCTCCCAGGCCAACTACCTCTTACTGGCTCCCAGGTCAGCCTTCCACCATTGGCTCCCAGGCCAACTACTTGTGATTAACACTATCTGTGTCCTGATAGTCGACAATCACCACTGTCTCCCAGGCCTTCAACAAGCATCTCCAGATTCCAGAATGTCGACATCCCTCTCAGGCCGTCAACAAGCATCTCCGGCTCCCAGGCTGTTGACATCCCTCTCCAACTTCCAGGCCATCGACAAGCTTCTCCGGCTCCCAGGGCGTCGACATCTCTCTCCGGCTGCTAGGCCATCAACATTCCTCTCCGGCTCCCAGGCCATCAACACTCATCTCTGAATCCCAGGCCACTGATACTTACCTCCGGCTCCCAGGCTGTCAGCCATAGGCGAATCTAGAATTATGGTAATGAGTGGTCCCAGATCTAGACATAATAGCAGGGGGACCTTTGCGTGGCATAGCTGTGCGTCAAAAAGGGGCATGGCCTCATGGGAAGGAGGCGTGGCATTACAAAAAGGGGTGTGGCATTACACTTTAGACCACACACAGTAATGCCCATTACACATTTTAGCAAACTCCGTAATACCCATTACACATAAAGCCACACGCCGTAATACCAATTACACATAAGGCCACACATGATGCCCATTACACATTGTGCCACACATCATGATGCCCATTACGTACTATATAACAAACCGTAATGCCCATTACATATTTGCCACATAAGTGCTGCTTACCTACATGCTCATATCTAGGGGGTTCTTACTTGATGGCACCAAAGTACCCATTACACATGATGCCGCACACCATAGTACCCATTACACATGAAGCCGCACACCATAGAACCCATTACACATGATGCCGCACACCTTAGTACCCATTACACATGATGCCGCGCACCATAGTACCCCTTACACATGATGCTGCACACCATAATGCCCCTTACACATTAAGCCACACATTATGCGTAATGCCCCCACATACTGCCACTTGTAGCATCCCTTAAGCAATGCCCCCAAACGTGCCACTTACTGTAAATTTTTATATGATCCTTCGCTGCTGCTGCAGGTAGAGATGGAGAGCGGTGCAGCTGCTTCTATGGGGAGAGGAGCAGAGCGCAGCGCAGAGCGCGATCCCACTCCCCTCCTGGTGTCCCCTCTAGCCGAGTGGACATTTGAAATATTGTGCGTGCTGTTGTTGTGCGTGACATCGGAGGAGGACGCCGGGCGCCGGCACCACATGATTAAAGGGTGGGCGGGCAGAGGTAAATGCGGGGAGAAGAATTGGAGTGGAAGCTGCAGGGGTGACAGTCATTGACAGCTGGGCAGAGAGCAGAGGGCTGCCCGGCTGTATTCAGAGCACTGCAGGTCACGGCTGTTTGAAATAATACCCCTTTCACAACAGAAAATGCAGGGATTTACCCAGGAATATGGTCCCAGGATCATGCAGGGACATTCCCAGGCTGACACCTTATACACCAGCCTAGTCCCTGCATTTTCTGGTGTGAGGGGGAGAGACAACCACTCCCCTCTCCCTACCCCCCTTTAACCAACCAGCTATATCTTCGGAACCAACTGACCCATTTACATAAGACCAGTATCATATTGAAGAACTTATGAGTTGGCTTCAAATGATTTTGGTCCCGTGAAACTGGGCTGTTTGGTTCCAGAGAAATCTGCCCTCAAATAACATAAACAGTCATGAAATTACATTTAAGAAATGAAAAAAAAAACAGTTTAACCTCAATATCCCTGGAACCAATTAACCCATATGGATCCAGCCTGGTATCAGTTTGAAGGCCCAGCGATTTGGGTTCGACTGAGATCAACCTCGAGCTTCAGTGATGCCGAAGGGGGAACTGGCAGCCGTTGAACTGGGTGGGGGTCGGAATTAGCGGGTCCCATGTTATCCTATAGGGAAAGCGTTCCAGCTTTGCCTGGCAGTATCTCTGGTTCCCAGGAGGCTAGAGACACGGGGCTGGGCTCGTTGGAAAACCCCATCCCTCAGCTACAAAATGGGCTAATGGGTGGTCCGGTGCACCCCTGGACCACTCCCTAGATTCGCCTATGGTCAGCAACCATCCCCAGCTTCCAGGCCGATGCCTCCGGTCATCACTGGCTTCCACGCCAATGACCATTAACCCTCTCAGTTAACCAGACTGACAATCATTGAACTCTAAGACTTTCTCAGGACTTCCGGTATACATTCCCCAGAGTCCTCTGTCACCAATCAGCTTGTTCCAGAGGACCAGGGAAGGGGGCCATGACCTGCTCGTCGGGCGCAGCTAAGTCCAAAGCTTCTTGCGGGGCTCCCTGGTGAAAACCACCGGCAAGGTAGACTCCACGCCTTTGTTCCCGGTCTCCGCCAACCATCTGGTTCAGCTTTCCCCTGGTGTCCCAGTGCATGTCCTCATGATACATCAAACCATCTGGTTTCCTGTTACCTCCACTGGCCCACCCAGGTCAAAGCCGGGAACACAGAAAATTGTACTATTTCAAATGCCTATTTATACTGAAAGCTTTTTCAGATTTAAAGTGCATATTTGTCCTATCATCCACTTCCTGCAAAGTCAAAGAGCACTTGTATATTTATTGTACTTCTGTTGGGATTCCTTGCCTCTCTGGGCCTTATTTTGGTTCATTCTTTCTGACAAAATCCTTCTTAGATGAACAAAACCATGTGCACTGCAGGGGGGGCAGATGTAACATGTGCAGAGTGAATTAGAGTTGGGTGAGTAATTTTGTTTCTGTGCAGGGAAAATACTGACTGCTTTATTTTTACACTGCAATATAGATCTCACTTTGAAGTAAAACCCCACCCAAATCTAATTCTCTCTGCACATGTTACATCTGTCCCCCCCTGCAGTGCACATGGTTTTGTCCATCTAAGAAGGATTTGGTCAGAAAGAATGAACCAAAATAAGGCCCTCTGTTATGGGCCCTTATTCTAATCTATGCGGTACGGCCCGCGTGCGGCCGTACCGCCGATGTTTTGAAACTGCACATGCGCAGAGGTCATTCTGCGCATGTGCAGCCCCCTTCGCCGCAGACGGATTTCGTCCGCCGCAAAGGGGGCGTATAGGGGCGTGAGGGGCTTCAGCCCCTCATTACCCTATGTGTACGCCCCGCGTTTCATGGGCGTTCCCATGCAAACGCGGGGCGTGTGCATGGTAATGAGGGCATGACGCCCTCATTACCATGACATGGGGGCGGAAAGCTGACGTCGCCGGATGTCAGCTTTCAGCCCCCTTTCAAGCTCCCACACGGACGATTGTCCGTGTGGTCTGAGCTTGCGGGAGCTGCCGCGGCGTGCGGTCCTGCCTTCGATGGTCGACGACCATCGAAGGCAGGGGGCAGCTCCCACCATGGTGGAGGCGTACGCCTCCACCATTTTTGTACGGATCGCCAGCCGTCCGTGTACGGACGGCCGTGGCGATCCGTCGGGTGGGCGGGGACTGGTTTGTGCGGTCAGAGCCCCGTGTGCGGCTCTGACCGCACCAACCAGAATAAGGGCCATGGTGTGATAGAGTGGTCTATAAGAGTTGGCTGAAGGTTAGTGTTGGAATAAGAAACAACCATGTAAAACCTGGCCTGTACTAACCATCTTTGAAGACTTCTATAAATGTATTCACGATATCGCACAGTTATTGATCAGATAAAGCTGATAAATACAAAAGCAGATTAGTGCATATCCAATGCTCATTTAAGCTGACACAATTTTTTTTGTGTAACAACACTCATGCGCACATTGAGTGTTAAGGGTGCACAGGCACCCCCTAATGCTGTGCCCCCCCCCCCCCCCACTTATTGCTGCTAGTAATACCAGCAATACCTTTTACCAAAGACTTTTGCTTTTTAGACCTGTATTCCATTAAAATAAGCGCCCATTAATCAATTATGTGTGTTTTGCATTATTAATTGTATTACACCATTGTCATATCACGACATATCTGTGTCATCCAGATATGATTTTGATTTTATCTGCATGTACTGTTACACAGAGTAATTAGAAGATTAAAACTGAAATAGGCAGGATATAATGGTGTGGCTGAGAGATGTTTTGGTACTCTTTATCTAGAAGGGCGCCCACGATTTTGATCGTGGGCATCGTAAGGTAAAAAAAATTGCGACGGTCGCATCGCATGCGACCAAAAAATCGCATGCGATGCGACCGACGCGATTACCGCGATTTCCCATAGGGAACAATGTTAAATGTCCCAATTGACCCGATTTTCCATAGGGAACAATGTTAAATGGCCCACAGAGGCCAAATAGGCACCCTAAAGTGTGAAATGGGCTCCCCAATTGTTAACGCCACCCCACGATCAACGTCAACCCGAAGCGTGGCGAGCGCAGCGAGCCCGCGCGGGGCGGCGGTACGCGTCCTACGACCTTTTCATACCCCCAATATCCACGTCGGCGTGGAGTTGAGAATAGAAAGTGGCGAGCGCAGCGAGGGGACGCGGACACCTTCACAGGTATACGCGTCCCCTCGCGGGCTTCACAGGTGTCCGCATCTGCTCGCTGCGCTCGCCACACTTTCTATTCTCAACTCCACGCCAACGTGGATAGTGGGGGTATGAAAAGGTCGGAGGACGCGTACCGCCGCCGCTCGCCACGCTTCAGGTTGACGTTGATCGTGGGGTGGCGTTAACAATTGGGGGGGCCATTTCACACTTCAGGGTGCCTATTTGGCCTCTGTGGGCCTTTTAACATTGTTCCCTATGGAAAATCGGGTCAATTGGGACATTTAACATTGTTCCCTATGGGAAATCGCTGTAATTGCGTCGGTCGCATCGCATGCGATTTTTTGGTACATGCGATGCCCACGATGGGCGCCCTTCTAGGTAAAGAGTACCGACGTTTTATATTGTAGTGAGTGCACGCCTGATTGGCGGTGTTAGACAGACCCAATGGCGGTGTTAGACATGCCCAATAGGTGGAGCTAGGCACACCGCTTTGACAGTGCACCCCCTAATAAAATGTGCTGCGCACACCTATGACAACACTTTAGAACATATGTGTAGTCTTTCCAACCCCAAGAGTTTGAAGGATTCTTTATTTGCATAAAATGAGTGTATAGTGCAGAGTCAAATAATTTTGCACCAGACTTGAATTTTGCATAAATGGATGTGTCTTCAGCATTCATGGACAATCTCACAGAGTCATCATTATCAACTTCACACTTACCAGGATCAAAAGCACAAACAGACTCATCCAAGAGGGTGCACTTGACAGATTTCTGTAGCCATGTTAGTAACACTCTGTGAATTCATGTGCACACCATGCCACGGCCTCAACCTCCAAATAAGACAGTCTAAAAATAATTCATAGACAAGGATATCATGAACATCAACCCTTTTTTCCCCGGGTGTGGTACAGTGGTCCGACAGTCGGGATTCCGACAATCATTAGCCCGACGTCGGGATCCCGACTGGCTGGACCCAGACAGCATGGTGAGCGCAACTAAGCCCCTTGTGGGCTCGCTACACGAGCCTCCTATTCTATTCTCCCTCTATGGGGGTCGTGGAAAATAGCCGACGGCCGTCGGGAACCCGGCTGTCGGTGTTTTGACAGTCGGGATCCCGACGTCGGGTAAATGCCTGTCGGGATCCCGACTGTCGGGACCCCGTCTGGCACCCTTTTTTCCCCACTATACAATAATTACATATGTATTATGACCCCTACATTGTCGCCCCTGCTGGGACTGTGCAGAAACGTACCCGTGAGATGAGAACACATTTTCTGCAGCTGAGGAACTCTTGCAAGGAGGCCTGCTGTTACAAAGACTGGCAACCTGCTGTTCAGTGAGCAGACAGTGGGAAAGTACTCCAGTAAGATGATTCTGAAGCCTATTTGAATCCTTAAAAAAAAAAAAAAAAAAAAAAAGAATAAAGTTTTTGCAACAGACTTAATGGAAAATCACATACATACATAGAAATGATCCTGATCAGACAGTTTTTAATGATTCCAGAATACGAAACAGCCACATAAAGATATTTTAAAGAGCTGCTGTAGCAAATAAAAAAATATTCATGAATGAGATGTCCTTGTTTTGTAATGCTACAATGTTATGCAACAGGGGTCCTATAACTTTTTGTGATTTTAAGCAGGATGCAATCCTGCCCATGCAATACTGCCCGAGTTCATCGGTGGTGCAGGATTCTGGCCAAACTCAGACTTTTTTTCAAAGCGGCAGTCATTTGCAAGATATCGTTTTGCAATTGATTGCCACTTAAAAAAAAAAATCCCAGTTCAATTGGTAAAACACACCACTGCTGGATCAGACAGTATCACACATCCCCCTGAATTTGTTTACTAAATTGTGCTGTGCTATGGAAAATCTTATGAGTTTCATTTGAGTGGGAATATTAATTGATATTTTAAATAGAGAAACATAGGTGGCGAGCGCAGCGAGCCACCGAGCCCGAAGCGTGGTATACGCGTCCCCTCGCGGGCTTCACAGGTGTCCGCTGTGCTCGCCACGCTTCGGGCTCGGTGGCTCGCTGCGCTCGCCACACTTTCTATTCTCAACTCCACGCCGACGTGGATAGTGGGGGTATGAAAAGGTCGTAGGACGCGTACCGCCGCCGCTCGCCACGCTTCGGGTTCGCGTTGATAGTGGGGGTGGTACAGCCTCAAAAATTACATTTGGGGGCCATTGAACATGTTTGATACTAATTTCAATGCATTTGGATGCATTTCTGTTAAAAATGGCATGCAATCGCATGCGATTTAAAAAAAAATGCTAAAAAAACTGCATAAAATCGCATGCCATCGCATGCCACTACATTTGGCATGCGATAGGAGCCGTGAAAGTACACAAGTACCGCTTTTTCTAAAGTCTATAATAAAAAAAAAAGAGCCCAAGCGATTCTTTTTTATTAACACTAAAGTACAATAGGCAACAATAGTGCTTATAGGTAATAGGTGTGAATATACAGAAGAATCCCTTTGCGTCAGGTTCTGCCCTGATGCAGGCCTCACACGGTCAGAAGAATGTTGGCATCAGGAGCAGCAATACATCTTCAGTGTAACTGCAAATGGTGAACTTTGAGCGCTCATTTACATAACACCACCCAGGGATGGTGGCTGCACGCTGTGAGAGTTAGTGCTTGAGATATTTGTGTAGACATTTATGGGAAAAGTAATTGGATGTGTGTTTTATATAATTAATTTGAGGACATTTGCATTTAAATTTATAGAAACGGAATCCCAGCTATTTGCAAATCTAGTTCCGAGAAATGAAACTATGTAACCAGCGGATATCATAAAAACAGTGTTAACCAAATGCTACAGTAATTTAATAAAACATCATCCGGCCATTTGTAAAGTGGCATGAAGCTATTAAGAAATTTGATCAGATAAAATAACCTCAAACCAGCTTGAGGAGACCTCAATACATTTCTCTAGTGAGAGAATAGGTTAATAACTAAATCCTTTGAAAATAAATGACATAACCACATAAACACCCACTTCTCGCCCCAAGGCGCCTGATTTATGCAAAGACGTGAAAATGAATTGGAGGTTATTACAGAGCTATCAAGGATGCGAGTAAGAAAATAGACCTCTGTGGCAGAAGAATGGGAACCATTTAGTTATAGGAAAAGAGAAGTGCCCTGAGATTGTAACTGCACAAGTGCATCTAGATCTGGTTATGCCGCAGATGCAGCTGGTTGAGGGGTTACATGGCAAATTTCTGTATCCAAAACCTCAATCATGCAGGCAGTGAAATGTGCGATGCTTCTCTAACATCTAAGCCCGGCTGCTCTAAGCAGACGTGTGATATGGAATTAGATGAGGTGGGGGTAGTGCTGTGAGAGAAAAGGATGTATGCCAAGAATACTAATCCTTCTGTTTTATACAATGGAAAAATGACCGGACTCAGCAACCTGGATACAAGGAAACCATTCGACATTTTATGACAATCTATAGTGTAGAAATCTTGTCAACTAGAAACAAGGCCACTTGAGAATTCTGTAGTTGCCTTTATATGCCATACAGTACTGACATTCCTGCGGCCATATCGAGCCACCATTAGGACATACAGAAAACAAAAAGGGCGCTTGGGTGAGACAAGAATGAATAACAAATTAAAAAACACATAAACACAACATTACATACATATATGCACTCTAAAATACTACAGTGTCAATTAGACACTAATAATGACCGCTGTGTGAGAGCACTGGTGAATTAAACCTTTCCCTTTTGGGGTGGGGAGGGAATGAAGGTATAGTTAAAATCAGTCCAATGATCCTTTGAACATAATGTCCTTTCTCCTTTGCAGGACAGGTTGAGAAAGCCGCCCAGTGTGCGGTGAAACGCGTTCCCAAGAGACACCTGGACAACCACTTGCTTCTGCTACCCGCTCACCACCGACTATAGAGCCGGAAGATTGACCCCACCAGCCGCAGATCTCCCCCCACTGCAGACGCTGTGGCAGAGCGTCGCGTGGGTGAATAACATCAGGAGAAAAAGCCGCGGCGGGGAGACGGCATTTGCCAGGAGACACAGCCGGCTGCACGCACCATCTCACTCGGAGGCAGCCGAGAGATACGGAGATAGCAGACGCTACAGCACAGATCCACCTGTGCACCAACCTGACCGTTGCCCACGCCAAGGAGCGGTAAGAACTACCTCTGGCGACAGGACGGACACTGTTACTCACACCCCAGTAGCAGAAGTCCTGTCTCCACTTTGTGACTACCATTTCAGCTTAAAGCAAGGCACCATTATTGGAGTTGAATAAGTGTGCACACTAGCCCTTTTTTCACCCTTGTGAACCACTTTTTGTCCTGAAAAGGAGAAAGGACATTATGTTCAAAGGATCATTGGACTGATTTTAACTATACCTTCATTCCCTCCCCACCCCAAAAGGGAAAGGTTTAATTCACCAGTGCTCTCACACAGCGGTCATTATTAGTGTCTAATTGACACTGTAGCTTTTTAGAGTGCATATATGTGTGTAATGTTGTGTTTATGTGTTTTTTAATTTGTTATCCATTCTTGTCTCACCCAAGCGCCCCACGTTATTTTTGTTTTCTGTATGTTGTGTAGAGGCTGGCAATCCTCTAACGCGGTGGCTGCAGGGTGACAAGATACACCCCGCTAGTCCCTAGCGCGAAAGACTATTTTTTGTTTTTACGGTACCATTAGGACATCTATGGATCTATTTATCAAAGTGTAATGACAGAATATATTCTTGGTCACCGCTCATCTCACTGATAAAAACAATTATATCTGCCACCCAGTTAGCTTCTATACCATAATTAGAGACACTTAGTATGTGTATTATCAATAACTGTGTGTGTCCACCGAAACAGGGGCTGGATCTCAGTAAACGAGTATGAGAGGCAGCACGGTAATGATGAAGAAGAATAAATCACAAAGATTTCACATTTTTGGGCACAGCGATGCACAGGTGCTACTACTCACCCTGAATAGATGATACTTCCCCCAACCCCAAATGTATGCTGAACTGTGGCAGCCCCCCTACACCCCCCACATACACTGACTGTGTACATTGCCGCTTCTAGATACCAAATACCCCCCCAGCTGTGTGCATGGCTGCTTCTAGATCCCACCCCCCCCCCCCATCTGGCTGTGTTCATGGCTTTTTCTAGATCCCCCTACCCCCCTGTTGACCATCAAATGATTTTGGGCCTGCACGCAAGCCTGTGAATGGATGTATGGTGTGGTGGGTATTTGCACAACCGGCACGTGGCGTTTGAAGGCTACTTTGAACTATGGCTGCTTAGCGAGCGAACCAGAATAAGGCCCTACAATTGTTGTTCAATGGGCTACCATTGCTTAACCCTTTGCAGTCCACATTTTTTTTTCGCAATTCAAACAGCCTGGTTTAAATGTTTAAATTAATTGTAATTTTTTTTTTTTTATTAAAAAATGGTCTACATTGAATGTTGAACAATGGTAATGTTCTTATTTTAAAGCGGCTCACCATTGGATCTGCTACTAGCGCTAGGGCTGTTGAGCCTGACTACACGTTGGACCTGAAAGGGTCAAAGGAAGAGGGCAGCTAAGAAGTAGTTTTTTATGGAAGTTAAGCACACGATCGTATAATTTCATATTCATAGATTATCTTTAATGTCCAATGGAGTAGAGCTAGCAATCACATTGTAATTTCCTAACTACAGTTTGTACCAGATAAAATAGAATTTATTCTCAAAGTAGCTAAGAGGAAATGGTTTAATTTTTCTAATTTTCGTCATAGTAACATTTTCAAGGACTGCTATATTTAAAACACTTGAAGAAAAGCATTACATGCTATTCCTACGTCCAAGTAAATTCAATAGAATAGAACATATGCTGACAGCATTGTATGAAAAATGAAAACTTCACTTTACTGGCTAAAGCTGCAGAGAGAAGGAATTGGTTCTTGGCATTTAGCCAATTAAAAGGCAAAAACAAGCATCCTGTTCTATGTCTGTAATGCGGCAATGACATAACATCTGCCCCTGAGTAGAGGGACACGGAGGGGTAGATGTAATGTAAGAAGCGGTGATAAGGGAGAAGAAGTGATAAAGTGCCTGGTATTTTATCACCGGCCAATCAGCTTCTGACTGAAGTTACAGGCTGGGTTTAAAAAGGGATAGTTAGGAGCTGATTGTCTGGTGATGAAGTACCAGGCACTTTATTATTTCTCTTCCCTTATCACTGCATCATATATCTACCCTGAATGTCTCATTAGAGAAGAGCAATGAGGGATAAGGGGCAGAGAATGGCCACACCCCCTTGTCCCAATTCACTGAGCTGACATGTTGGGAAGTAGGACTTTGTTTACAGGTCCTGAAATGCATATAAGCATTTATTTCCTTACACCTATATGCTCACATGGTGTATCCAACATTGTAGGCTGGTATACCTGGACAGGGTAAGGAGGAATTGTCACAAAAAGGATCATATGTCACTAGGAGGCAATGGCTGCGCCAGGGCAGGCTAGTGGCCTCCCACTTGTAAACCAGTAATTGCAGGAATGATAGGAACACATGCACCAGTACATACCTCTTTAACCACCCGGTGACCGGAACAATGCCATCCCGATCATGACAGCAAGACATAAGCAGCTTTTTTTGTTTAGTTTGGCAGTGACACAAACAAATACGCCATTGGAATTTAACATTACTTACCTATGTGGCGAGTTCAGTAATGTCCCCTTCCTCGCTGTTACTGGCAGCCCGATGCTGCCAGTGCGAGTGATGTGCAGCCTATTCATGCACTTTTCAACAGCCAGTCTGCACATGTGCATAACTCTTTCAACAGGAGAACACCCATTGCCAGCATTTGGGACTGTGTAGCACTCACCATCTATTGATGGAGTAAGCAACACAGTGACAAACATAATCTTAGTTTACCACTGCTTGTTGTATACTAAAAAGGAGGACATAATGCTTTTGGGCCAGTACCAAAGAGCATAGGTCTCATTCTGGATTTTCACTTCCTCAGGGCCACACTCTTCACTGCTCAATGAATTGTGGTAGTGTGTAACAGTGGATGGGGCTGCAAAACTGCAATTCACTGTCACTTCCCCTAACCAGAATATTTTATTTATTACAAGTATTTATATAGCGCACACATATTCCGCAGCGCTTTACAGAGATTGTTTCAACATTCACATCAGTCCCTGCCCCAGTGGAGCTTACAATCTATATTCCCTACCACATGTACACGCACACACAGACATTCTAGGGTTCATTTTGTTGGAAGCCTATCTACCATATGTCAAAGGAATAATAATGGAATGGACTCAACACTTTTTTTTTTTTCAAATAAATAATACATTTAGCTGCTATTTATTAATGGAATATAAATTATAACAAGCAGGCTGAGGACACCTGAGCAAGCAGACAGAAATCTGCTTGTTACAGAAACAACAAAACTACAGTACCCACGTGTTGTTACATTGTTCTAGTAACGGAATTAGCTACAAAAACTGTTGCTTCTTAGTATAGATTAAAATGTATTTTTATGTTACGTGTGTGTTTTCTATATATTTTTATGAAAAGTGGGACTAGCGCTCTCGCTTTCTCTTTTTTTCTAATTAACCTACCAGTATATTTTTGGATTGTGGAAGGAAACCGGAGTACCCAGAGTAAACCCACGGAATCACGGGGAGAATATACAAAAACTTCACACAGTTAGGGCCATGTAATAACCATTCAACTGTTGGTAGAGTGGTGGGATCTACTGTAGCAAACCTTCGGCAGAGATAAAGCACCAACCAATCAGCTCTATCCTGTCATCTTCAAGGCTGTGTTTGAAAAATTATAGAAGCTGATTAGTTGGTATAAAATCTCACTCTACTTTATCTCCAAGTTTTGAAAAGTCTCTCCTTATATGTACTACTTTAACAAACAATAATTGCAAATATTACCTTTTCTGTGAACAAAGTGTTTTTTTTTCTTCTTTTCTAGACTTGCATAAACTGAAACTGACAATTAAATGGGTACTCCTTCCTAACATACATTTTGAGCAGCCTAAGCAGTCCATGCTGGACACTGGGTTATTTTTGATGGCCATTAGGATGCATAGGATATGTACTGGACACAGTAGAAAACTTAAAAACTTCCAAAAGTATTAAAAAGGACTAAAAAGAAACCTGTGGGTTCTCTTGACATGCCAATCTCCTGGAATAGGGGAATGTTTGCTGATATGTATTCTTGTCATCTGGATCCTCACGTGTCGTTCTCTAGAGAGAATTGTCAAAAGTAGCTTGTAGTAACGAACATTACAGTATTAAATAAGAGAATTTGTTATGTTGTGTGGACATTTTATTTATTTACAGTTTCTTATATAGCACAGCAAATTCTAAAATACAGACAACCAATAGAGGGATTGGCAGATCGAATCAGCTGCTGATGAGCATCTTGCTAGGAAGATCAGCCTAGCAGCAGCATTTAAAATGGTGCAGTGGTGAGAGTCTGTTCTTGGGAGACCAGTTAGGAGACTATTGCAATAGTCAATGCAGGATATAATGAGTTCATGGATGAGATTTAGTAGTGTCTTGTGTAAGATAGGGTCATATTTTGGATATGTTTTTTAGATGCATGTAACATTATTTTGAGACAGATTGAATGTGGGGAACAAAGGACAGTTCAGAGTCGAGGATGAATTCTAGGCAACGAGTTTGTGGGGTAGGGTAGATTGTTGAGTTGTCAACAGTTATAGAGAAATCAGGATGGTAACTGTTCTTGGCTGGTGGGAATATAAATAATTCCAGTTTGGAAATACAGTATTGAGTTCAAGGTGGCGAGAAGACATCCAAGATGAGACGGCAGAGAGACATTCAGAGACTCGGCCCAAAACCACTGTTGACAACTCTGGCATTGATAGATAGATTTAAGTATCATCTGCATACAAGTGATACTGAAATACACAAGCGCTGATTAGTTTGCCAAGAGACGAGGTATAGATTGAGAAAAAGCAGAGGACCTAAAACTAAGCGTTGTGGAAGAGGTAGACTGACAGTGGTAGTGAAAAGGAGGTAGAGTCAAAGAGCGAACACTGAAAAAGCGATCAACAAGGTAAGATAAGAAACAGGAAAGGGCTGTATCATTAAGACACAGGGAGTGCAGTGCTTGTATGAGAAGTGTGATCAACTGTGACAACCGCAGCAGAAAGATCTAGAAAAATAAGTAGTGAGTAATGGCCTTTAAGATTTAGCAGTGAGCAGATCATTCACCACTTTAGTCAGTGCTGTCTCAGTGGAGTGTTGGGAAGGAAAGCCTGCCTGAAGTGGGTCTAACACGGTACATACACCTATGTAAAATACAAATAAAAGAAAAACGCTGAGAGGGCAATCCTTCTACTTCCACCCTTACCTAACATCACAAACAGATGTGGATCTAGACACAACTGTAGTCATAACTGTCATATTTTCCAGACCACCTGGCTGGTGCACAGGCGTAGTCATTACTAACAATCATGTTTTCCAGACCACCTAGCTGGTGCACAGGTGTAGTCATTATTAACAGTCACATTTTTCAAACGTGCCACGTTCATTCCTAATCGACACATTCTACAGATCCACAGGTGGTCTGGAAAACATGAACTGTTGGTAGATCTTGAGGATTGGTTTGGCCACTGCTGGGTCTACTGCAAATAAATAAATCTCTGGGAAAATGGTGTGATAGCCATTTTCTACTGCGCATACAGACTGGTGGGAAAATTGGCACGTGGCCATCTTACTGGGGATTTGTGCAGCACTGCCGCTGCCACTGGGGCGCATATTAAAGAACATGGATGTGGACCCCTAGTCCCAGGGGCACATGTGCACTACACACTCATTAAACATTAGAGAGATACCCCTCTGGCAAGGGTAGTATATTCAGTTTACTTACACCTGGAGAATAGAATACACTTCATGCACATGTAGTACATGTCTGGGCAATAATTATTAATAACTAATACGATATACCATATGACAGGCAATTCAAAGCAGGTGCAAATACAAAATGAAAGTAGTAATTACTGTAAATTTAAATATAAACATCCATTATCTTTAAAAAAGCCAGATGGATTTCTGGGCAACTCTTCATTGGCTCATTAATATGCAGTAAGTGTTATTGATTGCAGAGAGCAGAATGATCTGTAATGTCTTGGTTTGCATTGATCTGGGGATCTGTGCTTGCAGCCCACAACTATCTTTAATCACTGTGCAAATTACATATGAAATCATTGGTGGTTGTATTGTGTGCATTTCAATGTGTTTATTATTGACTAGTCACTAATGGATGGAGGCTCATATAGATATAATTATACAATTTGTTATATAGCGCAGCATATTCCGTGGCGCTTTCTGTTATGTGCCAAAGTCTGTGTACTACAGTATATGCTGCCTTTTCCCGACCATCCTTTTTATAAAAAAAGCCCCCAAAACAGTGGATACACGCAGCAAAGCCTAACCCCAGAGGGAAAATCAAACACAGATGTTTTTCCTGTTTCATTAACATGAAAGAATTCCAAGAATCTGGGACTCTAGCTATTAAAGGAACACATTTGTTGCAGAATCCTTTCTGTTCCATTGGTTAATAACAATTGTCTAGTGATCTTTGTGTTTGATGTAACATCTCCCTCTAGTGCTGAGCAGGCCAGCATTGCAGTCCTCCCAGCCCACACTGTGTGAGCGCTTTCATCTCACAATCCCCAGGGGGCTAAATGAAGTTGCCTTGAAATATTGAGAGCCAATAAGGAGTGTGGGCAGCGTAAGCATCCTGCTCTATTCCCTTGAAGGGAAGATGGACCTTTCCCTACCATTAATACAGCAGAACAAATAGCTATTTCCATGGCAACTGGTGACTTAGCAACAGGAGCGAGGATTATCAGCCGAAGTGGAGATTTAGACAAAGGAGAGAAAAATCTGTGAAGAAAATAGTTTATTACCTGTACAGCTAAATGGAAAGACACTCAATCATTCCGTTGCCATGACATCTTAACAATGTGCTGTGTGTTGTAAATGGCATTTGCTGTATGTGTAGAGGTAGCTGGAGTATAAAGGTGCGTACACACGTACAGATTTTCTGTCTGTTCTATCTGGAAGCGGTACATCTGTCAGAATGAACTTAGGTCTACAGTCATTAGGTCGACCCCACTAGGTCGACTGGCAGGAAGGTCGACCTGACTTAAGGTCGACATGGGCCAAGGTCGACATGACTTAAGGTCCAATTTGCATAAAGGTCGACATGAGGAAGGTCGACTGGTCATAAGGTCGACATGGGTTTTTCACTGTTTTTTATCCGAATGTCGACACAGTCGACATGGACACAGTTGGCAATGAGAATCGGACCCTCGCATCGCTCGCGATGCTTCAGGCACGGTGCCTCGCTGCGCTCGGCACACTATTTTATTCTCCCGCCACGCCCTAGTGGATGGTAGGGCATGAAATACTGCCTGTCGGCACATGTCGGCTCAAAAAACAGTGAAAAACCCATGTCGACCTTATGACCAGTCGACCTTCCTCATGTCGACCTTTATGCAAATTCGACCTTAAGTCATGTCGACCTTGGCCCATGTCGACCTTAAGTCAGGTCGACCTTCCTGCCAGTCGACCTAGTGGGGTCGACCTAATGACTGTAGACCTAAGTTCATTCTAATAGATGACCGCTTCCCGTTCTATCTGGTGGGAACAAAAACCTGGAAATTGGAGAATCACAAAAAAGATTGGTAACAGTATGCGCTCATATGGAACAGCTGCTAGAGAATCACACCAAAACAGGGCTACCAAACCCTGAGAGTTACATGCAATACATAACAAGAAGTGGTTCCCCTCAGCGCTGAGGGGATCCACTTCTTGTTGTGTATTGCAAAAACCTGGAAATGTATGGGAGCATATGACAATCAAAAATTTCCACCCAAATGCAGGAAAACAGAAAAAAAATATATGCTTTGATAAATTTGTTATATCAGAATGATTTAAACAATTTGTTTAATCACAAACAAATTTTTTGATTGTCATTTGCTCCCATACATTTCCAGGTTTTTGTTCCCACCACATAAATCTGTACATGTGTACGCACCTTAAGTCTGTGGCTCCCCAGACTCCAGCTATTGGCCCTTATTCAGATCTCTTGGATACAGGGTTTTGTGGAACAAATAGCACAATTAATTGAAAAGGTGCTGCCTGCTACAACTGAAAGGAGGTACACCACCTCCTGGCAATACTCTGGAAACAACAGGACAGTTGTAGCTTGGCGCAACGATTTCAAACAGATGTGAAGATATACACCTTATGAATCAACAAGGGTTTATTTAGGAGAAAAAAAAATCACAATTGTAAAAACATATATAAACATATAGACATCAATTACTTTGGACATCAAATGGAAACGCTGATTTTCATATATTCTGGGAAAAACAAACAGTCATCTCACCATGAATTGGTGCTGCGGTGGGCTATACTTCAACTGAAGTTTCTACGGCACCACCGCAGGCTTGATTTTGGATGAGTCCCCGAATATAAAGTGCAAAAGTGCCAGAAAGTGCGTTCCAAATAAAGTGTCCAAGTGTCCAGGTTCAGTGCATCAATTTCAGGATAACACCATTAGGATCAGTCAGAGTGTGTTCTGGCCCGCGAAAATCGCAGAGGTTTTCATTGGACAAAGGGGGTACAAATACAGGAAACTAACAGTGTGTGAATATTCCCAGCTTGAAAAAGGAAACCTATGTGTTTCCGAAACGCGTTGCTGACTACTATATGGACACACTCTGACTGATCCTAATGGTGTTATCCTGAACTTGATGCACTGAACCTGGACACTTTATTTGGAACGCACTTTCTGGCACTTTTGCACTTTATATTCGGGGACTCATCCAAAATCAAGCCTCCTGCGGTGGTGCCGCAGAAACTTCAGTTGAAGTATAGCCCACCGCAGCACCAATTCATGGTGAGATGACTGTTTGTTTTTCCCAGAATATATGAAAATCAGCGTTTCCATTTGATGTCCAAAGTAATTGATGTCTATATGTTTTTACAATTGTGATTTTTTTTTCCTAAATAAACCCTTGTTGAACCTTATTCAGATCTCATCACAGTACAAATCTGTTCTCAAAATGGATAAAACCATGTGCACTGCAGGTGGGGCAGATGTAACATGTGCCAAGAGAGTTAAATTTGGGTGAGGTGTGTTCAAACTGAAATCTAAATTGCAGTGTAAAAATAACACATTTTGTTTCTGTGCAGGGTAAATACTGGCTGTGTTATTTTTACACTGCAATTTAGATTTCAGTTTGAACACACCTCACCCAAATCTAACTCTCTTGGCACATGTTACATCTGCCCCACCTGCAGTGCACATGGTTTTGCCCATTTTGAGAAAAAATTTGTACAGCGATCAGATCTGAATAAGGGCCATTGTGTAAGAGGAGCTCTCAGTATGTTCTTAGAAGTGCATGGCTGTTACAATGTCTCCCTATCATTTACCTATAAGCACAGGTATAAAGACAACAGCCCCAGTACAGATTATTGGCTCAACGCTATTTAGGTCAACATGCATTGGTTACACCACTAATGATAAACATGGCTAAAGTCAGTAGGGTTGGACGGTCAACTTGAGTTTTTCATGCTTTTTTGCCCCGAATGTCGATACCTTAAAAGTGTACAGCTGCGCTCACCATGCTTCAGGCACTATTTTATTCTTCCGCCACGCCGTAGTAGATGGTAGGGCATGAAATGCCACCTGTCAGCACGTTGACTCAAAAAACTGTGAAAAACTCATGTCAACCTTTTGACAGCCGACCTAGTGCTTGTGTCAACTTTAGCCATGTCAACCTATTTCAGGTGTTGACCTTCAGTGGGCAAACCAATGCATGTCAACCTAAATAAGGTTGACCTAGCGACCACATGAAGTTTGGGTACTTATGTATTATCTGGGCTCCCATGTTAAATGCACCCCATTTTTTCATACCCCTACTATCCAACTACGCATGGAGTTGATTTTATATAGTGTGGCGAGCGCAACGAGCCACCGTGCCCGAAGCGTGGTGAGCGCAGCGAGGGGACGCGGTCTCATAAGAAAAACGGGAGCCCAGATATTACATAAGTACCGTAGTTTGTTTGGTTCTGCGCTAAACTCGTTCAGCTGCTCTTATAATAAAATTAGTAGAGGTCAAGAAAAAGAGTGCTAGCAGTAATATAATTGGGTCATATGTTAATTTGAGTGCTAATTATCATGAATATGTAAATTACGAGTGGTACCTGTAAAAAAGATTATTTGGTTAAAATAATGTTTACACTCTTTTAGAGACGCTGCCCCCACCGCCCGCTGTAGCTGCCTGAGTGACCTGACGTACGGACTTCCGGCAACTTCCGGGTATCGGCACGGACGGAGCATCAGCGTATCGGCTGCCACAGATGCGTGGTTCAGCCGGCTCTCCCGCTGAAAGACTTCATTTCCAACAGTGTCTTCAATCCACCGTGCCAACAACCTGGGCAAGTTACATTGTTTAATCAATCAGGAAGTCACGGTCCGGAGCACACATAGGGTGAGACAGGGGCAGACACCAAACTGAGCAAATTGTTTCTAAAAATACACGAGTATCATACACGGACAAGGTTCGCTACGCTGTGTTACGCTTTGTTCGCAAGTAGCTAGGAATAAAGGGTTAGTGGTTTACGGACAAAGTACGTAAACTGCGCACTTCACTTGTTGTCCATCTGGTCATATTTATATCGACATTGATAGTATTAAGGAGTCAAATTATAACAGTGCCGCTGCTTATGAATACTGGGGAGGATTTATGAGATGAGGGGTTACTCATAAAGGAAAACCCTAATCAACGTACAGGAGAGAAAAAAGGTTTGGAACCGCTGATATAGGAGATATATGAAGTTGAATATACAAAGTTAGTTATTTTAAGTATTATTAGGTACTTGTGAATTATCCGGGCTGCCGATTTTGTCCTTAAGTTTAGTTAACTTAAGGACACCCGACCGACGCGATGCCCGCGATTTAGCCCCAAATCGGGGGCATCGCGTCGGTCGTGGCCGTTATAAGGGGCCGCGACGCGATGCCCGCGATTTCCCATAGACAGTAATGTTAAAAGACACGATGGACCCGATTTCCCATAGACAGTAATGCTAAAAGACGCGATGGACCCGATTTCCCCTAGACAGCAATGTTAAAATAAAATGACAATGTGAAATTGGCCAATATGTTTTAAAAAAAAATGTTTCATGGCCCCCCCACCACCGTTAACGCCACCCCGCTATTGACGCAAACCCGAAGCGTGGCGAGCGCAGCGAGGGGCGGCGGTACGCGTCCTCCGACCTTTTCATACCCCTACTATCCACGTCGGCGTGGAGTTGAGAATAGAATAGTGTGGTGAGCGCAGCGAGCCACCGAGCCCGAAGCGTGCCCTTGCGGGCTTCACAGGTGTCCGCTGCGCCTGCCACGCTTCGGGCTCAGTGGCTCGCTGCGCTCGCCACACTATTCTATTCTCAACTCCACGCCGACGTGGATAGTAGGGGTATGAAAAGGTCGGAGGACGCGTACCGCTGCGCTCGCCACGCTTCGGGTTGGCGTCAATAGCGGGGTGGCGTTAACGGTGGTGGGGGGCCATGAAACATTTTTTTTTTCAAACATATCCAATGTGAAATGGCCATATTGGCCAATTTCACATTGTCATTTTATTTTAACATTGCTGTCTATGGGAAATCGGGTCCATCGCGTCTTTTAACATTACTGTCTATGGGAAATCGGGTCCATCGTGTCTTTTAACATTACTGTCTATGGGAAATCGCGGGCATCGCGTCGCGGCTCCTTATAACGGCCACGACCGACGTGATGCCCACGATTTCGGGCGCGATGAAAAAATCGGCAGCCCGGATAACTCACAAGTACCTATTATTATATTGAATAAAAAGTTACAGGTCACTAATTTAGGTATTTGCATCCAGAAAATACAGCTTTTCAATGTAATTTTCTTCTTTTTGCTAGCCCCAAAATACTTGCTTGGGGAGATAACAGCACAGGTCGTTTCAACGGGATGCAGTCAATTTGCCGGCGGTCGGGATCCCGGCGGTCGGAATCCCGACCGCCGAAATCCCGAAACTTTCTCCCTCCGTGGGTGTCCACGACACCCATAGAGGGAGAATAAAATAGCGTGCCGAGCGTAGCGAGGCACCGGGCCCGCTGCATGGTGAGTGCAGTGAGCCCGCAAGGGGGGGCGCTCCACGTCCCCCCCCCATGTCGGGATTCCAGTGTCGGGATTCCGACCGCCGGCATTACATATCGGATCCGTTTCAACATTAGGATTTGTCCAGTAATAGACCATAAACTGACTTATCTATTCCCTGATAACCAAAATAGATACATTTAGGAACACATTTTATATGCACCTTAAAAAATATATATATATTTTGTTATTTTGCAAATGTTTCTCCTCCATAAACCTCTAAAAGTTAAGAAATATGAAAACGGTCCAAAAATATATGTCTTATGCCCAAACCGCTTAGGCTAGCTTCAGTCAAAGTGATTCCGTCTGTTTGTTTCATTCTTAGCTTATGGGACAAACTTTGCACCTCATTAGGCTTAGTCGCGCTTCCCTCTCCTATGTTCCCTATTTGGAATCATCCTAGATTTCCTCCCGGAACTAAGAGACCTTTGGCCAACGTCTGGGAAAAACTACAGATCAAGCGTTTTGCCCATATAAATGGCCATACTGCCCCAAAATCTTTCTTGGATCTACAAAATACCTTTGCACTCTCATCGTATCAGCATCAATATACACAAATTGTGAGATTTGTTAATTCCCAATTGTCCACTAGCAAACTAAGTGAACGTCTTTGCTCATCCTTAGTAGGTCATAAGGGTAACATTTCTGTTATACAGTATATAGATCCATTCTGACCCCGACCCTCTGGATCGGGAACCACATGAACTAACCTGGAACTCAGACCTTCCATCCCCTTCAGATGATGAGGATTGGACAGATATAAGATTGAGAATAGCTAACGCCTCTATATTTGCTATCAGAGAGACATGTTACAAAGTTTACACCAGATGGTATTTAGTTCCATCTAAGCTCCACTCCATTTACCCTTCTTCAAATCTATGCTAGAGGAATTGTGGCCTAGTGGGTAAGTTTCTTCATGTGTGGTCGTCTTGCCCAATTATTCAAGATTTTTGGACCAAAGTTTGGTTCCTGTTGTCTCAGGTTTTTGGCGAGCCTATATCAGGTTCCATACAGATAGCTCTACTAGGTGCTATGTAGGGATGCCAATCTTGGGGCATTTTTTCAATCCCGGGAATCAGGATTGAAAAATGCTCAATCCCGTGATTCCCATCTCTAAACGGTACAGTACAGTAAGCAGGGGCAAAAAACAAGCCCTGTCCCCCCACTCCAGCCGCCATGCAGATTCATTTACTTACAGTTGCAGGGGGGCGGCCGGAGCAGGACAGACATCAGTGGGAGCAGGGCAGACATTCTGCAGGACAGGGCAGATATCCTGAAACAGGAGCAGGCAGGTGGTGTCGGCGGTGGCAGCTGCAGCAGCAGAGCTGGCTGCAGCAGCAGAGCTGGCTGAAGTTTCAGAAAGGGGAGGGGTTACTCTGGAGCAGATATGGGTGGTACAGCCTGCGCAGCGTGACGGTCAGAGGTTAATCTGCGCAGGTCAGACTGCCCATACCTGCTCCAGACTGCAGGCCGGGGATCGGAACTCCTGGGCAGCGTCTGAGCGCTCGCTCAGACGCTGCCCGGCATTAAATATGCGCATCCAATCCCGGGATTCAAATCCCAGCGGCGTTTTTGGAAGGTCCGATCCCGGGATTGGCCACCCTAGTGCTATGTACTATGTGTTAGAGAGGTTAAGTTCGCCTCAAGATAAATTCATATTACTGTAAATGTATGAAATGTAGCCAAATCTCTGATAGCTAAAAATTTAAATGCACTTCTGCCCCTTCACTAAATGCTTTGTTCATCCGTATTCATTCTATGGAGTATATTACAAGTTTATTAAATAATACCGTGCCAACATTCCATCAGATATGGCCTCCCTGGTACCATTTCCGCTCTTCCCCTCTCCCCGGACTCTGATATGCAGATATTTCATTATATTTTATTTTGCTAATTGAATTTTATTGTGTTTATTGATCTTTTAATATATATTTTTTTATTTTCTCCTCTCCTCCTAAAATATGTACTGTATTTATTTACTTTATTTTTACGATTTACTTTTCTTGGATATGTTACAGCATATATTCTTTGTTATATACAAAGCGTGACTTTTTTTTTGTATACGCTTGCTGTTTTTTTTCTTTATTTTAATTAATAAAACAAAGTGATTGTCCTAAAAAAAATATATATGTCTGATGGAATAGATAGTGCAGACAACTATTCCAAAGGCCTCAGTGTATCCTTGGTAATGTGGTCTCACGTACTTTAAATTTTTAACTCTAATGGTGCCCATAGACGGTCCGTTCCCGGACCGTCCGTTCTGTACTATGAAATGCGCGCTCCCGCGCATCTCATCGTACGGTACAAAAAGTATGTGCTGCATATACTTTTTGTACTAGGTACGCATCGCATCGGATCACAGTGCATGCACAAGGCATGCACTAGGGATGCGATCCGATGCAATGCGTGCTAATTAAGTGCCGAACGGATCCGTTAAACGGGCCGTGTATGGGCACCTTAACAATGTTTTCCCAAATGGTTAGCTAATAAATGCACTTTGAATAAATGAATTTGCCTTTTTTTTGGTAGATTTATTCAACTTTATACTGATGCTAATAATTGCCTTTTGCGAAGAACAAAGCTACTCTATGAATCCAGCTGTGTTCAAAGAAAAAACACAAGTGTTACCTATACCAGAGGTTCCCAAATGTGGTCTTTAAGTCACCCAACTGCCCAGGTTTTATGTATATCCATATATCAGCACAGATGGTTACATCAAATTGACTGAGGTACTCATTAAGTCACCTCTGGTCAACCATGGATATACTTAAAACCTGGACCATTGGGGGGGTTTGCAGGCAGGGAAGAGGAACTGCATGGGTTTTCAAATATTGCCGGTGCTAGAATGAACACTATGTAAGACATCTAAAGTACAGATATTTTGATTAAGTAACCAGATACACAGCTGGATCATGCTTATTGTATTTAAGAAATATATAGGGATCCATAGTAGGTACAAATGCATAAATAAATGTGTAGCATAACCATTCCAGTGATTTCGTGTCTGCACACCAAATTCACAAGTTCCCACTGTACAGTGTGATGATTACTTCATTTATTGATCTGCCCATTAAATATGCTTCTCATGTGCATAAAATGTCTGTGTAAATATAAAAAAATGCAAATACAATTTCTGTTACTTTCAAACACAACTTTATTGCTTTTACACAGGAGTGATGGAATTCAACAACAATTAGCCATTTTTTATGTAACTATGGTTGCCAATGGGTGTGTGCGGGCTATTTCAAGAATACTGTACCATCTGCAACGTAATACAGAACGACATACAGTGAATGGACAATTGGTTTTCAACCACTTAAAGACTGTGGAAACACATAAAATCAGTGATTCCACACAATCTTTTAAAAATATATGTCTATTTCAGTTTGTTCTCATATACTTGTGCATTAAAAATATATGGCTTTCTTTTGGTTTAGGCAACTTTTTAGGCTAGATTAGGTATACAATACCAACTAAACAATAATATGGCAATAGTGAGTCTACATTACTACATTGTAGTCTTCTGCAGAGATCCCAATACAGCAGGGCTGGCCAAATGGGTCCTCAAGATCTACCACCATCTTATGGTTTCCAGAACACATAGCTGGTGAACAGGTATATTCAATCCCTGGTCACGACCGTCGATCCTTTCCGACAGCCGTGACCCTGGCCCGTTTTCGTTTTGACCGACCGCCAGACGGATTCAATGTCATGGCTGCCGATCGGCGAAAGAGGGGGCGTGTCCGTGCAAACGGCTGTGGATTGTGGATATTCGGCCGCGATAACGACATTTCATGGCATAATCGTCAAAACAGGCCCAACTGCTTTTAAAGTCGGGCCTGTTCTGTCGATTTGCCTCCTCAATGCTGTTAGGAAAGACAGCATTGAATAGGCGGCCGCTGCTATTTCCCCTGTCGCTAATTGCGGCCGGGACTGAATACCCCCCATAGTCTTTATTAACTGTCACATTTTCAAATATATGCTGCATTAATGCCCAACCAAAACATTCTACAGATCCACAGGTGGTTTGGAAAACATGAACTGTTGGAGGATCTAGAGGACTGGTTTGGCCACTCCTGCCATATAGTATTATTTTTAGTGATGATCGGTTCGTATTTACCATGTTCCATTCAGATTCAAAAACTGCATCTCATTGGATATCTGGCTGCCACATGTTTTAGATAGCAAATAAGACAAATCAAGTAAATCTGAACCGCTCACCTAAAACTGGGAAAGTAGGTAACTGTATGTCACATATCAGGCTTTTAGTAATTTAACGAACATAATAACATTTGCTATAGACATCTTTATCCCGCAAGCACAAAAGTAATGAAGACAAAACTATTTTTGATGTCAACAGAGGCATGGTTTAAAAAGAGAGAAAGGACCACATATGGAGAGTGGCATTTCCTATACACAGCAATGTACTGTAAAGATGGCTCCCAATAATGGAACTCAAACTGAACCTGTAATGGAAACATGGAGAAAGTAGCCCTTTGGTGGGCTGATTGTATATCAATAAGAAAATATATACTCACTAGCAACTGACAACATTAGGGTACTAATGACTGACCATAATTGTTCAAGCTTAGTTTTTCTTTCCCCGCTAATGGGTATACTCAATGCAGCGCGTCGAGTGGCGGCAAGGGGGTTTGTACAGAGAGGATGGCTTTTTTTTTTAGCGAGGAAAACCATCCTCGCATCCAGCCCCCTTGCCATATTCTGCATTCCGGGGAAATTCCTGCTGCATTTTGAGGTGAGCCTCATCGTTTTGATGGCCAAGCTTGCTGATTCCACCTAACCTCAGGGAACAGGCACGGAACAGTTGAATACTGATGGCGAGCTATCGGCGCTACTTGCCGTATAGCTCGCCATCAGCCGCTCGCCCCCCCTGCATTGAATATATCCCATGTGCGGGTGATGTTCCCACTTGATTATTTTGTCATTCTGCACAATCGACCAAATTGCCCACTTCCTCGTTCCTCCCTCAGGTCACTGACAGGAATATATGACTAAAATGAGGTTGCTTCTCAATATGCAATTTCAACGTAAAGATAAGTGCTGAGGAAGCACAGAGGTGGATTAGGTGCTTCCACTGCCAAGCATATAATATACAATTAGAAGATATGAAATGGAGAAACATATCTTTCATGTAGAGGCAACATCCTCTTCAGCGATCACCATCCAAAGCTGGATTTCTGAAAGTTGAACGTCTGGTATCAAAGTACCATTTTTTTCCTCACAAAAACAGTTTTGTTATTAAGTAATTTAGGTGGCAGGAGTTGCTAGGTTTTAAAATAGAAACTCATTTTTATCCTTAGAATGGTTGTATGATGGAATATTCTAACATTTATTCTGAATGTTTCTTTTTAATTATAGCAGGGTATTAACCATGCGATAGTCCAAATGAACAAGGTTGACATGAAAAACGTCAACACATAAGAAGGTCAACATGAGTTTTCCACAGTTTTTTTTGGGTGTCAATGTTGACACCTGAGCATGTGGACCCCTAATTAGTTTAACACTTCGATTGCCACGCCAGGCCTTTGCTGTTCCCAATTGGAGTCCATGTGGATGGTAATTTATGAAAAAGTCCCAATTTTTTTTTAAATAACTCATTGTGACTTTTTCATATGTCGACCTTTTGTCAATGTTACCCTTGTGTATGTTGATCAAGTCATTGTCTTGCCACATCACATGGATTTTATACTGGATTGGTGTGCCACCATCTCCGGTCCTTAAAGACGGCACTTTTACTACCGCCTGTTCATTCTCCTGTCCCAACTCTTCTACATAATGCGCATAATGTGGTCGGTGAAGTAATGAAGTGTGGCTAGAACCATGCCTACACTATCTCTAGGATATTGGTGTTCGAGACCAGGATCTTGCCTCAACATTGTCATATACAATGGCAGCATTGGAAAGAACAGTAACATTCATTTTAAATGCACTTTTTGGCAGAGAATATACCGTGAAGAGGGAGCCTTATACTTCTCTTATTTCTACATAATTTTATACTCTTCAAATAAAGAGGTTTCATGTATAATGAACACAGATGGGGAAAAAAATCTGTATATAGAACAAATGTAAATTGTATGCACACATCAGCGAGACAACACTTAAAAAAACAGTAGTACAATATAAAGTGACAAGTTACACCACACTACCCCACAAACTCCACAATGATGTATAAAACCAGAGCATCCAGCAGGTGATTACATCTGGATCACAATCAGGGTTTTAATACATTACACCCAACCGGTCACATATTTATATATATCGAGAGAGAGAGAGAGAATAAAGGAGACAGATACACATGGCCTGTATCCAGCACAGTGGTACATGGTCCAAACATCTTGGATAAATACTTACAATATACGACTTTGTCTCTACATATACTATACATAATGCATTTAAGGTTTAATAAATTATCTCAAAAATAACATTTTCCTTTTATACATCCAATACAGCTATATGCTTCCCACTGTCAGCTTCTGGCTTTTAAGAAAGTTCATGTTACCGACTGCTTTCTTTTTATGTAACATTTTTATTATATAGAATACCAGTAAAATGTGGTTTGCTATGTTTTAGCTCATCGTGTACGTAAAAAGAAAAATACAGGAAGAGTTAAAATATTATAGAAAAATGTACCTGTATGTTTGTTTATAAAACCGTAATTCACGCCATCAAATCTAGTAGCCATAGTTCACCTTCAAGTTTAAGAGGCCTGGATGCCGGTAAATCGCACCGTAGGCTACAGAGCAGTTCACATGGTTTTGGTTTACACTTGGCAGCAAACTTTCATCATGACTACGGACTTCCAACAATTGCTCAAAATAAATTTGTTAAATAAAAATATCCATCCTCTTTTGGCACCTAAACATACGTTTTGTTCTATGAACCAAACGGGGCCCATACACAGGCAAATGTTCTTGTTGCAGTTTACATTTTCAAGTATTCAACAGGACTAAAACACACCCTGTAAAATCTAATATACAAAATATAAAGCCTTAACTGCACCTCGTTCCCCAATATAAATCGCTCAGTGTCCAAAAGAGAGACATCCCTGGCAGTATATTCTAAATACAGTTTTCTACAGTAGGCAGGATACATGAAATTATGTGGATATGGAACATATTACACGCATACACACACCCACACACACATTTATTCTGGCCCAATCTATTGTGCCATAAGAACAAGTGCAAATTCATTGAACCTTTAAAGCCAGAAGAACACAATGCTCTGCAAAAATACAGTCTTCCTGGACCGGTTCTCCTAGCAATAATTGATTTAATGTTGTACTTAAGTTTGAGGTCAATGGAACAGGATACAATAAGGAACAGAGTCACCACGTTAAAATGGATAGCAATGTAATATGAGTAACTTGATAGGAGAGCTGCTGGGTTAGAGTCACAAAATGTTAGCTGCAGTGACACAATTAAAAAACAAATACAAAGTGTTAGATGGCTACTGTACGTTCTGGAGGGCCTGCAATTTAATTTCTTTATAAAATTGGGTATAAACGGCTGTTCCAATTAACTCCAAAGCTCTTGTGTTAGTGTGCACTTATATTTTGGCTTCAAACTGACTTTCTATCAACGTAAAGAGGGTATAATGCGAACACATAATGAGGGAGAAATACAGACTCAATAAGTCAGTGTGGCAGACAATATATGCAGAACTATAGTGATAAAAACCCTCTATTTCAGTGCATTGAGGCCCATCTGATGCTAGACTCTAGGAAACTAACACCAGTTTAAAGCACATAAAAGTATTTTAAACTCCATAGTGTACAGTAACATTACTGCGATCAGAAGGCAAGCATCTGAAAGAACTAGCAATATATTCAGTAGTTTAAAAACTGTACCTAATCCCATTAATGTAATCATGCACGCTCATTTCAGCTATTCCTCTATGCTGATGAGATCAGGACATAAGAAGAGCATTATGGATGTTAGAACGTAACAAAATTGAAAAACAAAACAAAAATAGACATTATATTAAAAAAAAAGTCCATGATTCAATACAAATATTTTAAGTTGCCCTCATCCGGAAGCCTAGATCTTCTTGTACTTAGTGTAGATGTAGGCACCTGGAAGTTCAGGCTGGTGCTCAGAATATTTGATCAGGAAGTCTTGCGTTTATTAAGTTCTTCTTCTACTTTAGAAGTGTGAGACGGAGTTCATTTGCTCTGATTAAATCTCTGCTGGTACGAACAATGACATGTAAAAGTCTAAATCGTCCTTGGAAACCGATTAGCAATGGGAACAGTTCCCCGTCAGTTACAGTGGGCTTAAAACAATTTCCTAGAGCAAAGTGCAAATGAACATATGCTCACCAGCCCATTGTTATGGAGTTTAGCATTTTCAGCTAAAATCAAAGCGAACATTCACAATAATAGGTGTAAATCAATTGCAGAAAGCGAATTGTGCGATGATCAATCACAGACATTTTATTCCCTGCATTAACCAAACCACTCTCTAGTAATGTATGAATGGTCGGTAATATTGCCTTAGTACAGTTTCAGCAAATAAAGGTGAACCATTAGGGATAATCCTATTCAAGAACTTAAATGTTTAGAAGGCTTTAATGTGATGTTTGTTCCACGAGTTCCTTCATGACAGTCAAACTGTATTAAACTCAGTCTGTCCGATTCAGCGCAACAATCATAACTCGGAACATATGAATTACAATACTTTGCAGTCTGGTCACAAAGACGGTGGATTTGTGTGTCTGGAGCCGGCACTAGGTACTTCTGGGACCATTTATCCATACATAAGTTGTGTTGCCTTTTCATTATTTGCCCTACAGCGAGGTTTCTTGTCCATGTATGGATAACTCTGTTAGCATCTGTTCATCTAGAGCGGACTGCTGAAGTAGCCTATTATCGGCGTCCACATCCCATGCTCCAGGAGTTTCCTTTGCAGGGCTTTCATTCTGCAGTGATGCTTCCCCTAGTGGTTCAGTATCAAATTGCATCTCATCTTCCATGCATTGCTGCGATGCCATGTCCCATAGAGACTGCTGTGATAAAAAGGAGGGATCATATTGAGGATCCTCCTTTGGAGATATCTCATTACCTATCTCCTGGCTGCTGGACGTGTCCTCACTTTGTGCATGATGGGACTGAAAAAGATCATCAAGGTTTAACTTTCTTCTTTGCTCTTCAGTCAGTGAAGTCTTATCATTAAAGTTGAAACGTGCTGAAAGATCAATAGTGGTAGGAGATGAAGGGCCTGCACTTGACACTGTGCTGGACGGTCCACTACTATCTGCAAAGGGCAATACAAAGTTTGATGTTATAGTTTGGGTAAAACAAGTGTCTCACAATGAAAATATAACTCTAGAGACGATGGAGAACAAAAACTTGCACTGCACCAACTGAATATGGCAAACATGTAATGTCTTCTAAAGTAACATACAGTATGTGTAAAGTTTAACTTAATAAAAAGGGATTGCTGTAAAGTAGTAACAGGTTGTACTTCTACAGTATGTTAAGTTTGCAGTCATGCATTGCAAACCGTATGTGGACACTCCCTTGATTGCAGATTTAATGACAAAATGAAAGAACTTCCTCACTTATCAAGTCCTGAAATGGCTTCACTCAATTATGAAATTTCTGCAGAGTAATTCAATTAGAACCAGGCAATTAGACCCTTAAGGACCCTGCTTGGATGGCTCTTGCATGACTCATTCAACTTAAGTCTCATAAGCATAAAGTCAGGAGGAGGACAACACCATAGCCAACATTGCTACTGTATAACTCTCCAAGATGGTATTTGTTCTCAGATATGGATCTGCAACTGTTCATTAAATAGTCAACAGACAACGTTTATTCTAATGGCTTTGGGTTCTCTTGTGTCTACACACTACTTACCAACTTGCATGTGAGGGTTGCCTGTCCAGCATTTTGTAATCTTGCCCCAAATATAGATCAGTTCTGGCAGAATGTTCCAGAAATATTCACATTCATCCCAATATATTGTACTCCCGCATAGAATCTCAGACATTCCTACTTATATGCCCCAGTGGCAGCTATGTGCCAAGTCTCACTGAACTGGAAAAAGGCACATCCTCCAACTTTTGCACAGTTAACTAAGTTTAACAAATGTATAACTAAACTATACTGACAGAATCATTCATTATACACTTCTTTTTCTAAGTCCTAAGATCTCCTCTACTGAATGTTTTTACCTGTGTGCTAAACTATTATCCTGTATCCTATCCCCTTCAATCACCTTATTTCCCCATATTAACTCTTTGAGTGCCAAGGGGATTTGTCAAAATAGGTGTGAAAATTGCCAAGCAAACACTTCTATTCATCAGAATGACCTGTAATGTTACCTTTTATAGGAAATGTGAGCGACGCCGGCATTTTTAGCAGATATTTTTTGCATCTCTCACAGGGATGTTGCCACTCAAAGGATTAATAACCCAAAGTTCATCTTCCATTTACCTTTAGTATTACAGTATTCCTGACCAATGCAATGTGATACGTTTATTGCATTATGGGGTTAGTGCTTTTAATAGCATGTATCCCCCTCCTGCCTTATTCTGCTTGCTTTTCCTTCTTTATTTGAATGAAATGTCAACAATCCCCCCCCCAAAAATGACAGATATCCATATGTAGAGGAACTCCCACTCCGCTGTCCTGCAAGAGCAAGGTTTGTTTGCGGTGAGCTATGGAAATGATTTCCAGTATGTCTGTCTGGTCATCTACATCGTGGCTGAACAAGGCAGGAGTACAGAGCAAATACGAGTTATGGGGCTTGAATTATAGCAAATGACAAACTCCCACCTACATGTAGTTTTAGGTTATAACATTTCTTATTTAAAGGATGTAAAATAAAAGGATATGATAGATTTAGACTATCAATAAGAACAATGCTAACATGTATATCCATTAAGTCAGTGGTTCAAAACCTTTTATTTAGAAATCAAACATCTATCCCTCCACGGTGAGAACTACTGCCTAGTGTCTGGATCATTTTTTACTGGAAATAATAATGAATGGGGCTTTTGCTCGAGTTTCCGAGTGCTGTCACATAAACAGAGGTGCCACAAAGTTAGACGCTTCAGTAACACCTTGCAGGTGGTCTGAGGGATTCTACGATAATGTAGTCAACCTTGGTGGGACTGTAAATGTAAAACCTAATGTATTGTAATTTACTGCCAACCTATGCGATGACACAAATAAATCCAATAATTCGTTGAGAAGTCCTCTAGAAAAGCCATGAGCATTACACATAAAACATCACAGGCAAATGTGATCACGGTACACATTTGAGAGGTTAGACAAATGCATTTGAAAAGCAGTTATAGTCCCATTGTAAAGTACTATAATGTAATTGTAGTGTGAACGGAGGATGCCTACAGACACAAGCAGATTTATTAAGCCTGGTAGGTGATAAATCAGCAGCCAATCAGCTCCTTTCAAGTTACAGGCTGGGGGCCATATGCACTAAGCTTCATATGTGATAAAATGGAGAGTGGTAAACAACCAACCAATCAGCTTCTACCTGTCATTTTTCAAACACAGTCTGTGACATAGCAGGTAGGAGCTGATTGGCTGGCTGTTTAGCACTATTGATACTTAGTGCATCTGGACCTTAGTCTGAATGTTGGATAAAACAAGTACTGGACAGGGAACACTGCTGCTTTTCTTAGCAAAAATAGTTAAATTGCTCTGCTAAATAATACAAAAAAATAACTTTATGGGTAAGCAGTTAATCTATTTTAAGCAAATTATGTGTGATTTGGTATAACAGTTAATTTGTTAAGCAAACATGAAATAAGACATAAATGAATGTACTGTAGCGAAACTGCAAACATCCACACAGTCTTTTTGCAGCAATAAAGAAAGCATAAAAGCACTTACACCAGGGAGGCCGCTCTGAGCGATGCCGCAGAGGGAGCGACGAAGAGGAGAGAATTCTGTGAGGCAGATAAGCATCGCTAGGTGCATGGCGGGCCATCATGGATTCGCATCCAGCTGATACGACAACAATTGGTAGATCAAGCTTCATTACAGAAATGTATGATCAACAGAAATGTTCACACAAAAGACTTTGTTGCCCCTAAACAACTGCGTCTGCTCTCATACAGGTGTATCAGGCCAACATACACCTCTTCTAACATATGAACCGCTTTGGCTGGTGCAGCAAATAATCCGCAATCAAAAGTTCGGCCAGCGGTGAAACCATTCAATTACATGCTAAATAGGTCCATCTACACCCACAAATAAATGATTGTCATTGGTTAGCCCCCTACAATAGAGCACAAAAGCAAGTAACGCTGTGTAGGCAACAAAATCATTTGTATGAATCAGCACAGGAAACATGATCCAGGAGCAAGCAACTGGCATGGCGACAGAATTAGGATGCAGGGATAGATAATAGTCCGGAATCTAATTCTGAAACACAAATGCAGATAATGTATAGATTTTTTTCTACAAGCCTTCTTCGATATCCCAGAATCACAAAACTCTGAGTAATGCAATCCGGCATCCTGTGTTATACCTGCAGATCCACTTGAATGGCTTTCAGCAAATTGTTTACACACGGCGGTCAAGAACTCATTGACTTGTTTCAGTGACAAAGCGTTGTGAAGAGTCTCCAGTGGGTAGATTGTGGGAACCATAGAACACCCCTCAAAACCTGTCAAAGATCAGAAAGAGAGACACTAAAAAATGTTAACAAAACCTGCTTAGTAATGACATATTTATGGGACTCGCACAGCAAGGTATCAGATTAGAATGTATACATTAGCTACTACAGTTTGATAAGACACTATACTGCAATGGTCATTATGTTACCATTACCAAACTGAGCTCAGATATCTTCTACTGTTCTAACACTCTAGATTGTAAGTTTGAGAGCAGGGCCCTCCTACCTTTTGACCGTCTGTAAATACCCAGTTTGTTGTATCACTGTCTCCTTTTGTAAAGTGCAACCGAATATGATAAACATAAATAAATACCACTAAGGATTTTTAATGTTGCAATACAATACAAATTCATCCTCTCGTCCTCTTACAAAGTCCTTGCCAAACCAGCTCATCCACACTAACTTGTAACCGTGAAAATGTTACGTAAATCCTGAAAGCACAACCTGCTAGATGGTACAGTATATGAAACTCCTTAGATACCATTATTAGTTGGGAAATTCCTCATACAATATGTGTTCCTAGCAAATGTACAGTAGCCTGAGAGGGACAAGTGAAATCATGCTTCTCTCAATCCTTACATAAACAAAGACTTATACTAAACAATATATGACATAGAAATAAATACCATTTATGTAATTCAATTTCCCTCCTGCGGATATGGAACTGCAGCTTCCTATAGAAGCAAACTACAGACTCTAACCCCCATTATTAAATACTTTCTGCTACCAAGAACATCAACATTTTTCTAAACAAATATCAGAGTGTAGTGCTTAATAACTGACCACTGGGATAAGTGGATGATTTTGCTAGTTTGTTTCCTTCAGTAAGTCTTCTGTAAGTATCACATAGAAACACTTGCCTTCAACATCCAAACTACACTTCTAATGTTGGCCCTCATTTTACAAAATCCTAAAAACTTAGCACTACACTTATTTTCATACCAGACAAATAGCAAACATTGTGTGTGGAAGCAATAGCTTTAGGTTTTAAAATATTATACACCGCTTTGGAATGTAATACACAACTTTTTAATGTTATATACCTATTTTTTGCACGGCTAAACACAATTTGCTCAGCAACATAATATGGGAGTGGGGCATTTTGGAAACAATGGTGTTGGAATAGGAGGTAGAAGCAGAGTACTACAGAGCCACGGTACTGCACCTGATTTGGCATACGAATACTAAAAATGAGGTCTTGTTTTGTAGAGCTAAAGCATATTTGGGGATGTTCCTGGTATAGCGGGAGTTCATAGAACAATTTTACATATGCAAAGTGATCAGATCTTTACACTACCATATAGCTAGTAACAGTTTCAGCACTAGTTAAAGTGTAATTTGACCATCTAGATTTATTTATTAGATGAGAAGTGTATTGTATATGAACGGCTGAAGATCAACCAATGCCAACTAAAAAAAACTCCAAAAAAGTTGATATAAAGTACCAGGTTCTGTCATAAGCACACATCACGTGTAATAAACATAGCAGATAGCCCACATGGTGTTAGTGTGCAGATAAATAAATCTTGCCCTCCTCCACCTGTCAAAAACAACACAAACCAGTATCCAATAGGATTTAGGAGGGGAAAGGAAAAATGAAACAAACAGCAGTAAAGAAAAAGGTGATATCAAATTTAATAGTAAAAAAGTTTTTTAATTTTCCTACAATTAGAGAAGTTACTGTAGATACAGTCTGTAACACTGGACAGGTCCACCGTGGAATTATTCCAAAATGAAGGTCCTGCATCAACACACTGATTATTAAATGGAGTATACAATGAAAATAAATCAATATAAATAAATCATGGATTTGCAGGGATGTGCATCCAAGGATTTCACACATACAGGATTCATACAAAAATGATATTTAAGATATTATTGCATTCAAACAAACTGGGCTGCAAACATTTATTTTAATAACAATTTAACACCGGGCAATAAAGGGCCCAATTTGTTATTAAATAACACCCCAAAAATCGGACCACTTTGTTAGTAAAGAATACCTCAATAAATGTTCCACTTTGTTACTTAAAAATACCCCAACGATTGGGCAACTTTTTTTTTTAAAGCAAATAATACCCCAATGATCGGGTCATTTTGTTAGTAAAGAATACCCCAATAATTGAACCACTTTGTTAGTAAATGATATCACAATGATTGAACCACTGTTATTAAATAATACCCCACTGATTGGACCACCACTTTGTTAGTAAATAATACTCCAATAAATGTGCTACTTTGTTAGTAATTAATAACCCAATGATCATGGTACTTTCTTAGTAAATACACTCCATCGATACAAACATTATGGGTGAAATTTACTAAGATGGAAATTCTTTTTCACATTGGATGTTGCTATGGGCAACCAATCACAATCAACTTATTTAGCACCTTCTAGAAGATAATAGTATCTGATTGGTTGCCCATAGCAACATCCCTTGTGAAAAACTCCCATCTGAGTAAATTTCCCCCATTGTGTCATATAAATTTGTCAATACTGAGGGCAAAAAAACCCCAATCCATTACTTATGGTGGCAAAATTTTGTATTTTAACATTTCTCTTTAATAATGAGATTCTGTGGAATTCCACAGGGAAAAGAGGAAGACTCCTCCTTCCCTGTTCCTATTATCCCAGTTAACTCTGCCCTCCCCTGTTTCCTTATTGGCTCCGAGTCACATGCTTCCTTAGGTACACACAGCCTTGGATGTTTAATTCAATCCATTCATATGGCAGTCATTATGTTGTTCTAAACATCCTAGCATCTGAAGTGTGACCTTATGCATGTAAACAGTTTCACATTTCCACAATTACTTATATAAACCTGAATTAACGACTCGGAGCCTTGGATTTGTTGAAGGAAGTTAAAGCAGACAAAATGCAATGTATGTTTCACAGGTGCCAATGGTGCGTTGAACATCACAGCTGCTAGTCCGGTAAAAGGCAGCAGAGAGTAAATGGTGACAAAGCCCTGAAAGTAATGACCAAGCATATTATGCTTCCAACATAATAAAGTACAACCGTAGTTTGTATGCTGGAGATCAACATGTTGATGTACGACCACTCACACAAGTGATATTAAATGGTTTGTACAAGTCACATACCACCTACAGGCGCAATACACCGGGAAAAAATGGCCTTTAACTCTGTAGGCACCTGTGTTGTGCTTTATTTCTATTATAACAGAGTCATACATGTTGCAAGACATTAATGGTTGGAATTCCCTAATGTTTCTAGTATATGAAATGAATGCAGGACAAGTTATGATGCTGATTATTAAACTGTACACTGGTGCTCTCTGTACCAGGATAAGCATCTTGGGTTGGCCACCCAAACCAACTGAGTACAATTAGACTGGTAGAGGATACAAGTCAGCTAGCCAAGAGATAGCCATTCAAAGCCTAAAAGAAAAAGGGAAACCATTTACAGCAAAGGTTTCTACACTGCGTATAGTCGAAAAAGTGCTACAATGAAACACGTCTGAGTAACTTAGACATAACTTACTTATATTCTGCAGCAGTACTTATAGCATTAATATGACTTCTGGCCAGCAGAGCACAGCCAGCAGTGATGGTGTGGTCACAGAGGCTTCTTTGCTCTACAGTGGCTGCCTCACCTCCGCCCTCCCACCACGAAGTACAGGCTGCTGCTGGGCTGTCCTCCCCTTCATTATGCGCCGCAGCAGCTTGTGGTGAGCGGGTGCAGGCGGGGCAGCAGTGATGAATGACAGGCTCTCTTGGGGGCTGAAGCATGGCTCCTGGCTGCGTTGCTCTGCTGTGCACCCTGCCGCCCGCCGACAACTGCACTTCAAAGAAAACTACAAATCCTTTCTCCCCCACCCTCCTCCAGTTCCTCTCCTCTGAGCGCTGATGAGCACTTGCCGCTTATATCATTGCACGTCTGTCAGGGGATCCTGTGGAGCCGGGAGCACACGCAGGATAGCAGCTGGCAACCGCTTCCAACCTGACTGCACACCTTACAACATCGCGGACCAACGGGCGGCGTACAGTGCGGAGAAACACACAGTGATTGCCACCATCTCAAGCACCTCTGCGCCACTCAAACGGAAATGGTAAGAGGCAAGTGAGGCTCATTCCAGGTCCTACCCATCACTCACACCAGTGTTACACCCATTACAGCCACCTGAATGAGACATAAGTCCTCAGGGATTTATGGTGAAAAGGGGTCCATTGACACCCTTATTCCCTGAAGGGCTCATTCAGGGTCCCGCTGCACTATATCCCACCTCTTGTGCTCCCCACTTATGTGTAATGGCCATGCCCCCTTCTTGTGTGACCACGCCCTCTCTTCTGGAGCATGCGCGCCTTCGGTGCGCGCAGAAGAACATTGCTATCTTTCCGTACCCCCACTTCAAAATTTCCACTTCGACCACTGTATTAAATAATAAAAGCTAACAATGTGTGCTCTGGTACTTTGAGGGTTTCAATCTCAGGATCCTGATGACGTGGTGAATAAACCACGAAACATTCAAAACACAAATCGTTGTTTCATTTATTGGAGAGTGCCTCCATTTGCATATATATATATATATATATATATATATATATATATATATATATATATATATATATATATATATATATATATATATATATGAGATGGAGTGGGGATTGGCACTCGTAGGACTTGTAAAAAAAAGTCAAAGACACTGAAGTATTAAGCAGCGTTTCGGTGTATTAAAACCGTTTTCTATATCTATAGATATATAATTGCCCATATATATTTCAGGCTTCAATACTCCAGGAAGCAGCGACTGGCTTAGTAGATATCAGGGGTATTCAATTATACGCAGTCCATTTTCGGATAGTAAAAATGGCCAGAAATTGCAATTATCACAGTATCCTAGTAGGGGCTGTTTTTAATGGGGTGATCGCACAATAACACATGGGATCAGCTCAGAATTCCATGCCAAAAGCCCGATAAGTGCCATCATTAGGGGGAGGAGTACACTGCATCAGGGCTAATTGGGCAGTCCTCTGTGAAGCAATTAGCAGATGTAAATCATCACAGCTAATATGGATACCACGCAATATTTATGAATGGTCGGTAACCTAGACAAATGTTAGGTAAACTAAGGTGGTCAGAAACCCAGACCACCCAGAGATATTTTTGCGGTGAGAAAGGGGTATTATTTTGAGTCATGTAAAATTATAAATCTTTTTTTTTTTTAACCAAGAAAATAAAAATCAATATTTAAAGGAATTGTTTACCCCCAACATATTAATAATCCAGTAAAATAATGCAGTTTGTATTTAAATGCTGAAAACACTTAACTTGCAAGCTGTCAACTAAAGAGATCTAAGAGTATTATTGACTTGTCCAGTATAGAAAATATGACTCTCAGAAGTCCACAGCTTATGCTTCCATTTGCAGAACTACAATTAATGAGAAAAAAAACATCCCTGATCAGTATGTGTTTTTTTTTAACCGTTTGAGTGCCAACATTGCTGTGAGCGATCCTCAAAATATCTGCGAAAAATGCCAGCGTCACTCACAGCGGCTGTTCTTTTAGTATAAATAAATACAGCCAAGTCAATTAAAGTTTAGTTAAAATTTTGAAGATCTCACAGCAACATTGGCACTCAAAGGGTAGTATTCAATGCCGCTCACCACGGCCGGATCGCAGAAAACCAGCAATACTCGCTGTTTAACCCCCTAGCCGGCCATTTGCCTTATTCAACGTTCCGGGGGAATCCTCGCCGTCACAGGAGAGGATTCCCCCAAACAGTGAGACCCGCGGATAATGCAGCGAACCTGTTGTATTTAGCCGCGAGTCTCGCTGCTTCTGCAGCCGCAAACGCCGATTCCCCCTCGCTCAAAAACGGAGCGAGGGGGTAATTGGCATATGAGGGGGGTGAGTTGAATACTGACAGGGCGAGCGGTGACAGCAAGCAGGAAGCCTTGCTCGCTGTCACCGCTCGCCCACGGCATTGAATAGACCCCAAATGGTTAAACTATACATTTTGATTGTTCAGACATCCATTTAACCTAGGACTCCTTACAACAGAACTCTGTAACAGAATTGATTATAAAAAGCAAAAAGTTTGCTCTAGATTGTTTTTCTCTGGTCTCCTGTAATTTATTGATTACAGAGACTAGCATTACATACATATTTATCAAAGGGGTTCTCCTTTACCATATACCTAAAATTCACTTTAGGTTTTACAATTCTTCCATAAGTAGTAGCATTACATTAATTCCAGTTGTATGTTAATATTGGCGTTCCAATGTTAAATATCATAGAAACATGGGGTTAATCAATTAACCACGGTAATGGACAGCAAGAATTCTAACTAATTAGCCCCAATGCTGATATTTATCGGGGGTTTGGTTTTGCCTGCCAAATCTGCATTAAGCAGGCTTCATTCAAGCAGGATAACAGAGATGGAAAGGACATCTACCACAGGAATTGTTTAACCAAGTCATCTTGAGTTTCCATCCCAGACCACTTCTGTAGCAGCCATAAAAGTTGGTGATCTATTAAGCAGTGGCAGGAAAATGTAGTAGAAGGTAAAATACTAAAGAAAATAAAAGTAAATAAACAAGCATGGTATAGCACTGGAATCATTTGCATCAATTAACTCTTTAGTATCTTATACAGAAGTAACTTCATTCCATAAAGACTGCCCGTATGCAAGGAAAACTGAACTCAGGCCTAAGAATGTAGCTACATGGTGATTATCATTACTTTGACCAATATTATTCTACATATATAATGCATTTTAGCATATACCTGTATTACAGTCAAGACAGGAAGAAAAATAGCCAAATGGTTTGTCACACTCTCCCATTACAAACACTGCAACCAAGCAAAGCTCTCAAGGTGCAAACTTAAATATAAGCAGCCAGATATGATTCAACGCAACATAGAATCGCACATGAGGCAAACAATTGGAAAAGAACACTGGGGTAATGGGTTCAGGTTAATGACCAGACAGACATGTAAATGGTAGTCTTGTCGTACGGGCATCTGAATAATTCTTAGCATTCCATCAAGCAGACATCAGAACTGGCTCTGCCCCATAGCAAAAGGCATAGCATCAAGCGTGCAGTACCGTAGAGGCACTCCATATCGTCCTGGCCCGAAATCAGCCAGTTCTTGAAGAGACGAAGGTGGTAGTAGCACTGATGTAGGTGGTGGGCCAGTGCCCCATCCAGACAGATGTCCCGAGACTGATGGGATTCAGAGGAAAAGCGACGCAGCAGCTGGGCGACCTCGTGGTCTTCCAGGCATTCTAGAGGAAAATGGCCCACAACAAGTGACAAGGAAAAAGAGAAGCGTGAGGATGACAAGATGGAAAGAAAGGGCAAAACGAAAGAGGGGTCCATGCTAAAAATAAAATAAAATGTAAACAGCTAATGCTATTCAGCACTTTATATTGCTAGGTTTAGGTTTCCTCAATCCTGAATACACTGAAGCCTCTGAAAACAAAAAATATATAAAAACAAAAGTAAAACCATAAACTGGAGGGAAATAGGTTATATGTCCCTAGATAGTAGCTGGGATGCAGAACTTGGGTTATGTGTAAACCAATAAATCTTTGAAGCATATGAAGAAACTCCTCACAGGATAAGCTGGTCATACACTGAATAAGGAAGCATGGAATCGGACCAATGGGTACGACAGGCTTATTGACTATTTTATTGATTTAGCAGCACTGAACATTATATAGGACAATGCTACTAAAGCTTTGTACACACTACATGACATTTAGGCCGATTTATCACTCCAATGTGGTTCAAAATGATGTACCATTCATGTTGCATAGTGTCCTCCTGGCCGATGCCAGCGTGGGCGTATTCTGCACGTCAAACTGGTGGATAACCGTATGTAGACAAATGTGGGGTGGACCTTTATATTGCGTCAGCATGCAATATATTGTGCAGTATGAGCGGTCAGCGCAATATCTCGGTCACACCATTACTGGGGTACACACATCATCTAGTGCAGGGCAATAGCGGCCCTCCAAATGTTGATGAACTACACATCCCAGCATGCATTGCATCAGTTTCATCATGGCCACATAGCAAAACTAATGCAAAGCATCCTGGGATGTGTAGTTCATCCACAGCTGGAGGGCCACTATTGCCCAGCCCTGATCTAGTGTGTACACAGCCTTACACTGAATGAAACCTGGACATATTTTCAGGAGTGAATGATTATAAGAGCTAAAATAAAAACACCCCAAAGAATTATGGTCCTGAGGGGTCGTGCATCGGTCGGATTGGATCGATTATTGCTCAGTGTATGGCCAGCTTTATACTCGCTCCATGCTGTTTTCTAGGTTTTGCCGCTTTCTGAAAAAATAAGCAGCAATTCATCATCCCTGTATGTCACCTCGTGAGTGTGGATTTAAAACAAACAAGGCTAAAACAAACAAATACATACTGTTCATTACTTAAACTGCAATACATAATGGAGGCAACCATTTTGTTGGCTTAAATATTATTCATGAGATTTCAAGCTGTGTGTGTATTCACTAAAGATCAGCACCTGAGGCATCTAATGACCAGAGGCTAAATATGCTCGGTAGTCTGCATGTTCATGAACATTGCTCCATAGCAAAAATAACTGCCCCCTCTATGGGTAACAGATGTACCTAAGTGATGACCACACACTGAGGCCTATACTGAGAGGTCATCACCATTTTACTAGTCCAATACTATGCACCAATGTACAGCTGTTGTCCGGTCTCATTGAACAAGCCAGCATGTGTGGAGGACTGAGGATAATGTTATATACATGGCTTGTATACACCCCTGTTCTCAGGGGAACTTTTTAAACAACTTTAGTCGTATGCATAATTTTCATTTTCTCTTATATTTGTGTTAGTGATCTGAATTGAGGAGACAGAAAACCCAAGCAGAATGCTATTGGTTATTGCTGAGAGGTGCAATTAGCAGAAACATCCCTCTATTGCATTAGTGAGGAGAAAGCTGCATGAAGATGCATTATCTTAGTCAGACAATGAATGACACCACAGAAACTTTACTTCCAGTTTTCACTCTTACTGGGCCGTTCTCCCGTTACAGATTGCTCAAGCAGATAACCCTTTTATTTCGCAGAGAAATTATGCTGCCAACATCTGTCAGGGGAACCAGTTGCAGTATAAATGGTTAAATGCTCATCCAGATTGATTCTCTTGAACAAAGTATTGTACTTTGAACTACCGGCATTAGCTTTTAAGGAAACAGGAGAGCACAACTAAGATACTGCTGACTAGGAATTCATTGATTGAGTATTGACTTATCCCATGAAGGCAGAATAGGACTATGGCACTCGTTTAAAGTAATGCAATAGTGACTAGAAGATTTGGAACTTGGCAACTCTGCATCATTTGTAAACCAATGGCTACATATGAGAAGGGAGGAGTGCAGGGGTAAGTAACCAGCAAAATTTTTCTATCCATTTTTGACTATAGGGGGGAAATTTAAAAAGATGAGAAATTCAAAAAGTGAGGGATTTTGTCAGTTTTTATTTTAAAGCGGAAATTATATACACTGCAAAACCAGTTTGATTTTGAAGTGTAAATGATTGTCGCTTTAAAAAAATATGGAGATTTCTTACCAAATCTCTCACTTCCTGAATCTCTTATCCTATTAAAATGTCACCCTATGTTTCATATCACACCTGGCCCTTATTCTGGTTCACTTGCAAAGGCAAATTCCTTCTCAAATGGACAAAACCATTAGCACTGCAAGGGGCAGATGTAACATGTGCAGAAAGATTTAGATTAGGAGAACTTTCATTTGAAACTCAACAGTCTTTGTTGAAATGAAGGCAATTCCATGCAAGAAATTGCCAAGAAACTGAACATTTACAACGGTGTGTACTACTTCTTTCAGAGAACAGCACAAACAGGCTCTAACCAGAGTAGAAAGAGAAGTGGGAAGCCCCGATGCACAAGATGACAAGTACATTAGTGTCTCTAGTTTGAGAAACAGATGCCTCACAGGTCCTCAACTGGCAGCTTCATTAAATGGTACTAACAAAACACCAGTGTTAACGTCAAGGATCCTGCCAATTAGCATTTGGGTCCCTCTACACATTTAAGTACAAAATACTTCAAATATTTCTGCAATATTATCTATGATTTTGTGGCAGCTAGTATAGCACTGCATACCAATCATCATAAAGTATGTAATTCTGTAACAGTCTGAAAATTAAATATAGAAGTGAATAACGGTCATTTTCATCCTTGGACACCTGTAAATAATATGAATAGTGGGTTCAGGATTTAGATTAATATAGGATTATAATTTGAACCTTGACTGTTATTAAAACTTCAGATTTTTTCAAATTTTAGAGAAATCTCAAAGGCAAAATAAATGAGCCCTCATTTCCACCTTTCATATTTGTCTTCACTACAGGTGAAATGCTAATTACAGTTTTATTCTGTGTAATTGAACATTTGTCCATGACTCTGAACGAGGAAGACAGACACTGAAAACTGTATTAGGCACTGGAAGCAAATCGCTAGCAGGACTCTTCTATCCTTATAGAGGTTTTATAAAGCTCCACCGGCAGATAAACCAACTACAGCTATCTATGCAGATGATTGCTCTGCCCTCAGTTATAATTGTTGGCAATGATGGTTAAAGTTTAGTGCTAAGCAGTTAGCAAAAACTAACAAAAACTCATGCTACTTGCAAAGATGTTATATTGTTAATGTAGAACATGCACCATAAAACAGAGACACAAATAAACACTATACGCACACAGATACTGTAGATAATGTAGAAACAGGCTTTGTTTTGAGAAACGTAGGCAAATATTGTATTTATGTGTGAGAAAATATATCAAAAATGTTTATTACCTTAAATAAAATGTAGTTTTCTTGTTGTTACCAACCTGTATCTTATCTTAAAAACATGTTGTTAATCAGGGTCTTTATCCCCTGAGCATTGAAGAAAAAAGGTCTCTCCAGGTGAAAAAGTACACCTCCAAAATACAGGGGGGCGGGTAAAAATACACGGCAATTTAGGTCAAAGAAGGGCAACATATTGATGAAAAACCACGAGGGCATTCCCAACACTATTCTATATAGTTTGTTCAGATTTTTTTATCAGTATGTATACAACAGCCCAACTTTCTACTGCAGGAAATGATTAAGTCTATTTTTATATATTCTTGTTTTGAATTTGTGTCTGTTTTAACTAACAGTGGGGCAGATGTATTATAGCGGCGCTTATCGCGCCGCTATAATACTTCCTGCTTCGCCTCATTAGCGAGGCGAAGCAGGAAGGGACATCGACAAGATGTATTAAAATCTTGTCTGCCGAAGCGGGGGAGCGCTAACTTCCCCCTCCGGTGATGTCCCCTCTGCGACATAGTGCATCAGTTTACACTGATGCGCTGTCTCCTTTCCCCCAGCAGGCTGGACTGGGCATGCGCGGGATCTCGCTACTCACGCGAGATTCTTAGCGCAGCCCACAGCAGGGACAGCGCTGTCCCTGTGGTTTAGATAGGGCTTCGGCGATGCTGAATGTTCATACATTCGGCCTGCTATCATTTAGATAGCAGCGCCCCTGTCCTTTACTGCATGCTGGCTCTGTCATACATGGAGGGAGAAGCGGCATCAGTGCACATAACGTACGCTGAAACCCCTTCTCCCCCATACATCTGCCCCATTAATGGAAAAGCAAAAAATCTAAATGTCAAGACACTAAAAAACATTTATGTGTCTGAAAATTTCTGATGAATATCAAAATTATTGTGCTTTTAGTACCTTTTACTTTTGTTTTTTGCTATTTATGCTTATTATATTTTAAGTGCTGGTAACCATAGTGGTCTATGTGTATAGGAAGCAAGGGGACATGTACGCTGATCAGAGCAAAAATAAGAGAGAAGAATGATATACAAGATACAAAGAATATAGATCTATATAGATAAAAAAAAAGTTTGAAATGAAGAAAAACTAAGAAAATGGCTAAAGAAAACAGAATGAAATCTGCAAAGAATACCTGAAAAAGAGAAAGCAGCTTTGAAAAAAATCATGCAATAAATGAATATATCATAGAATCAGTTCCCTCTAAAAAAGAAAACATTTATTGTCACCAGCCTGAACAACTTATTATTGCTCTGCTGTTATTGCATTATCTGACCATTCAAGTGTTGTTAATATATAATTAACGTATGCTGATTATATGATGCAAGATAAGTTTTAACATATGTAGGATTTATTATTATATGTACGGCTTTTTTTTTTTTTTGCAAGATGTTTACTTGAACTTAAATAACACTAGCATTAGGTCTGTTACTTAATAGGCCTACCCTCAAAAACCATTTTATTTTAATAACATTGAATATTTTGCCAGGGGCTATCCAATTATCTCAAATAAGGCAGCGTGTGCCGCATCTTATTAGGGATTAGGTTTCTCTTGCCTCTGGCATGAGAATTTTTTTTTTTTGGGGGGGGGGGGGGGGGGGGGGGCGGTGGTCTTATAGAACTTTATAGTGTCCCCTAGGAAGCTAGGCGTTCAGATCTATACATCACTTACAAGTTTCATTACATGGTGAAATATTTACATAAGTCTGCCCCACATCAAAAAAATAGCTTAGTATAAAAAAACACTGGCAGAAAAAAAAAATGTATGTTAAAGATAACGGTTTTCCATCCGTTTACATAACTTAAAAAGGCAAGCCGCACTAAGTCCTCCCATTAACATAGCCCTGCTTTGAAGAAAAAAAATCATGGTAACTCCCAGCAAGTAAAATCTTCAATTTTTTAACCGCTGCAAGTCCGTTATTGGCCCTAAGTAGCTGTCACATGTACGAACAAAGGTCTCCTATATGGATAGTACCTGACTTGGGGGCTTTCTAACTACCATGCAAATGTGGAGACCTATTGTTTGCTAACCATTGCAAGTTCTTTTTAGATGCCAGGGGTGTGACAGGCACGATAATCTGATTAGATCCCGTACAACCACAGGAAATATCACCGGTCATTAAAATGCCATACACAGGACTCGAACTCCTCACTTCATGCACCACAGTAGAACGATTTGCTGCTGCAAATTCTAACTAATTATACCTGTATATAATATATTATAATAGTTAGTGTAAATGATAAAAACAAATCAGGCGCAAAAATAAAACAATTATAAAAATAACCATCTAATTAATTGATGTATATATGCAGCTCCCAATTGTAATCTGGAGTATTACAAATATTTTAAGAAAAGAATAAGAGAAATCTCCCTCAGAGAGCGCAAGAATTAATTCATTAATAATTTATTATGAATAAGAATTTAATCAGAATAAAATAAAACAACACAATTCTTAAAGGACAAAAGGTAAATATACATATATACATATAATTAAAAACAGCCACTAGTTTCCACCAGAAGTATGCAAATCAATCCGCTTTAAGTTAATTGATAATGGCTTATTAATTCCTTTTAATATCGGCTGGCCAGCACTTGATTTAATGCTTGATAACATGGGATAAGGTACCTTGTATATGCAGTAAAAAAAAAAAAAAAAGAGAGAGTCATCCAATAGTTTGGGACATCAAAAACCAGATTGGTTAGTTCCAACTAATATGTCAGTGTTCACTCTCAAGAGTAGCTGGTGCTTGAATTGTTACTGCTGATATATAGGAGCCGCTGTGCTCCACATAATTGTCCACAGGGCATCAAGGCGACGCGGCCACCACCGGGTTAGTTCAGGATGTCACCTAGATGGATAAGCGCCCACAGCTGTGACTCACCGGGTGCCCTCGCTTGTTCTTTCTGCAGCGGCACTGACGAACCAACTGCCACTGCAGCAAGAGCAAGCGAGGGCACCCGGTGAGTCACAGCTGTGGGCGTTTTGCAGTGATACCATCAATACCGGTGTGCACTAGGGGCACCCGGTCGGTTGTCGGCTTATCCATCTAGGTGACATCCTGAACTGACCCATTGGTGGCCGCGTCCCCTTGATGCCCTGCGGACAATTCTGCGGGGGACAGCGGCTCCTATATATCAGCGGTAACAACTCCAGCACCAGCTACTTGTGAGTGATCACTGACATATTAGTTGGAACTAACCAATCTGGTGGATTTTAATGTCACAAACTATTGGATGACTCTTTTTTCCCCCTTTTTTACTACATATAGAAGGTACCTTATCCCATAATAATCAAACATCAAATCAAGTGCTGGCCAGCCGATATTAAAAGGGATTAATAAGCCATTATCAATTAACTTAAAGAGGACTTATTTGCATAATTCTGGTGGAAACTAGTGGCTGTTTTTAATTATATATATAAATATATATGTATTTTTACCTTTGTCCTTTATGAATTGTATTTTATTTTATTCTGATGAAATTCTTATTCATAAAAAAATAATTAATTATTGTGCTCTCTGAGAGATATTTCTCTTACTCTTTAGTTAGTATAAATGTTTGTAGATAAGCAGATCTATGTATTGTATCACTGCACGGTACTTATAATTACAACTAGCTTCATATAGTTAGAATTACTAGGCTTGTAAACAAAGCAGCAAAAATCTCATGTTTTAGGTGTTTGACTGCTATACAAGAGAGTGGAGTGTTCAAGTTCCTGCAGGGCATGCTGAATAAAAGGTTTATGAAAAAAAAGGAGGATTTAACGGAAATATATTTGACAAAGTGGACACAAATCGCACTTCTATTGTTAGGTCAGAAGGTAGCCATTGCTAGTTTACAACTAAAAACCATCTGTGTTCCTGAACCATTTTTTATGACTAAACTATGTTTTATGACCAACGTAAAAAGAAACTCACCTTTCAAAATCATGCATTTGCCCCAAAAGGAGTTTTCAAATAACGTTTTGTAAAGGTACTAGCAAAAATATATTTTAAAGGGTTATGGTTATATTTAGTTTCAAGGGAAAATTACTGTTTTGTTTTTTTTTAATTTTGCTTTACAATATTTTTTAGCATTTTTATTACACTAATACCGAAACTGGGAATTAACATAACCGTTTTAGGTTGGGCTAATAAAAAAAAACAACATTTTAATAGCCAAATAATAACAATAATAATAGTAATAATTTAGTTCAAATCAGGGATAACATTAACACAATGTATTAGCAGGGTTCCCTCATTTTAAGTAAATATTATTATTATGTCCAGTTTAAGAGATGAAATGAAATTATGGGCTAGGAATTATATTTATTATTATATTAAATGGACTATTTTAAAGGTCTGCGATAAAATTCATGCATTATAATTCCCCATTATATAATTGTGCTTTGTTGGACCTGTTTGTAAGAACAGAATAATTTCGGTACTGCGTAATGTTGGACGATGAGTGAGAGGAAACACGATACGACATAAAAAGAGGAAATTAAGTAATTGAAGAAAAATGATGGAAAAAGAGGAAAGGAAGGATCCACATCACAATATCAGTATGAACAAGAGTTGTCGGAATGGTAACGAATATGTGTATATATATATATATTAAAAAAATAAAAACACGAAACGAAAAAAAAAATGGGGTTAATAGTGTGAGGCAACACTTCAAATTAAAGAAGCGAACGTACCATTAGTCGGATGCTTTGCAAACGACACAGAAAATCGTTTTACAGCTGGCATAGACAACAGTTCTGAGGAAAAAAAAAAAACAAGCATCGGAATTAACATCCTGGTCTTGGGCACTAGGACAGGCACATACAGAGGCACAGGATCCTTGGACATCAGCCTGCAGGCACAGCTTGTGTTACAGCGCAATCAGCATCCATTCGGTGAGCATGATCAGAAGCCACATGCATGTGAAAGCAGAGACTCTGAAGAAATCGGTTCACAGAAGTAGGTTTATAATGCACGTTATAGGCATCGTACCATATGTGCTGCATTAACAATTATAATCAAAATCTGCTTTCTGAGGTATCCTAATAGAAATATTGGAACACAGAACAGAATGTGGACTGAAATGGTTATACCTAGGACATCAAACGTTTTCATATTTCGCATTGAAATTAAATTCACATTTCAACCGTTCAGAGATGTCTAAATGACAGGCTCAATTCAGGTATGAATTCAATTCACAAAGAAGTGAAAACACTGTAAATTATAATTAATATCACCAACAAATAAAAAGGTCAAAATAAATGATAACATTTATTTATTCAATAAACCATATAAAATGCCACACTTCACAATAATAAAAACAACTATTTTACTATTGGCAATTATACTAAAATATCTAAAAGATATTGTTCAAAAACGATAGGGAAATGACCCATAAAAACGACGTCTCCAAAAATAACCAGTACAATAATGATTATTGATGATGCCAAATTATATCTTATATCCAGATCCTTGTTAGCAGTCTCTTTGGCACAAGTGTGTTGTAATAGTGTCCAAAGGGGAGAGCACAGACTGTTCTTTTATTATGTGCACTGGGCTATGCTCCACCTGAAAGGGTAATTTTGTGTATTGTGATAATTTATAGGATTTACTGAATAAATATATATTATAATTAATTTTGACATTAATAATTGTTCTATGCAGACCTTGGTGATTATGCATTTGTTTCCTCACTGAGGTATAATGAATGCGGGGCGGGGGGGGGGGGGGGTGTTTGCGGTGAGCCGCTGACAGTGGGCTATACTTCAAACAGCGCCGATAGCTTGCCGTTAGTATTAAACTCACCCCCTGCACTCGCCGTTTTCACGGCGCCTGTTCCCTGAAGCCAGCCAAAACGACGAGGCGCACCCAAAATACAGAGGGCTTGCTGGATTTGCGGCACACCTCCCCGTTTAAGGGAATTCTAGATATCCTCTGACTGCGAGGATTTCCCTGGAATATACAATACAGCGAGTGGCCGGTGAGAGGGCTGGCGGCGAGGATGGCTTTTTCCTCGATAAAAAAAAAAAAGCCATCCTTGACATACAAACCCCCTCGCCACCGCTACAGTGTTGCCAACTGTGGTGCTGCATTTTTATATTAGTGGTTGTTTAGAATCCTGGTGGTAGTGTAATGTCCCTACACACAGGGGTGAGGAGCAGTGTGCTGAACGATCTAGTTAAGCACAGATCGCACAGCACACAGAGCGGAACCAGCAATGTGTGCTGAGCAATCTGTCACGGACAATATTTTTAATTGAGAGAACACTGGCAGTGACTAGATTTATACTACATGTAGTATAAACCTAGTCAGGCAATAGCGATGCCGCCGCCAGGGGCCATACATAAGGAGAAATACGTGCTTCTTTTCTAAGCGATCTCTTCAGATCGCTGAAATAGGGCTTTAATGGCCCATAAGAACCCATACCTCATTTCTTTTGACATTAATGCACATGGCTAAATTACATGTATCTAAATTTTTGCAAACTTTTTTTTATTATAAATTAATTACACTTAAGTATTTGCTTCTACAATAAAATAAAATAAAATAAGTATTTGCTTCTACAACAACGGAAGTAAATTTTTCTTTCATCCATTTTACACTTTTTTAATCAATTGCTTTTGAAATCAAGAAGAGAAAATATAAAAAAAAAAAAAAGTCTCACACTTGGTCACAATCTTACTACAATATGTATTCTAAGAGCAATAAATGTCTTATCGATGCTGAATGTCCTGCCAGGTGTATGTAGTACAGATGCAGACAAATTTGTCAGTAACCTTCCATAACCAAAGAAACTCCCATATTTTACTTTTAAATTATGTCAATGTGACAAAACCCATTGCCATCCATTTCCATTCAACAGACTATTTTAAATACTAAATTAAATGCAAATAGTATAGATAAAAATTATGTAACTCTTATCCTAATATATTGTCACATCCTTTAGAGGCAATTACTGCAATCAAGCAATTTCTTGGCTCTCAATGGGTCTTCTCCACCTGTCAGCAGGTAGTTTGGCACACTCTTCTAAAACAAAGCACTCCAGCAGTTCAGGTGTGATTGGTTTCTTCTCCAGACTGCATATTCCAGCTCTTTCCATAGATGTTCGATCGTATAGATAAAGCTTAAAGAAGGCCACTTGAAAACAGTCCAATGTGTTGTTTTAAATTTTTGTGTGCATTTAGCAAGGGGATGCGGTCAATATGCCGGCGATCGGAATCCTGATGGACAAAATATAGACGACGGAATCCCAACCGCAGCAATGCCGGCACATTGTCCCGCTATGAGTGTCCACGACACCCATAGAGGGAGAATAAAACAGTGTGCTGAGCGTAGCAGCGAGCCCGCAAGAGGGGGGGGAGGAATCCACGCCCCCTCACCCCCCCTTATCGTCATTTCGGCGGTCAGGATTCCAACCGCCGGAATTTCATACTGAATCCTTAGCCGGGTTTTTTTCGAGTATAAGTCGTCCCGAATATAAGCCAAGGACCCTAATTTTACCTGGAAAAAAACTTATTGACCCGAGTATAAGCCTAGGGTGGGAAATGCAGAGTGCCATATGTGTGATAAGCAAGCAGTGTGACATGTATGTGTGAATGTAGGGAGCACTATGTCATGCTGTATATGTATGTACAGTATGAGGGGATAAGAATCTCACCTGTCCAGCACCTGCTGCAGAAACACACTGCTGCTGCTGGGATCAGACATGGCGTCCCCGGCCTCATGTCAGTGGCAGCGTTCAGGCCGAGTGTCTGCATCACCCCTCTCACCCCCCAGGAACAGGTCACTGTGCTCTGTCACTGAGGGGAAAACACCAGCGCCGCGTCCTGACAGAACATCGCGTCACTTCATTCGACAACACGGCAGCCCTGGACACCAGGAAGTGAGGACAGCAGCAGCGCATGGAAGAGGTGCACTGCCGGCGCACTGTGTCCATATACTTCCGGCAGAGGCGCCTCCATCCTCTTCACCCGTGTATAAGCCGAGGGTGGGATTTTCAGCAAAAAAAATGTGCTGAAAAACTCGGCTTATACACGAGTATATACGGTAGGTATGTTATTTACTTTGAAAGCTTCATTTTTGTCTGTAAACATATAGCTGATGTTATTTGCCAAAAAGCTCCAGCTGTGACTCCTATCAAAAGGACATTCTTCCAGAAGCATAGTGGCAATTTTAGCTTGCCCTTTTTATTCCCTAAAAAAAAAGCGCATTCCTCCTTGGTTTTCTTCCATGCAATCAGACGCTGACGTCCCTTGACCTTCGAGTTTAGCTTGAATCTCTGTGAAATTTTCCTTGGCTATTTCAACTATTATTACTATACGTCTATAATCCAGTATCGATTAACCTCTTGCAGTCACATCCAGGGAGGTTGGCTACTCTACCATGTGCTAGAAGCTTAATTTGCAACTGTAGTCATAGGAACATCAAGCTGCTTGTAGACAGTCGCTTTTACCTTTAAAATGCTTCTCTGCCATTTTATTTCTGATCTTCTTTGGTTCATATTCAGTGTGGTGAGGACAATGATGCCAAACAGCAGAATTACTCATTTTCTCTATTTAATAGTGTCTGATTAGAAGAGTGATTCCATAAAGCAATTACAGGAGGTATGTCTGCATGGTTGGAACATTTTCCTACACTGACTATACCTATGTTGGGAAAGGCTCTATTATTTTCCTATCAAGTTCTTAAAGCCAGTATGTACAATGAACTTGTGTATTATCACGGCGCCCATCGCGTCGCATCGCATATCACTAATTAAGGTATGCGATGGGACCAGATTTCAGCCTTTCCCCGGGATGAGTGTACAATTTTAATATCGCGTCGCATCGCATGCCATTATAATGGCATGCAATGCCATGCGACGCGATTTCCATGTTAAATGCCCACCCAGACCCGATTTTTAATTGTATCTCCACCCTGATGGCTAATGACTATGTTAAATGCCCCCCATTGTTAACGCCACCCCACTATCAACGCCAACCCAAAGCATGGCGAGCGCAGCAAGCCCGAGAGGGGCGGCGGTACCTGTCCTCCGACCTTTTCATACCCCCACTATCCACATCCGCGTGGAGTTGATTTTATATAGTGTGGCGAGCGCAGCGAGCCACCGAGCCCAAAGCATGGCGAGCACAGCAAGCCCCACGCATTACGCGTCCCCTCGCCACGCTTCGGGCTCGGTGGCTCGCCACACTATATAAAATCAACTGCGCTGCGCTCGCCACGCTTCGGGTTGGTGTTGATAGTGGGGTGGCGTTAAAAATGGGGGGGCATTTTACATAGTCATTACCCATCAGGGTGTGTGTACAATCTAAAATCGGGTCGGGGGGGGGGGGGGGGGCATTTAACATAGGAATCAGGCATCTGGGTGCCTGTACAATTAAAAAATCGGGTACAATCGCGTCGCATCGCATGCGATGCAACGCGATTTTGTGGTTGTACAATGCCCTGCGATGGAAATCGGGGCGCCGTGATAATACACAAGAACCATGAACTTTTTTGAATATTTACCGCAACACATATTTGTCTCCAGTTCAGCATTTCCGTATGGGAAGCTCTGATACACATGAAAGCTCTGATACACATGAATGCCAGAAATGTCACCAGGCAAATGCAGATACCTACTACGGTCTGTGGGCTTGCACTGTCTGTGGGCTTGCACCGTCACCTCATTAAAGGTTATGCAGAGGCCAAATTGGAAAGCAAAAAAACTGCTATTAGAATTCAAATTCAGTATCAGAGATAGTACACAAACTGTTCATGTTTTGAAACCTTGTTTCATGCACAAATAAAATAGGTTTGTGTGTACTGTATTTTATGTGTTCGATGTGTTTGTACAACATAAATGCAAGATACCTCAAAATACATAACTAAAATATAAAAATAACTCAGAAATACAGAATATTCCGTTATCCAAAATTCTTCTGGTCCGGAGCATTTTGGATAAAGGATACTTAACCTGTATATTGAAATATCATTATAAACCAATTACTTAAAATATTTCTGAGATACCAACACATCTGTCCAGCCTATATTAGAATACTTTTATAACACTAATCTATGGGCCTAATTCGTACCTGATTTTGTTCTCAAAATGGGAAATCCATGTGCACTGCAGGTGGGGCAAAGAGTTAGATTTGGTGAGTTATTTTGTTTCTGTGCAGGGTAAACATGGTCTGCCTTATTTTTTACACTGCAATTTAGATTTCAGTTTTATCATACACCAGTCAAATCTAACTCTCTGCACATACTACTTTTGTACCTGCAGTGCACATGGTTTTGACTATTTTGAAAACAAATTTGCTGTGCGATCAAGTCTGAATTAGGCCCTATGTCTTTTTACAGTACATTTGCTTTCATCTACAACATCCTAATGCGTGGTCAAATTGGTCCTCAAGTTTTACCAACAGTTCATGTTTTCCAGACCACTGTTGTCGGTTAGGAATTACTGCAGCACGTTTGAAAATGTGACAGTAATGAGTACACCTGTGCACCAGCTAGGTGGTCTGGAAAACATGGACTGGTGGTAAATCTCGAGGACAAGTTTGGGAACCCTTGTCCTAAAGGCATGCAGGTATCTAATTGTAGGACTTAATTGAAGCATGCAATTTTGTTAGCCAAAACATACATATGACTAGCCTTCCTCTTTCAAAACTTGGTTGAAAACATTTGATTTAAAAGCAAGATTACAGTGTATTAAATAATTGTTTGATATAGAGTTGCAGCTATTTATCTGCATTGACTGTGCCTGCAGCCATCATCATCAGTTCACAGGGTGTATCTGGGTTTGAGAACTTGCAAGTCATGTTCCTCCAGTCATCTTTATTGACAATCATGGTTACAAAGTGCATCAACACGAACATTCCATACCGCTGCCAACCATCACCATTGCATATATAATTATAAGTAAAAAAAGCTGCGTGCTGTATTTATGACCAAATGTGAATAAGGTGAAGAAGTTGTATTCAGGCTTGTGGGCAAGTATATAACTGGCATGCAGGAAAGTCAAACTGCTCTCTAATGAATTCATTTTCACTTCTGTTATAATTAAATCAACCTTATAATGCTTTAATGTGCCCATTTTGTATTACAAATATTTATTCTTGATACTATGTAGTAAAATGGAAGGTGTAGATAAGAAATTGGGATGATAACCCATTAAGAATGAACCCAACATGCACCACTTCGTAGGATAAGATATCTATGCATTAATTGGACACCCCTCTGCTGCCAGACCTTGCAGTATCGGTCTGGTAAAATGCAGATAGGACAAAAACGGTTCCTTTTTTCATAAAACCGGTTTAATTGCAATAGTTTAAATACATAAACTTTAGAGAACATTCAATCCTCATGTAAAAATGAGATGCTCCTGGGCAAAAGCCTCAGATCATGCTATAGTGGGGGCCACTTAAAGGTATTCATGAATGAGCACTCATATAGGGTAAATCAGATAAAATGAAAAACATTTTTCTATTAAAATTCCATTATGTATAAAAAAAAAGGTGCAAATAAATAAAAATTGTAAAGATGAGCAGAGTAGAATGGTTTATATGATTATCTTATGTGAACACCAATTTCAAAATTTCACATTGTTCCCTTTCTAGGAGTAATTAGATTAAGGAGAATGATATGGATTATCTTTCAGAAGCCACTGTGTGTGTTATAAGGTTTTAACTAATGTTAGTCTCAGTCTACATAGCTCATACAGAATAGAATATGTAGGGTGACATTTAATGAGATGCAACAATTTCATTTGTGCAATTTTTTTCTGACAAAAACGGCAGAAATCGCACGTTTTTCCGAAATTGCATATTTAATGATTTGCGAAAAACGGCAAAAACTGCAGATTTCTTTCTGAAGGTGCGATTTTTAGTAACACCGGAACTTACATCAAGATGTTTTCCCATTATAAAGTATACAAATCGCATATTTAATGAGATGTGAAATCAGGAATTAGTTACAAAAAGTCACCACACATGCATGCAGACCGGGTTCAGACAGGCGAATTTGCATGGCCCTGTCTTAATAGATGTGTAAAAGTAAAAAAAAAAATTTAAATGGCGTGAGGTCCCCCCTCCTGAGCATAACCAGCCCCAGGCTCATTGAGCCGGACCTGGTTTCAAAATACGGAGGACCCCCAGATTTGTTGTCCCCCGTATTTTTGGAACCAGGTCCGGCTCAATGAGCCGGAGCTGGTTATTGCTCACGCCATTTTTTTTCTTTTTTTTTTTAACACAAATTCCCACATTCGCACATTTTCATGACTAAAAATCGCACATTTTCATGACTAAAAAAAAAAAAATCGCACATTATCGTACTTTTTTGCCCGGAACATGCAGCTCATTAAATATGCAGCTCATAAAATATGCAGCTCATTAAATATGCAGCTCATTAAATATGCGAATTCGCAGCAAAAAAAGCGATTTTAAAAAGTGGGATATTGGGCGATTTTGGAAAGTGACTAAAAAACTCTCATCCCATTAAATGTCAATCGTAGGCTCATATACTATATTCAGATATATAATCTATTCAATAGAGCACATGGAGTTATTTTAAGTGAACAATTGATAGTATTTATTTTTATTTGTTTTCTAATAGTCTAGTTTCTCACTGCCATAGCCAAATGGTCACTTTTCTAATCTCACCTTCTCAATCTATCTGCTGCCTTTGACAATGCCGACCACCAGCTTTTCAGCCTAGATAATTCTGACCTCTCCTTGACCATTTATTCTCGGTGTCTACTATACCACCTCACACCCTCTTTCTCTACCTGTCAGCATTCTCCAACAGACTGTCCTTGGACCTCTACTCCGCTCATTTTAAGTCCGCCCTTGGAAAATTCATTAGTGTCATAGGTCTAAAAACATGCTAAGACTAGTATAAAAATGTACCCTGGACAGCTCCTCAGTCCTTGCTCTGGTCTTTTATCATGCCTTTCTGCCATAATATCCCTAAGGATTAGCGTTTTCTGAACATAAACGTGAAAAACTGAAAATCTTCCCCCTGCCTCTCTGGGCCTGATTCAGAACTGTTCACTAAGCTGAGTATATGCGAAGCCTAATGAACAGGTCAGCGTTGCCCCCCACCACATCCCCTCGCTAGCGTGCGCGGGGATGTGTACAAGAACACAGTCTGAACTGGACTTTTATTTCTGCCGAAGATGGCTTAAAAGGGAGCAGGTGCTGTGGTCATGTGATGTCAGCCACCCGCCCTAAGCAGGCATCGACCCACCTGCGTTCCCTGGGGAATGCACAGCATTTTCATAAAATGCTGGGTGTTAACCCTGCAGCCACCCTCTGCGTTCGCAAAGGGGGTCTGCACTTGTAGATATTTGCACGTGTGTATTCGTAGACCCTCACAAATGGAAAAAGAATTTGGCCCCTGTACAATGGGGTCTGAATTAGGCCTTTATTTGTTGATTACAACTACTTTTCCTGGCCATCCCAGCAAGTCACTACCTGGGTGCAGATATCAATGGCGCTCCAGAGGACTTTCCACCCAGAATGTGAGTGTACAGTGCATATTCTGGGACATATCAACCATATGAGTACCACCCCCACCCCCCCCCCCCTATGTTACTGCTGCTGTCAAACAAATGCTTTAAAGAACAATTATGAAATTATTTTAAATTTTTAACATCTAATGTTGATGCAAACAATGGAAATCCATTCACACATATTCTCTTATAACTGTAAGACATTGAAAATGTTCTACAGTAGCCATGCTTCTCTCCATAGCACGTGCATTTTTAGAGCTGAACACCCCCTCCCCAACATTTAAAAGCTTTATTTTAAATGTAAACCCTTTAACAGAACAAGGTTTTGTAAAGTACAAAACTGCAATATACAGCTGGATTTACGCTGATCTCCAACGGTCCTTACACACACGGTGATCTTGCCCAACATGTATGGACAACGATGATGGGGAATTATCGCTCATTGCATACACACTGAGTGATTTTTGGGCTCTTCTGAGTGATTTTCCCGGGGGTGGATGACTTTCCATAGCAGAACTCTATGGAAATCCATCCACCCCATCAGACATCAGCAGATGAGCCCCGGCCACTGGCAATGATGCGGGAGCATACATCAGCGCTCACCTTAAGGGCTATTTCACTCAGACGGTTTTGAACATAAGGTAAAAAGCCAGACAAACGGCAAGCACGAGGGCTGATTCAATAGCTCCGATAATATTGGAGCCTACTAAATAATCACCTATAGCTTATTATGCGATATACCAATAAAGCTGCACACAGAATATAGGCATGATGCATACCATTTCCAACAGCAGAACCTGTTTGTGCATCCTATTACGCTTATTTTTAAATAAGATGCATTTTGAAGGTAATAGCTACAAATAGCACACACTATAGAATCCAAACAGCAGAGTGTGTGTGTGTGTGTGTGTGAGAAAGGTGCCATTGCTCCCTGTACTTCACTGACACGGCCCTGCAGCCGCCCATTTCCTTGGATAGATCCAGCTGCTTCCGTGTTCGCCGGGCCGTGTGAAAGGACCTGATCAGCTGTATTATTCATTACAATCCCAGCACGGGAAAAAGCCATCCTAGAGTTTGACGTGTTGGTCAATCCGGGCTAGCGTAAAAGGGGCCTCATAGTTTATGCAGGTCCTGCAAACACTCCGCAGTAGGAGGAATAGTGAAATGCATTCAGATCAACTGTTCCAGATCATTCATTTTTGGGGTTGTCCTCAAAAGTAATCTATCTATAAAATATACTGCACATGTTACATTGTAATCTGAAGCTGTATCATAAGCAAAGACATTGCTTCTTTGTAAGGTTGCTTTTAGGTCCGTTTGGAGAGATAACTGAACAGCATGCTGCTCCATCAGGAATTTATTTGTACCTACAGATGAAGCCACACTCATCCATCGTGCCAGCGCGCCTAGGCGAAAGTTTTTGCTTACTGGATTGTCCCCTATCAGTACAGTACACAGTGACAACTGTAATTTTACCATGATGTATACTGTGCACACAAATGGAGAATGAGATGCTCAGTACAATACAAGCTCTAGCAAATGGGCCGTGTAATGTACAGTACTCAGGTGGAGCGTCCTGCAGTTCCCCTAGGCGATGCAACCTACTGTACTGTAATCATAATCGATGGCATGGGATCACTCTTTACATAGCCTCCAGAACATGGTCTCGGTCACCAGGTGTCGTAGGCTAGTTAGTCTCCATGCTTGGAAGGAAAGGGTTTTTTATTTATTTTAATTGAAACATTAATGAAACGTATATTTAATATAACTATGCACACACAAAAAAAAAACCTGTTTCCATGCGTTTCAATACGAACAATCCACAGCATCCTGTAGTACTGACCTCTTTCAACATTTGAGTGTCAAAATAGGTGTAAAAATTGGCAAGCAAACATTTTTATAAACCGCGTAATGAGATGCACGTTTATTCAATAGTATTTTCAGAGAAAAATATCTAACATACTGAATTACATACAGTAAAGTAGTTCTTGTGCTACAGCACTTCACGCATGCGCAATGTGTATTCTTTTGCTATAGCGTTGCATTAGACATCTCAATACATACGCAGTGGTGATTTTAAAAAGTCATCTGGTGGATGATCGCTGGTATTGCACTCAGCTGGCAATGCCATACGCCAAGCTGTGAATCTGATTGCGACTAGGCGCGTGCACTGTGGCGAGTTGGCAGGACAAACGCCATAGGCAGGCTAGATGAGCATGGCACCATCTGTAGGACAATTCAACACTAGAAAAGTGACTGTTTTCCAACAGCAACATGGAAGTGGATACATGCTGGTTTCCCATGGAAGTAGTACATTCACTACAGTTTTAACTCTGGGAAGCAACAAAATATTTTCCGAGGATCTCCCAATAAAATGAAATATATATTTTATACATTTGCCATTTATTCGGTCTCTTTCATTATTGTTGTTTTGCCAACAAACCTCAACTAATAAAGAAAATCAGTTTGTGTATAACATCTGTGTGACAGCTGGTGGCAAATAACACGAAGACCATGGTTAAGGTCCACTAGACTGCAAGGTCAACCTCAATTTGCTGTGATAAATCTATACGTTATTTGCCATATATTGTTTGTTTTGTTCATTCATTTATTTCACTAGCATTGTTTTATAGTGCATTTTATACGGACATCAAAATGCACATAACTGTAGTACAATTCGACTAGTAGTGGATATTTTAATGTGTTCAAATCTACTGTCATATGAACGTGATGCCCTTTACTAACTATCTTTAGAACCAGAACATTATATTACACACAAAGGCCCTTTGATCAGCCAAACCCTGACTGAAGTTCAACTACTGTAGGCACGGCCATAATACTGTGGATAAATGTAATGACAATGCACATAACGCGGTGCAAACGCTGCTCCTGTCTCACATATTATTGTTGCAAAGCAGGAAGTGCTTTCTGTAGAATGTATGCAGAGATGGTGTGCAGAACTGGGCGTATAAGCCACACACTTTGCAAATAGTTCTGAACCACACAGTATGTCATTTTAGTTGTCCACACATGTGCGATTAAAGCAGTGAGGTAAGAAAATAAAAGTGTAAGCAAACGTTATTGACAACTTTGCATTCGCTTCTGAAACACTTCCTGCTTCCTGTACAAGAGGAGAAGCAGGTATCAGCCTCTACTACTAGAGAACTGGGCACAGGAGAAATAGCGCTATGGTAAATGCCCTTTCTTTATAGTAATACTGGCGTCTTCTAGCACAGTCTTAAGTATGCAGGTATACGCTGCCCTGCCAGAGTGAAATTCCGCCCCTTGCAAGCCTGTGAATTGCTGGGCTTGCAAAAATTAGATTGGCAATTAGCTGCAAATACATTCCCAAGCCATCTAATGATTTTTTTCCAGTGTGTGCCGTCTCTGTACAGCTCAGCACTTACTCGGCAGCTGCAATAGAATCGGTTGGATTGTGGCTGGAGATGACGTCACACGCCTTCCCCAAAATGCCTGGCCACACCTGCGTTTTCCTTGACACTCCCAGAAAATGGATGGTTACAACCCACAAAGGCTTCCTGTCCATCAGGCCAGCAATCAGAAAACAAGCAGGATTTTATCGCAGGATAGCCTAGTGTATGCATAGTACGGACCATACGCATGCACAACCTAAATCAATAGTCTCCCGGCCTGTGAATTTGCAGCCATGCAATCAGGTCTGAATTAGGCCCTATGTATTTTTTTATAGGTTGAGGTCTGCTAACAAGCAATAATGAAATCATGTCACTGGATCAAAACTATGGCAGATCCCAGTCATAACTTATGTCAAAAACTGTATATCAAGTATTACTAACATGTAGGGATTTCCCTGATTCCCCCAACACAGGCAGTAGAACATGGAATTGCCCCAGTACCCTCCAGATGTATGGGACCTTTAACTGTAATCCTAAAGCCCCTATGCAATCCAATATACATCCAATTTCCCTTGAGCCACCCGGGATCCTCAGCATGCGATTCTGAAACTGGCAATTCATTGCGTTTACTAAGAACTCTGCCCACTGAAGAGGCTGTAGCATAAAAGCCAGTAACATTGTGATGATTCCCCAAAATCTATTGTGCATGAAGTAGTTTTTAATTATTGTTGATACATTGTATATCTTATATCTTTTAGTGTGTGTGTGTGTGTGTGTATATGTTTTAATAAATTGTATTTTTGTGTTCACCTTTGAGCGCCCCACGTCTTTTTCCATTATGCGATCCCCGCTCCCTGCCCCTGGAAGGGAGTCCGACCTGGCGATCTTACGCACAGCACGTATGATCTCTGGGTCCAATGTGATGCGCACGGTACCAGGAATCGGAAGTCAGACACATGCTATCTCTCGTCCCAATCCGAAGAAATCAGGTGAAATCTGACCCAAATTGCATAGTGTATGAAGGGCCTTTTCAAAAACACAGCTAGATAAATACATTATAGAGAAAGTACAATATGCCAAGGTTCCCAAGATGCAGTACAGACCCCACATCATGTCATGCTGCATTTGAAAGTACTAGCAGAAATTTAAGAAGTCATGGAACAATTATCTTGTTTCATAATTTGACATTACTTCCATGAGCTATTAACTTTCCACTTAACCACTTGAATTGGCTACATGCTGGAATAGCTCCTCCCACTTCAAAGTTACCTACACACGTACAAACAGTGTTTGGTTGTGTGGAAGGAGCAAGTGCTGAAATGAACATTTGAATATTCTGATTGGGCAAAAATTATCATGATCTCTTCTTTATAGAGTGCCACGAGGTATCCAGAGCATGGGTAAACAATACAATGAATCAATAATACATAGAAAAATTAGAAAAAGTTATGCAACCACATGTAGCATTAGGCATCTGTGTGAAGTAAGTAGTAGTATGTTTATTTATAGTAAGTAAGTGGCAATGTAGAACATTTCATAATGAAGCAAGTACTGTAGTAAAAATGGTATGTTTAGGTCGAAAGTCACTAGGTTGACCATTAATGGTTTGACAGTGACTAGGTCGACAGACAAAATGTCGACATGAGTTTTTCACTTTTTTTTTCTAAAAAGGTGGTTTTTCATACTTTACTATTTACTGGGCATATACAACAAAGAAGTTCCATTTTGCAGTCGAGAAATGACTGACATGCAAATGACTCGGAATCCCATGTAAATTCACAAGGATAAGTATACAGCCCATGACCATATGCAATTAGCTAAAAATCTGCTCAGCATTGTACCTTGGTCCCCAAGGAAGCTGCAAAACTTGCGTTTTAGCCTTATTTACAAAGTGAGAAGTAGTAAACGTGCTAGAAGAGCAAAAAAATACAACTGAACACAAAGATCTGATCTTTGATAAAAAGAGACACTAACTAAAAGTACCGTCAAGCAATACAGGGAGAGGTCACACTGGAAAGAACAATATTGACAATCACAATAATATATTTGTCATTGATAGAAGGAGGAAACAAGTTTAGTCTGCGGTGATAAATGCTTCTATTCTTATATAAAATGACCCTATTTCAAGGGGAAGTGTACTTTTTATTATTTATTTTATACTGATGAGTTTCCCAATTAGCAGGGGCAGACATGCAGTTTTTTATACACATAAGGTCTAAAATGTGTCTGCCTTTATGTTCAATCAGACCCACCCAAGAGAGCTCATATAGAGGCCCATTTTGACGCATGTAATAAATACTTCCAGATACAGGTAAGAGGCCCAAGCATTAAAGAAGTCCTCATGTGCCCTAATGATAAGCAAATCAGTGTGTGAAAAGAAAAATAGAAAATATTTCATGGACCGAAGGAGTGACTCGATTAACTCATCTAGAGATGGCGTAAGCTGATATTTTCAGGGCAGTTTCCAAAACTGAGAGGTGGATGCACGCATTTCATTTTTGTGAACAACTTTCCTCTTAAATAATTTAATTTTCCTTAGGATGTTCTTTGTACAAACTTTCTTTTATTTATTTTTTGGGGGAAAGTTTCTTTCTTTTCTCCTCACTGACAGTTCACTGCACCGCATGCGTCAAGTCCTCACCAGAGTAACAGTTCACCCCACCTAAACCGATTAATTGTAGCAAATCTTTTGGGTTTGGGATTAGAACAGAGGTTCCCAAAGGCGGATCTCAAGGCACCGATTCGGGTTTTAAGTATATCCCTGTCTTGGAACAGATGGTTACATCAAATTGACTGAGGTACTAATTAAGTCACCTGTGGCCAAGAATAGCTATACATAAAAGCTGGACCGTTGGGGTTCTCTGGATTAGAAGAATTCTGGACTCACACACATACAAAGTATTACCAGAAATGTGGTATAAATACACCAGAGCAAATGCTATGCTTGTAACTTTGTAGTCAGCAGCTGTAGCTTAGCACAGCAGTGGTACAACTTGATGCAACAAGCTATTAGCTAGCACCTTAGAGAGTTGAAGAAACCCATAGCTGTCCATTGAAATGCATTATGAATATGGTGATCATAAAGATCATTTATGGCTAATATAGTATCTGTAATATGCTATCTATCCAATAATGAAGATAAAATCCTATATGGATCATACACACAGTGAGTGCTTAAGGGTACATTGGAACCCATCTTGCCCCAACATTAACTATTTACTAAAGAGTAGAATAGGCAATAAGCAATTGATTGAAATAATAAAACCGATAATGTAGCGGTTCTCAAACTCGGTCCCCAGGAAAGTTCACGTTTTCCAGGTCACCCGGTCACAGGTGTACTCATTACTCACTGACACAATTTAGAAGATCCACAGGTGGAGATAATTATTTCACTTGTTATTCTGTGAAGAGACCTGGAAAATGCACTGTGTGAAGTCCTGAGGACTGAGTTTGAGAACCTGTGAGATAATCTAGATTTATATATTTTACACAAATTAACATTCCTTTACTGAATGTAGAACATTGATGGCATCTACAAAGTTTACAGTATTGTACTGGATGAAGGAACGGGAATTTCTGCCCACCACCTTTGCCACTATGCAGGTCTCTCTCTGCTGGGGTACAAAGCAGATCTATTTAAAAGCCTGAGATCTACTTTCATTTTTAAAGCATTAAAATGGAAAACTGTGTATACATTTCAAATCCACTGCGATTTAAAAAGTATTGCCATTTCCCTATGCCTTACAGCTCTGTATTAGTAATCACATGTCAATTGCAAATATCAGAGCATTATTACAGGATACTTAATGATCATGGTGTCATAGAATTCATTACATGCAGGAGAGCCGCACGCCCCTCCCTTCCAAGGCTAACCGGTTAAGCACAACACAGCATTTGGATACAGAGTGCAGCTGGTTTAAAAGAAACGTACCGTCTTTGTAAGTCAGGCTGGCAGCGGCGCTGATTTTTTTGCGGTGGCTGCGTGCGTAGTCCTGTAGGTTTGGAGCGCTGGAGGAGCCTCCCAGCACTGTGGTGCTGAACAGACCAGTGCACTGTGATCCTGGAAAGGTGGTGATTGGGGATTAGTATTCACACAGATCTAGAACATGCCATTATAAAGTTATGACCCCGGTTAATGGTGGCCATCTTTCCATTTGAGGGGCTTTGGTCCTCATCTGTAAATATTGAAACACCATTGTTACTTGATTATTTAGTACAATTAAATTGGAGGGATAAAGCAAACAGGAAATCATTCCATTAAAAAATGGGATTTAGTGATACATATGGAGAAAGTTTAGACGTATACACTAGTTTATACAGGCATAGCATTGGTACCAATGAAATAGCAGTACTACCATGGGACTAGAGAGACACCTAAGAGGGGATAGTCTTCAATATCCCATAGGATTTCTATATACCCATAGGATTTCTATATATTTTCCCCATTAGAAAAGTGTCCAACCCCACTGATCACATTGACCTAGAATTACATTTTACACATTCATAATGTCACCTCACTGTGTGTTTAATACGTTGTGTACTGGAATTCTTCATACAGCTGTATTCCATTTCAGCAATGAAGATCCTTTATAACTATTTTAATATTATTTTAGAATTTTTTTTTTTTTTAAACCTCACATATGTATCAAGGAAAGTGAAGCGCATGCAAATGTAACTGGGTTAATGCAGCAAGTCTCATAACGTGGAGAACCCGCATGCAGATTACCCGTCTCTCTCTAAACCCCATCCAAAAGTAGATCCCCGAAGCAACATAGTCCAGTGTCTTACAATGATGGAAAGGTGATAAGGTAACAAGGGAAGGATGGCATCTGAAGAATGACGGCCCAAACATGAAAGCAGATGGAACAGAGATTTGCAGAGATGTTATGTAAAAAAAAACCCAACAGGATGAAGTTGACCATTTTAAAAATGAATTAGAAAGATGCGCTGTCAAGATAAAAAGAAAATCAAAGCATGATGGAAAATGAACATGGATTTCCAGAGACTGGCACAAAGCATTGTGTAGTATTTTAGGCTGTACCAAGTTCCGAAATCAGATAGAATGCATGTTTCAAAGACATATGCGGAAAATACAATGAGGCTGCAGACACCTTAGTTCCACAAGCACATGCAAAGGCAAGAAACAAGTGATGACCACCCCACAGTAAAAAAAGAAAAGAAAAAAACGAGATAAATAATCACAATATATATTTTATGTGTATATATATATATATATATATATATATATATATATATATATATATATATATATATATATATATATATATATATATACACACACACACATATATACATACACAATCACACATACATACAGTAAACACAACTACTTCACAAAAAACAAAAGTTACAATAAAAGAATAAATGTATGCAACAATGTAGTGATTAGCAACACAAAGGGCCTTATTCAATGCGGCCAGCGAGGCGGTTAAACGGCGGGGATCGCTGAAAACAAGCGATCCTTGGCATCTAACCCCCATGCCGGCCACTCACCCTATTCTACATTCTGGGGGAATCCTCGCTGTCACAGGACGGTGAGGATTCCTCCAGACAGCGAGGCTCGTGGCTAACGCAGGGAGCCTGCTGCATTTAACCGCAAGCCTTGCTGTTTCAGCGCCCGCATATGCGGTTTCCCCCTCGCTACAAAAACATAGCGAGGTGGAAACTGCGTGTAGAAGGGGTCAGTTGAATTCTGACCCTTCGAGCTGTAACAGCGAGCAGGCAGCACTGCTCGCTGTCACAGCTCGCAAAAATCATTGAATACACCCCAAATAGTAAATGATTTGAACTCTACGGGTCATTTATAAAAGCTACTGAATCCCCAGAGATTGCAGCAATAGTATGGCATGGGGTTTTATGCAATGTGAATTAACATGATAAAGAGCCAAACACATAGCATATAGCAGGATTGTTAGTTTAACCACAGAAGCAGCCAATAGCATTGCATGCTCATTCGCTAATCCTTTTGTTAGGTCACCTCTCTCAGTTTACATTTTATATGGACTATTGATATTTTATTCAAATCCTCAAAAGCCTCCAATCTTGGATTTTTTTTTTTACAACAGTCTACAACATGGGTGTCCATTGATGAATGCTGATAGAATTAACTGAAGGAAGTGAAAGCATCTTACACAGTCCATTGTCCGTTTACTAAACCATTAATGTGTATTCACCAAACCACTAGATCAGTGGTTCTCAAACGGTGTGCCTAGGCACCCTGGGGATGCCTCAGGACACTTGCAGGGGTGCCTTGGGTTGGTGGACCAGGATCAATTCATATTATTTATTTATGGCCAATGTATCAGGTAAAACCAGTGTTGGTGGCTGCCAATCAAAATATATGTGGACAAACAGAAGCAAATCCTGTCCCTCACCAGATAACAGTGACATATAAACACAATGCACTTAATGTAATAATTTTTTTTTCTGAATTTCTCGATAAGAAGCATTTGGCCTAGGGGTGCCTTGAAAATATTTTGATGCTTTAGGGTGCGGTGATTCAAAAAGGTTTGGGAACCACTGCCCTAGATAATCTATGTATGCTTATTGTACGGGAAATACAGCACATCAGGCCCCAGGTGATTATGTAGCTAGTGTTTCCAAGCCAAATGTACTGTAACTTTGTGTTTTATGAGTATAAGCACAAACCTGAGATTTACCTTAATGTTAGCAAACTACTGTGGGTGCTGATACCCCTTTTATTACACTACATTTCATACTTACACAGGATGTCTCAGAAACTTGCTAACAGAAATTCACATAACTGTCAACTTCAAAGGATTAAAAAACCTGTGTTTAAAAAATATATTTGCTATATATATATATATATATATATATATATATATATATATATATATATATATATATATCTATATATCTATATATATATATATCTGACATTGCAGTAATTTTAGACTTCTATTGTCTCCTCTTTTACTTTCAGGTACAGTATATGATCAATCATATGGTATCTAATGGAGTGTATCCGTACTTCATGTTGCTCGAGTGCCTCATCGATTGGTGAGATAGAATGTGTATTGTATGGGCACCCACCATGGCCATATCCACAAGCCCAGCAGGGATTGCTGCTGGGCTTGTGGATATATATATATTTTATATAAAAACTTTTTACCATGAGTCAGATTACTTACCAGGATTCTGAAGACGAAACAGTTTCCCACTAAAGGGTACAGTATGTAACACCATAGTCTTTTTAACATCTGTTTTTATTTGAAGGATAGACCCTATTTATGCTTTACACAAATGTGTCCATATTTCTTTCATAACAGTTTCTCAAACATTGATCTTACTGCAAATATTTATTTGCATTCCCTCAAACACGTGTACCTTGTTCTGTGCATTAAACATATTATGTAATCATCCCAATGTCCTTATTATTACTTCTCTCTCCTGAATATTCTGAACCAAAGTAACAAACAAAACTGGGTAGTGATAAGGACGTAAATGGGTCTTGCACATTGGGGCAGATGTATTAAGCCTTAACAAGAGATAACTGCAAGGGTGATAAAGATAAATGTCCAGCCAATCAGCTCCTTACTGACTGACTCAAACACAGCCTGTAACATGACAGTTGGGAGGAGATTGGCTGGACGTTTATCTCTCTTTATCACTCTTGCACTTATCTCTTGTTAAGGCTTAATACATCTGCCCATTCATTTGAAGCACAATAGGGGTTTTATAGAAGGTGTTACATGCCACAGATTGTATACTGGTCTGCAGAGGTACAGTAATAGTGCTTCATGGGGCTATATAACATCTAGTACAGAGCAGTGTTGGTTTGGGGGCCGGGGTGACGTTGGATAGAAAGAATACATTTACGTTTTTGAGTTTTATTTGTTTAGGAATGTATTACTCATTATTCCTGGCAAACACATGCATAACATCAGTGTTTTATAGAGTTAAGGAAATATACCTAAGAAATAAATTAGAGAATTGGTGGGTATCTTGCTTTTATTTTAACAAGACCAGGGGAAAAGTGAGTAAAGGAAGAATAGAGGGTGTATACGGTAAATGTAATGAATCTTTGCCTTTCACATGACATAAACACAACTCATAGATACTGTCCTACAGTACTACTTTTTCACAGTTGGCAAAAACATTACTTTTCAACCACATTTTCTCTTAAACATCCCATAGGTGTTGGCAGGATACCAGGGATTATTATCTTAGAAATGTGATGTTATTCCTGTTGGTCGTCACCTCAAAAGTGTTTTAAAACAACAAAATGCCGTCAAAGTACAAATTAATGTGAGGGTTTAGAAGGGTAATTGTATGCCACCTTTTGTAAGGGTAATAGCTCCAACATAAGTAAACGTAACAATTACTAAATTACACTTTTATATAATTTATAAGTTGCAATGTAAATAATAAACTACAGTATAATAAATATACAGCAAATTCATCTCCCATCCCACTATTTTGATAACTGGGGCAGATGCATAAGGGAGGATAAGTGAGCCAGTGGACAAGTTGCCCATGGCAATAAATTAGCTGCTCCGTAAAATTTTATGTCACTGCAGTGTTGATTAGTTGCCATGGGCAATTTCTCCACTGGCTCCCTTCTCCTCCCTGATCACTGCTTTATACATCTGCCCCACTGTCGCATAGAATGCACCATTCTCATGGTTTACAATGGGTTTAAAATAAACTATGACATAGGAGCATCATTTTTCCCTCTAAAAAATGTACTAGAAAAGAAGACAAGGTCCAACATACCTAAACCGCTTTGCTTCATATCGGAGGGCTGCCTGGAGTAAGAGGTGAAGAGACGGTAGCCACCAGATTTAGTGGAGGTTTCTGAAAGTACCTGTGGGAAGGAGACCATAACCTCTGAATACTATTAATGTGAATGGTACATCTTAACTGAATATTAGGTATCATCCTCACCAACTGACACCTCTCAGTTACAACCATATCAAATATACGCAAAGAAAAAACAAGTATGTTTACATGACAGAAGTTAAGGAATCCACACTAGGAAAGGAAAAGGCAGAAGAGTTTGTTTTGGGGCTTAAAATGTAGAGCATTTTTGGGGTCTTAAAAAATAGAGAGAACAATGTGCCTTAATTTCAGAGTCTGTTATCTATGTTTAGAAATATATATATATATATATATATATATATATATATTTTCGTCCTGAGGCCAGGCTGCACACTGTAAGCAGATCGAGCACCAGAGTGCCAGGTTTCAAATGGTGCAATACATGTAGTATTAAAAAACCAGCAGCATCCGGATTTTTGTGAAAAAATATCAAAAACTCATTTTAATGGCATAAGTGCAGAAAACAGACATAAAAACATCAGGAGCAGGGGATACTTAACAGCTCGGTGTGGACGGGAGCATGATGTATAACGTCACCCTGAGACTCCTTGAAGCAATCATACCGACAGCCGTTTCGGTGCAAAGAGATGCACCTTCATCATGGGCACTTATGCCATTAAAATGAGTTTTTGATATTTTTTCACAAAAATCCGGATGCTGCTGGTTTTTTAATACTACATATATATATATATATATAGTATGGGAATAATGGGCGTCACTCCAGGTCTTAGTGCAAAAAAGGTGGAAATTTATTTCTCCATGCGGTCTGACCGCATGGAGAAATAAATTTCCACCTTTTTTGCACTAAGACCTGGAGTGACGCCCATTATTCCCATACTATATCGGTGGTGAGTGTACCACACAGGGAAGGCACCCGGGCATAAGAAATTGACGAGAGGCGAGGAGTGCCGGACATTGTACTGGTATATATATATATATATATATATATATATATATATATATATATATATATATATATATATATATATATATATATATATATGTATTCTAGAGAACACTATTATTATTTAAACTATAAATAAATTAACTATAATTATTTAAAAGTACTTTTATGGGACATGAAACAAATCCTTTGATGCCTTAAATATCTAATAACAGAACCCAGTCACAAAATTAAATATTACTAAAAATATTATATATATATATATATATATATATATATATATATATATATATATATATATATATATATATAAAAAATCAGATGAGAAACCACTTGTAAAAAAAAACCTTAACAACCCAATTCCACAATAAATTCAATCATAACGATCAGATATATATATATAAAAAAAAAGGATTGGGAGCTAGAAAATACAAGTTACAATATTCAAACCAATGGATCATATGTCAAAACAAATGACTATAGAGCAAAAATTTTAAATTATCGATAAGCTACAGAAACCGATATAACAGCGACGAAACAAATTAGGGTAGAAATGAACAGGTACAAGAACACTGGCAATCTCAGGTTCTTGCTGAGATACTGGGCTTCATGCAGAGTTGGAGGAAAATTATAGTTCTTTATTTATTTACAGTTACTTATATAGCGCAGTAAATTTAGTTGCACTTTACAATAGGAAACAGTGATGAACAAGCTGGGTAGTAAACAAACCGACAGAGGTAAGAGGGCCCTGCTCGTAAATTTACAATCTATAGGGATAATAGGAGGGGTACATAAGGATAGAATTCCATAGCATGGCAGTCCCACCAGATTGCAAGACAGTCCTGATGGGATGCAATTAGATATGAATGCTAATGGAGGTTATGTGGGGGTTCTGGAATAGGATAAGCTTGCATGAAGAGGCAAGTTTTCAGGGAACACCGGCCGGGGGTCACTGCCAAAGTATCGGCGGGGGGGGGGGGGGGGCATAGAATATAGTTATGCCACTGGCTAGAGGAGAGTCGTATTGTGCGTGGAAGGGCATTCCATAAGGTGAGTGCTTTCCGGAGAAAGTCCTGCATTTGTGAATGGGTTCTAGTGATGAGCATGGATGACACACACAGAACTTGTGCAGAGCGGAATGGTCTTGTGGGGATATATTTTGAGATAAGCGAAGAGATAAGTCGGTGTAGTCAGAGTAATGGCCTTGAATGTGAGTAGAAGTATTTTATATTGAATACAGAAAAATACAGGCAACCAATGGAGGGACTGACAGAGCGGATCAGCAGACATTGAACGTCTAGCTATCAAGATCAGCCTCACAGCTTATTTCAAAATTGATTGTAGTGGCGAGTCTTTTCTTAGTTATATAGTGGTGTGTTTTTTTTTCATGCATTTTGTGCCTATTTTATTCTTTAAAGTATGCACACACATCAACACGTGACGGAAGCAGCAGGCATACTAACTGGAGTAGGTGTGTAGATGTGGCAAAAGTACAGCGAGGCTGTGTTGATACAAAAAGAATGGCCACCTAACGGACAAATGCATCTGAAAAAGACTGACAAGTTGTGAATACTTGACCCCTGGTGTAAATCTTGAGTCGATAAAGACCGTCTTTGGCTGCGTCTGATTCACCAAACGTCAATAAGACACTTCAAGCGATACAAATATAGTATAACTGCTGTGACTGCTATAGAACAGCAGCATTACAGTGTAAAGAACACTAGTTTTTAAATAATAAAGCACAATTGGACAGAGGCAATATGCTGATATATTTATTAGTGAGGACTTTAAACATTACTTTTTAAAGGTTCGCGATTACTTCACCTTACTTGTAACAGGCTCCATACAACTTGAGTACTTATTACCTACATTTTTCTTGCACCTATTGTCATGTGTATAGGGGCATACACACTGGGCGATTTTTGCCCCTTTTCCAAGCAGTCTGACTAGATCCCTTAGAAAATGAGCCCAGATAACTCCTTGTGTATGTCCTGCAGCACTCTACCGCAGGGAAAGCCAGAGCTTGCACTGACTGTTCCTAGATTGTGGAGTTTTGCATTGCTCTGTACACAGCATCACGAGCGCACCGCAATGTGTGATCAGGGTTTATGAGTTTTGTACTGTGTTTTTAATGTTTTTCACTCCTGTTTAAGGTTTGTGCTTGGAAATAAAACACATCCAACATTGAATCTGACACATGGTGAGCTCACCATCAAAGCAGGAAGAAGAAAATAGTGTCCCATTGCTTAGCTCTAGTATATATTTCACAGGTTAAGATTCATGGTGTAAAAAATATTGGTTGCTCACTCCTATAGAAAAGACTAGCTAGGGGTGCTTGGGGTGGCAAAGGCAGCAATCAGGTCTATTACTCAAATTGGAGGCATGTCACCTTGGCTTTGTAAGTGTGCCGGAGACCGTGTCGGTGTCTGCTAAGGAGATTTACTGACCTTGGCTGCAGATCTGAAGGTTACTCAGACGACTAATGGTAACAAAATGTCATTACATCCTACACGATCATAATTGATGATAAAAGAAACATAAATGGATTTGTGTTCCAATTCATCTATTTGTGGGATCACCATGGTTCATGCTCATCAGCTGTCCACAAGAGCATAACTTATTTGGTATGATCGGCATGCGGCCATATTCAACATCTACTGTACTCCTCAATCACACATGTCTTTCAGGTTTAAAGGCCTAACTGGCTGTATTTTTTTATTATAAATTTATTAATCTAGTACAGCGGTGGGGAACCTCCGGCCCCCGGAGCCGGTTTTTGTGGCCCGCCCAACGGCAGTACAGCGAGTCTCATACAAGGATAATCTCGCGAGAGCTACCGACCACTCGCGAGATTTCCCCTGTATGAGACTCCCTGCACAGCCGCCGGACCACACAGACCGGCGACTTGTAAACTGCGGCAGCCGCCGGAGCGCGGGACGGTTTGTATGTTTTTTTTTTAAATGGCTCCCGAGGCATTATGCCTCAATGTAAACGGCCCGTGGACCTCAAAAGGTTCCCCACCCCTGATCTAGTAACTGCTGACTATCTTGGAGTTACATGGAGATCTTTAAATCACAAGACATACAGATCGTTCATATATTTTAATTTTTATTACTTTTATTAGTGTTAAATCCTATTTTCAGGAAATGAAATACCGTAACAAAGTACTTGTGTTTCTAATAATCTGGTGTATGTCGCATCCCTCTGTACGGCTCTATGGAATGCTTGTGGCTTCATATAAATAAAGGTGTTGGCTGACACAGATTTGCTACTGTTGCTCACATGTTTGTTTTTTTAATAAACAAGATATCACTCAATCAATAGTCAGCTTCAAGATATTCACCCTCGTAACAAATGCTTATTATAGCACTGGGTGTGGGGGCTTCTTACAGCCTGGACATTGATGAAGCAGAAGGAGGAAGAATTCACTTTGCATCTTCTTCATCAGCGCTGGTTCTTTTATATTATGACACTTATTAGAGTTAGCTTTTATTTCATATATTGAGAATACACATAGATTAAGTGCATTCTTAGGAGAACTCCAATGTAATGAAGAAAGTTACAGAAAACTAATTATTGAGCATTCATTAGATTTTCTATATGATGAAACCGGAGATGGAATTACATTTCTGGTACATTGCTGCTTTACATAATGGGATACAGTATAGACCTATAGCGTTAGCCGTTACATTAAGATCATTTTGTACACAAACAATTTAGCAAATGTCAATGAAGATCAATAACTGGATATTCAGAGGATTCCATAGCCCATATTTTTTTGTTTTGAAGCTGTCGTTAGGTCGACACAACTAAGGTTGACATACATTGGGTCTAACACTGAAGGTCGACATGCCTTAAAGTCAACATGTCTAAGGTTCACACATGCATTGGGTTTTTCGTTGTTTTTTTTTGAGCCGGCATGCTGGCAGGCGGAACTTCATGCCCTACCATCCACAAAGAAGCCTGACAAACTCAATAACTTTGAAGTGGGGTTATGCAAGACCAGCAAGAGTGGTGTTATGCAGTTGGAGGGGGTGGCGGGTCTCTTCACAAGTGTAATGTTGTCTCAGGTGTGATTGAAGTTGTGTACCCCCCTTAAAAAGTATACACATTTTGAATGGGGCACAAAACTCAATCATAGGCAGCAGCTGGGACAACATTGCACCTGTGAAGAGACCCTCCCACCCCCTAAAAATGCATAACAGAATTTTGCATAATTTGGTGTGGCATAATGTGAATTTGGGCACATTCCGTGAGGCAGGATGTGAATTTTGGCTCATTTTGTGCATCAAAATGTGAATTTTGGCTCATTCCATTTGGCAGAATGTGTATTTGGCGAATTCCGTATGGCAGAATGCGTATTTTGCCACATTCCGTGTGGCAGAATGCGTATTTTGGCGCAGTCCGTGTGGCAGAATGTGTATTTTAGAGCATTCTGTGTGGCAGAATGTGAATTTCAGAGCATTCCGTGTGGCAGAATGTGGATTTCAGAGCATTCCGTGTGGCAGAATGTGAATTTCAGAGCATTCCGTGTGGCAGAATGTGAACTTTAGAGCATTCCATGTGGCAGAATGTGAATTTCAGAGCATTCCATGTGGCAGAATGTGAATTTCAGAGCATTCCATGTGGCAGAATGTGAATTTTGCCTCATTTTGTGTGGCATACTGTAATGTGAATTTTGGCTCATTCTGTCTGGCATAATGTGTAAGGGACGTATTGCACTGAGAGGGGAATATTTTGCACAGGGGGAGATGCTGGTGGATCCCCGTTAAGTGTACAAAGAGTACATCCCTGGTTCCTAAAGTCCTACCCCCCTGTTTTATACAATAACCCTCCTAGTCTCTTCAAGCTGTATTACAAGTCTGTCATCGGTTGTTCGAAGCCCACCCTTAAGAGGGGGATACGGACTTGTGTCCATGACTTACTGTATCAGCTAAGACCACTTTCTTCAAAATGTAAGTATGCAGTAATATGGCACCTATTTAAGGACTAAATGGCTGCGCATATTATTCTTATTTTTAATACTGTATATATACATTTTTGCTAATAAATCTTGTCTGTTGAAGCTGTTATCTATAGTCCCAGGGCGTTTTTCTTTAAACGACGCCATTACTCTCCTGCATTTGCTAGTTAGAGCGGATTGCCTATCAGTTTGATGACAGGCCAATACACACACACACACACACACACACACACACACACACACACTACAAATACATATGTACATGCGTACACACGTTCCCGGAGGCACACTATTTGTCTCACTTCACAAGCTGAGTAATATAGATAAATCGGCATAGATGCTTTTTTTGTGTCAGAAATTCACTCAAGGAAAGGTGAAGACTGCAAAGGGAAACTTGAAAAAGATACCAAACTATCAATAAACTAATACTGACTGCAGGCAGACACATCTTAGCAGAGACGGAATACCTGATGACAGATACAAATCAATAAAAAGGAGTACACAAGGCATTGTCAGTGATCTAGAAATCATCAGAGAGCACAGACTACATACTGTGGATCAAAGGATCTCACGTCTTTAGTGTGAGCATGGAATCTGTACTACCATTTATAAGCAGCATATCAATGGGAATTACAAGACTCCTACCTCTTAACTTCAAATCAATGCTAAACTGACGTAATCAAATCCAACAGCACAGGGCTTGCCATCATCACAGTGATGCATGTCAGATAGACACAAACACAAGCAAACTATAGATAACAGGCAAGATATTTAACTACAAAGTTACTCAATACACAGAAGTGGAGTTGGATACAAGTAATATAAAGAAAATGTAGGCGCAAGTTATGTCCATATAAAATATTACATTTTCATTTATACAAGCCTGCCACTGCACACAGAGGAGGTTATTTCAGATGCCATGCAAAGCTGCAAAATTCGCAGCTGCACTACCGCCCCTCGCATGCCGAACATCCACAAAAGCATGCGAATGGATGTTTTGCATATATATATATCTATATCTCTCTCTATATCTATCTATCTATCTATCTATATCTCTCTCTCTATATATATATATTTGTAGTCTCCCAAGCGAATCCAGTTCCTGGATTGAGCTTGTGAATAAGAGGCGGCACTCAATGGGTTGGTTTTAGGAGTGTATTATAAATAGCATAAGTGCTCCAATTGTGCTGGTTACATAGACAGACGACGTTTCAAGACCTGTGCGGTCTTTTCATCAGGTCAAGTAATAAATACATGGCATGTGAGCCGTGCAAAAGATTACAACAAAACAGTTTCTTACCTCTCTAGTGAGACATTAAATAGATTACTTCAGCGTGCAGGAGCGATGCCGCGTCTCTGGGACTTCCGGGAGGCCGGTCTCCCAGGGCCGCCCCGTGGGAGTTACCTCTATGACGTCACTGAGTACAGGGCATCACGCTGCTGTATATGACAAACGTAAAAATTAGTGATATAAACGTGACACTGCAATATAATATTTCAAATTGTGCAACAATAGTGATTGACTTATATACATTGTGATATATCACAAGCGCTGTAAAGAACGTGAAAAGTTTAGAAAATTTAAAACACTAACGAACGGGTATTGGTATATCTCTAATATATCACTTTATAAATATCTATTACTTATATGAAAACATATATCCATTATTACTATTCAAGCATGGAGGAGATATCCCTCTAGAGGGGACTTAGCCAACGTCCTATCATAATGTCAATATTCGTATTAATTCTGTGTTGTATCAGGATCAACCGTTCTCACATGCGGTCCTGATGTTGTTACTAGCTCAATTTTGGTTTTATCATCAACTTCTTATATCTGTATAAGACTTGGCTCCGATCCTCTATAACTGTATCCTGGTTGTGCATAACCTTGGCAATCTTCTTATCCCAGGATTGTCTCGCTTTAAAGGAAAATGTTCCACGTGAATTTTTCATTCATTCCGTGCGGTGTTAAGGAATTTAATGTATGAATCCATTTTGACTCACATTGGGACAATCTTTTTTGGCGGTCACCCCCTCTCGGATTTGGCGGTATATGATCAATGATCTTACAGCGTAAGCTCGCTAGCGAGTGTCCCATGGCTTTAAAATGTTTTGCAACAGGTTGTTCTATTGCTTTTGAATCCTTACCCTCCAAGGACGCTCTAATCGATGAACGATGCTGTGCCATCCTGGTCCTAAGATCTCTTGTTGTTTGCCCCACATATATTAAACCGCATGGACATATTATAATATATATAATATAGGTCAAAGTACATGTCAAGGTTTGATGTATTTTGTGCTTTTTTCCGGTATGTGGGTTTTTTACATAGGTACCAGGTTCCATGTAGCTACAGGTCGTACATGATGGGCATCTTACACTTCCGCGATTTCTTGTAGGCAAGAATGTCTCTTTGGACAAAGGTGACAAATTCGTTTTTACCAAGATGTCCCTGATGTTTCTACCGCGACGGTATGAGGGCATGAGCTCCTTATCTTTCAGGCATGGTAGGTCTTTGTCACTGGTGACAATGGGCCACAATTTCTTCGTTGTCTGAGGGAGTGCCTGGCACGTTGGTGTGTATTTGGTGACAAAAGGAATTTTATTATGTATTTGCTTATCAGGAACTTTTTTCAATAGGTGTTCACGTGGTATCTCCATCACTTGTGCTTTTTGTTTTAGCAGTTCTCTATATGGATATCCACGAACTGTGAATTTGTGGATCATTTCATCCAGTGTCTTAGATAATGTGATTTTATTACTGGAGATCCTTGCTGCGCGTAGCATTTGTGAACGTGGGAGGCCACGGGTCAACGCAGGTGCATGACAGCTAGATTTTAGGAGGAATGTATTCCTATCGGTTGGTTTATTATATACCGATGTCTGGAGCTGATTGTGTTCAATTTGGATAGTCACATCCAAGTAGTTGATGGATTTTCTACTCAATTCATGCGTAAATTTAATTGGCATATTTTTAGCATTTATTGAGTCAATCACTGCTACCAGAGATTCTTCAGTGTCGATCCAGAATAGTATCAGATCGTTCCTAGCTGTCATGCACCTGCGTTGACCCGTGGCCTCCCACGTTCACAAATGCTACGCGCAGCAAGGATCTCCAGTAATAAAATCACATTATCTAAGACACTGGATGAAATGATCCACAAATTCACAGTTCGTGGATATCCATATAGAGAACTGCTAAAACAAAAAGCACAAGTGATGGAGATACCACGTGAACACCTATTGAAAAAAGTTCCTGATAAGCAAATACATAAAATTCCTTTTGTCACCAAATACACACCAACGTGCCAGGCACTCCCTCAGACAACGAAGAAATTGTGGCCCATTGTCACCAGTGACAAAGACCTACCATGCCTGAAAGATAAGGAGCTCATGCCCTCATACCGTCGCGGTAGAAACATCAGGGACATCTTGGTAAAAACGAATTTGTCACCTTTGTCCAAAGAGACATTCTTGCCTACAAGAAATCGCGGAAGTGTAAGATGCCCATCATGTACGACCTGTAGCTACATGGAACCTGGTACCTATGTAAAAAACCCACATACCGGAAAAAAGCACAAAATACATCAAACCTTGACATGTACTTTGACCTATATTATATATATTATAATATGTCCATGCGGTTTAATATATGTGGGGCAAACAACAAGAGATCTTAGGACCAGGATGGCACAGCATCGTTCATCGATTAGAGCGTCCTTGGAGGGTAAGGATTCAAAAGCAATAGAACAACCTGTTGCAAAACATTTTAAAGCCATGGGACACTCGCTAGCGAGCTTACGCTGTAAGATCATTGATCATATACCGCCAAATCCGAGAGGGGGTGACCGCCAAAAAAGATTGTCCCAATGTGAGTCAAAATGGATTCATACATTAAATTCCTTAACACCGCACGGAATGAATGAAAAATTCACGTGGAACATTTTCCTTTAAAGCGAGACAATCCTGGGATAAGAAGATTGCCAAGGTTATGCACAACCAGGATACAGTTATAGAGGATCGGAGCCAAGTCTTATACAGATATAAGAAGTTGATGATAAAACCAAAATTGAGCTAGTAACAACATCAGGACCGCATGTGAGAACGGTTGATCCTGATACAACACAGAATTAATACGAATATTGACATTATGATAGGACGTTGGCTAAGTCCCCTCTAGAGGGATATCTCCTCCATGCTTGAATAGTAATAATGGATATATGTTTTCATATAAGTAATAGATATTTATAAAGTGATATATTAGAGATATACCAATACCCGTTCGTTAGTGTTTAAAATTTTCTAAACTTTTCACGTTCTTTACAGCGCTTGTGATATATCACAATGTATATAAGTCAATCACTATTGTTGCACAATTTGAAATATTATATTGCAGTGTCACGTTTATATCACTAATTTTTACGTTTGTCATATACAGCAGCGTGATGCCCTGTACTCAGTGACGTCATAGAGGTAACTCCCACGGGGCGGCCCTGGGAGACCGGCCTCCCGGAAGTCCCAGAGACGCGGCATCGCTCCTGCACGCTGAAGTAATCTATTTAATGTCTCACTAGAGAGGTAAGAAACTGTTTTGTTGTAATCTTTTGCACGGCTCACATGCCATGTATTTATTACTTGACCTGATGAAAAGACCGCACAGGTCTTGAAACGTCGTCTGTCTATGTAACCAGCACAATTGGAGCACTTATGCTATTTATAATACACTCCTAAAACCAACCCATTGAGTGCCGCCTCTTATTCACAAGCTCAATCCAGGAACTGGATTCGCTTGGGAGACTACAAATATCTACATACCTACGGAGGGCACCTTGGTCATATCTACAATCGTCCAGAGTGCCAAACCACAATTGTTTCTATATATATATATATATATATATATATATATATATATATATATATATATATATATATATATATATATATATATATATATATATATATATATATATATATATCTCCATTTGCGTGCAGGGACATAATCATTCGTTGTCCGAAAACCATCTAATAATTTTACAAGAGCTCATAGACCTAAGACACCTCTGTGGTGTCTTAGGTCTGCGGGCGCCCTGTATAGAAAGCAGATCTGCAGCTAACATCTGCTGCCCTCCCCACGTACCTGCGTCACGGATGCATTAGCATGGGAACGCCCAGCATTTTCATGGGAACACCCCCATGAAACGCTGGGCATTCTCATTGGCACATTCCTTCGTCCCTGCCACACGCCCCACCCTCACTGCCAGGTGTGAATGTGACGGCGAACAGTTTGTCATGCCCGCTTGCACCATTCAGCTGCACATGCGCATAACAGTATATGCGCAGTCGCTCACCATCGCTCCCCTGCACGAATATGCAGGGGAGCGAGTGTACCAGAATAAGGTCCCTTATGTAAAATTTATATTTCTGTTAAGTTACACAAATACTGTAAATTACAATATTAGTAGCGTTAGAATCATAACTCTTCAGTTTATTACAGTGGTGATACCTAAATAGAAGTATCAAGGCTCTGTAAGGAACAAGTCGGTGTTAAGGGTTTTCATGAACATGCCTATACAGACCTAAGATGACCTCTGGACTATGTAATGTGCTCTAACCAAACTGTACAGCACTGAGGCAATGTCAGCCCTTTGCCCCCTTACTCCACTGTACTACATACAAGCAGTAAGGAAATAAATAAAAAAATGCGCTTTTGGCCAACTCCACATGAACTTGAAAACGTGCCATAGGAACCTCATTTTTAAACTGACAGAAAATACATTATTCCAATATGAAATTTTCTGTTCAAGTTTAGGAATAGTACACATGCAGTATTTGTACATTTTACAATGTTATTGCCCTTATTATGTTCAGACAGAAATAGGATTTGGAATGTTACTCCGCTAGCACTGGTCATGCCTACTGGTGCAAACCAGCCCAACAGAGAATTTTGGGTACTTGTTTCCTATCTGGGCGCCCGCTAAGTTAATTGCGCACCATGCTATTCTCCGTAGAGAAATTGGATCGCATCGCATCGTACACATACACGATATTGGACGATGCGATGCGATGCGATCCGATTCGATTTCCCATAGGAAACAATGTTAAATGGCTCAATTTAGCCAAATTATCATAGGAACAATAGTAAATGGGCCAAAAACACCCCTGAACATTGAAATGTCCCCCCAAAAGTAGTTGACGCCACCCCGCCATCAACGTGAACCCGAAGCGTGGCGAGCGCAGCGAGCCCGCGAGGGGCGGCGGTACGCGTCCTCCGACCTTTTCATGCCCTACTATCCACGTCAGCGTGGAGTGAGAATAGAATAGTGTGGCGAGCGCAGCGAGCCACCGAGCCCGAAGCGTGGCGAGCACAGCGAGCCCCGCGAGGGGATGCGGATACCTTCACAGGTAAACGCGTCCCTTCGCGGGCTTCCCAGGTGTCCGCGTCGCCATGGACACCTGGGAAGCCCGCGAGGGGACGCGTATAACTGTGAAGGTATCCGCGTCCCCTCGCGGGGCTCGCTGCGCTCGCCACGCTTCGGGCTCGGTGGCTCGCTGCGCTCGCCACACTATTCTATTCTCACTCCACGCCCTAGTGGATAGTAGGGCATGAAAAGGTCGGAGGACGCGTACCGCTGCCCCTCGCGGGCTCGCTGCGCTCGCCACGCTTCGGGTTCACGTTGATGGCGGGGTGGCGTCAACTACTTTTGGGGGGACATTTCAATGTTCAGGGGTGTTTTGGCCCATTTACTATTGTTCCTATGAGAATTTGGCTAAATTGAGCCATTTCACATTGTTTCCTATGGGAAATCGAATCGGATCGCATCGCATCGCATCGTTCAATATCGTGTATGTGTACGATGCGATGCGATCCGATTTCATTACGGTGCCGTACGTAGAAAACCTGGGCGCCCAGATAGGAAACAAGTACCGAATTTTGTATGCAAATAAAGAAAGAAAATAGTTTTCATATTTACTTCCAGTTCACACCCACATTTTTGTTTAATGGTCAAAGGGAAAACAAACAAAGGAGAGAATTCAGTGGCAAACGGATAGATTCAGCAACAAAGGTAGCAAAAATAAGGTGGCTGACAGACAAAATACAAGAACAGAGAGACACCTGTCGCCATGATGCCAGGCTAGTGATGGACATGGCTCTGGACTGTAGAGTGGTGGAACATGGGGCATGATGGGGTTCTCCTGATCTTCTTCTCCGGCGCTCCTTAAGGGGTATGAAGTCCAAATTCCCTGTGTTTTTGGAGTTCATCACCTGCAATCAAATCCGTGGACAGGCACCTATCAGTCCACTTACAGCTGGCTAAAAGAATAAGCTGCACCAGCTTGCCAAATACTTTTAGAAGTCTTATTGGTTTGCTAAACCTGAGCACATAACCCACATTATACAGAAATACCAATTTACTAGTCTATGATCAGATGCAGTCGGAATGGCAGAACGCCATCAAGTCATCTTTCCAGCTAAAATAATTTATTTTTACACATCTTCATTTAGCATAAACATAAAGAAGCCGGAGTACTCTTTAAATCAGGGGTGGGCAATAAGTGGAAAAAGAAGAAAGTGGTGGAGCGCTTTAACTAAAAGTTAACACACATCAATCAATTGGGTATCACATTAAAATAAATAAAGATTATATATACTCACAACAATTAAAATATGCACAAAGTAAAATTATGGCCCTCCAGCTGTTGATGAACTACACATCCCAGCATGCCTTGTCACAGTTTCAGCATGGCCAAATAGCTAAACTAAGACAAGGCATGCTGGGATGTGTAGTTCATCAACAGCTTGGGTGCCGCTTTTTGCCCACCCCTGCTTTAAAGTAGTGGGATGAGCAGAGAAGTTTCCCCAAATGTTAACCGCTGTCTCATAGGGGAAGATACTAAGTTATAGGCAAAGTGGTAGGTGTTTCTGGCAGCTGCGGGACACCACACTACAACGTTATACTAATATGAGTGTCTGTGAGCAGAAAGCCACACCTCCCACTAATTATACGATCATTAGAAGTTGAATCATTCACATCACAAACAGACTTCCCTCCCTGTACGCATGACTCAGAATCACATGGAACTTTTGATAGACAACCACAACTCGCTCAAACATACGTTTGTACCTCAAAATGCTCTTTTTCATAGAAAGACCAAGTCGCCCAGAGGAATAAAGATGTTGATGCCTCCCAAAACATCTTCATTGTTGAGAACTTAAAAATAAGAAATGTTTTACATCTCCTCACCCCCTTCTCCCGCTAGCATCATTTTAGTAGCTCAGGTAATGGGAGATTAAGATAAAGCCCATCAGTAATCCTGCAGTTTTCCTGTAGAAAATGTTTAACGATTGTATTAATTCGGACATACAGTGGTCAATCCAAGTCTCCGTAAAGGGGTGGGAAGTACCTTTGCAGCGGTATGTATAAACACCAGCAACTGCACCTGAACTTGCACCCCTCCTGCATGCCACAGATTCACAGATTCTAACAGGGCTGCAAACAAAAATCCACGAGTCTGCGGTACCATATGTGCGCCACAGCGCCACAATTATGCGCATGATCCACTTGAAGTATGCTGCAGTTTTGTAGTAGGATCTTCAACTCTTTGTGGGCTCACAAAATTGTACATGTAGTAAGCGGCTCTATTTTCATTTGTGCTGCACAATAAGTATTGCTGACTATGCACAAATGTTTGTTTCATTCACTCTGAAAATAGGACCTTCAGAAAACTATCATTGCATCATTGCTGAATCACAATGAGTGCCTCTACAGCAAAAATAATGGTAAGCAATGAATACAGAATAAGCTGAAACAGACAAACATAATTCCCTGAAAAGAAAGACCATCTGAGATAATCTTTATAACCAAATGCACCTGAAAACAAATAAACATTGGAATGAGGAATCGAAAAAACCCCTATACAGTTACAATGCCCTATGACTACAGAGATTGGGCGAAAGTTACTGATGCTTTAGGGCTGGATTCATTTAGAAGCAGTTAAATTAGTGGGACATAATTGATATGCCAGGACTCGTCATCAGCCTGCCCTGACCGTGGGGGCTGCAAACATGTTAGGAACATATCCCGGATTGTATAGGTTAAGGCAGTTAGCAGGGATATCTAATTGGATACCCCCAAGTGTTAAAGCCAGCGACTACAACTCTTTTCGTGGCACAGTAAATGACTCTAGTGCATAAGCGATTCAACCTGAAGTTTCCCGATAATGCTACAATCGCATCACTGTATTGCGAACACCCTCTGCCTGAATGACAGGTTGGAGGCATTCATGGGGAGGGGCAGAGGAGATTGGCATTCAGGAAAACAGGGGCCCTCTTTCCCATGTCTGGAGAGACCAAGTACTGTGTCTACAATGTAGTTTTACTTGTGACTCCAAGCCTGCTCTGAGACAAGCTGCATTCGCAGATGAACATCTCGACCAATGCTCATCCCTAACTGTGACTGTAAATGCAGAGGTGGTCTGCAGGCAAGGGTGGTAAGTACCTCTTCCTGCATTCACACTGCCAAGGATCACATATTCTAAATTGCTGTGATCAGCATAGCATATACCATCCAACCTGAATGAGGGCCCTAAGGTCACAAAGGTAAAAGTGAACCGCTTGTCATATTCAGGGCAACTGAATTATTGTTTAGGCACCTGCAAACAGGTGGTGCTCGATGGCAGCAACTCCATTGTTCTGCCATCGGGTGTGATCATCACTGGCTTTGACATTTCTCCTTGCAGCCTAGAGAAAACAGAAATGTGCAAAATATCCAGTTTTGGTGACCAAACAGGACTTTTTGCATTGTGGGCAATTGTTTAGTGTTTCTCTGCCAAGAGCAGCTAAATCAGATGCTTTTGGGGACGTAAAAAAGTAATAGGCACCCACACAAAGCAACAATGGAATTGCTCTGAAAAAAAACATTTTAATTACTCCCAGTGTTTCTTAGAGTGCATTAAAGAAGAAAAATGAATTGACCTCAAACGCATTTCAAACATAACTTTAAGAAACAATGGGATCACGCATTGGATCACATCAGATCTAAAACACATGCGATCTGCCCGTTTTCACTGCCCTATTCATAAGAATTGGGTAAAATTGGTCATAATCACACAAGTGTATGGTCGGCATAAGGCAGGAGACTACGCTAGCAATGAGATAGGCCTGCAAACATGACCCGTACAAGCACAGAGTTCAAGGTCAAGAGGCCACATGTAGACCCAGCATGCAGAAAAGGGAAACTCTAGTTCAGGGGTGGGAAGCCTCAGGCCCGGGGGCCGTATGCGGCCCCCCGTAGCCGCTCTGAGTGGCCCGCCCACCCACTCGGCGGCTTTGCTGGGGGTCAAGTACAGGGGAATTCTCGCGAGAGGTCGGCAGTTCTTGTGAGATTCCTCTTAATCAACAGCCGCCAGAGACTGTCAGTCCTATTCATCGGCAGCCACCGGAGCGTAGGATGGCTGCAGCAGGACAATTTGTAAGAGATTTTTACATATGGCCCCCAAAGGAATTTTTCCCATACAAATGGCCCTTGGCACAAAAAAGGTTCCCCACCCCTGCTCCAGTTGTATGTCACCAGAGAAAAGGTTAGTGGAAGTGTATAAGACACTTCGTCTTATACATTTCCAGACACCACAAGCATTAGACTGACACCAGGGTAGAGGTGAATTACAAAATAGGGTGCCCTCTGCATAGTAACTGTTGTGGGCTGATATAGTTGGAGAACAACATAGATCAATATAAGAAAATTGCCTGTAGACATTCAAACGTGCCCTAAAAAATACCTGTTCATTAAAGCATCTAACCTCACACTCTTATATGGGTCATATATTGGCAGATGATTCACTGACATTGATCAGTAGACATCAATCTAAATTCTGCACTTTCTAAATCTCAGATTTGGCAATCGCAAAACATTTTTTGGTCTGAATCAGCAAATCTAGGAAATACAATGTTGGATTTCCCCCAATTCCCTACCCCAGCATGCATGCGGCAGCAAGGGGACATTGGGGCAAGTCATCATAGATGTATGGGCCCCAATTCTCACATCTATTGTCCTCCCTCCTCATGACCTCAAAATTAACTTCACAGTTCACTTCTCATAACCCTTTAGCCTGAAACTCCCATGAACAGGAGCCCCCCACCCCCACTCTCCTGGTTCTCACCCTGTACTATCCTTGCCTTCAGTGTGCTCCAACTCAGAGTCTCTGATCCATTCTGTTTTGCCTTCTCATTTCTCAGAGTGCTTCTATGTAATGATGATGTGTCATTCTGTTGCACTGTATAGCTGTTTCACTGATTATAATCCCCACACTACTTCAGTTGAACCTTTTTATATTGTATTGTATATTTAATTGTATCCTCTATAAAGTTATAGATGTACTAAGCATGAAAAAGTGAGTGGAGAGTGATAAACTACCAACCAACCAGCTCCCGTCACATTTCAAATACAGCCTATAAAATGGCAGTTAGAAGCTGATTGGCTGCTACCTCATCTCACTCCGCTTTATCACTTTTTAAGGCTTAGTACATTTCTGCCACAGACACGTTGTTGCAACATATAAGTACATGTTAGTAATAGTAATTAAAAAAATAACTGTAATAATAACATTTTACAATGAGAAGATATCAACAACAGGTTGTGCTCTGGAGCTGCAAGATTGGACACAACAGCATGAGAACATAACATGAGAACCAGACACATCACGCGTCTGTTATGTAATGGGTCCATATATGCCGTATAAAAGGTTGCACCATCCGAATGTCAATCTTTATATGTTGTATTAAAGATTTCCCCAGAGTATGTAAATACTGTACCTTAACCCTCTGAGTGCCAGCGTTGCTGTGAGAGGTCCTCAACATATCCGCTAAAAAATGCCAGCGCCGCTCACAGCGACTGTTCTTTTTGTATAAATAGATGCAAATACGGCCAAGTCAATTAATTGAACTTTAGTTAAATATTGAGGATCTCTCACAGTAATGTTGGCACTCAAAGGGTTAAAAATGTGTCCATAATAATTGAAGATCTAGAAGTATAATAAAATATAAGGTTACTTTTCATGGCTATATTTGTATATTCTATACCAAAGGGCAACACTGACGATGCACAAGTGAGCATTACCTCCATCGATCCAGTTTTCCTAGTACGGGTAAGTGGCGATTTCCTATTGATGCTAATCAGCTCTGATGGAAGTGGTGACATCAGGATGAATCTATCCACATCATCTGTGCCTTTCACCTTGGTTAAATCCTCCAGGCTCCCCTGATCTGTCTTCTTGTCTTCATTCTAAATAAGAACACAACTCATTAGAAGAGGATCTATGAGGTGTTCAAGCGCCCACTGCAATCTGCAAATATTTAAATGATGCAAGAACATACCAGCTACCACAAATAGACATTAGCATTACAGCTTCCAACAGTCCAGCAAGGTAAATTCCTAGTGTGCAATTCCCACCTTTTGGGCTGATATATTGTTTGTAAAGTGACAAATCATATGTGTCTCCATCTGATCCGATGTGCGGTCCCGTGAGTGGCGGATAGAAGCCCCTAGAACACTAGTGCTGCACTATTGCTTTATCAGAATCATATGGAATCGGACGGAAAATAGAGTGCTCTTTGTGCATATGATGTTTCGCAGGAAGTTCGACTGGCATTTCCAGCACCCCGCCCAGGCCCCCTAATCCAGCCCATCAGATATATCTTATGGTACAGTTGTATACCGGAAGATATATCGCATGCGATTTATTGTGGCTATATATCTTACGCGATATAGCTTATGCAAAAATAGCACAAAAGTACAAAATCATATGGAATCAATCCCTGGAGGGTCAAGGGGGAGCTCAAGGGAAATTGCATCGGACTTCAGGGTCAGACATATCATTGTGGTGTATTACAATAATATATGTATATATAATGTGTTTCCAATAATACAGTATATACACAAATCAGAGGAGCATATATGCCTTTGATTAGAGGATATAGAACTAAAGCATAAACGTAAAAAAAAAATATATATATATATAGAAGGGAACCCAACATAAAGCACACTAAAACCTGTCAGGAATGGATCAGCGTATGGGTACCAAGCTATGGATCCCACACAACAGAATGAACTCCTGTAGAGGTTCAGAAAAATAATGATCTTAATTCTGTAAAACAGAAGCCAGTCTTACTTCTGCTGATGCTGGACGGAACCCAAATCCCATAGGAGCTTTTTCATCTTCTTCACAGCCCTTGACTCCTGGACTGAAGTGAAGCTCTACATGAAATCTCTCTTCAGAGGATGGGTCCTGAAAATAAACAAGTAGAGGTAACTACAGTGATTACTTTACAGATTTAATCTCATACAACACCTAAAACAATACAGAATGAATGGTTATTTTTTGCCTATTTTGGTTATTCAAAACTAAAATATAACAATGTTGAACCACACAGATGTGTCCACATACATCTGGCCTCCATGTATGTTAAACAGAACCTCCCAGGAACACAAAGCCAGGAGTCTTAAAGCTAGCAGCTTGCTGCATAAGGCAACCCAAAAAGAAAATACCATGCACTCTGTTGAACTTACCTTGTTGTTGTCCTCATACAACATAATTACAATCTGTGTCATGTAATTTAGCTCAGAGACTGCACTTAAATAGTCCATTGCTCTTTTCCACTGTTGATCTTTGGACTCCTGGAATATACAGATACAAAATACAGTTAGGAGCTGATTGGTTGATACTTTTTCTCCACTTTATTTGTCTTCAAACTTTGATAAATCTCCCCCCATAGAACATTCAAGATGTACTCACAGTAGTCACAGACTCAACAGTACAGCACGGTCTGTGACGCTCTCAACGGAACAGAGAACAGTACTCAATAGATCACTATTAGGACTGTATGTACTGTACTCTGCATGAAATTTGTCTTCAAACACCTGACATTCAAAACTGCAATGGCACCCAAAGTGATAACAGTGCTATGAGGGAAGTTTCATGAGCACCGGCAGTCAGGTTCTAATTGTGATATATGGACCAATATTCTGAGGTAATATCAGGACAAATCCCACATACAGTAACATTGAGAAAGACCCTTTTCTTTTTTTAAACTGATGCACTAAGCTTTGTTTCCATTGGGTTATTTATGATCTGCCTCACAAACTCTGAAGCATAGCTACCAATTGACTTGCACAGTACTACTTCTCGTAATGGGCTAGATGTACTAAGCTAGAAAAGTGATAAAATGGAAAGTGATAAACCACCAGCCAATCAGCTCCTACCTGCCATGTAACAGGCTGTATTTGAAAAATGACAGGTAGGAGTTTATTTACTGGTTGTTTATCACTCTCCATTTTAGCACTTTTCAAGGCTTAGTACATCTCGCCCCTTGGAAGGTATTTGCAAAACAGTAGTATGAACGTGTTCTGACCAGTGTCAGAAAAGACACCATCCCACAGAGGACTAATCTGCTGCTTTTAATGGTGTGAATAAAGCCATATAAATAATTTAATGTTAAGAGCAGTTGGAAAACGTTAAGGGCCTAATGACTATACATTTCTACTGTGAATCAGTCACTTAAGCAAGACATTCCACAATACATTATTAAGATAAGGTAGGCACATGTACAAAATACTGCAGCAGATATCATACAATATAATAGAATATGTTGGGCAAAAATTACAGTCAAGCAGTACAGGACTACAGTCAGCCTGTGCAAGCAGTCACTGATGGACTGAACAGGATGCAATGGACCCTAACTAATCTGTGTGCTCAGAGGTGCTGAACACTCACACACTCAAGCTCAATGAGAATTCTGCTCAACCGTTGGACATTCCTGATTTCCAGATTTATAAAGTACATCATTTGTGGGATGAGTTTTTGGGGTCTGGGGCCCCCTAAATTGCTACGGCTGGGCTGCTTCAGGGCATCACAATATAACACTTATTTTAGCACTATCACATTCCTATCATTTGTTTTTATACAGGTTACATTTTTCACCTCTATTACACGCCTAACACGTGCAGTAGCTGCTCTTATTGAACACTCCTTACCACTTCACATGCTCCACTAGCGAGATGCCATGGGGTGGTTTGGCTGGGCTGATTTTGGGGGTGTCCCATGTCTTAAGGTGCCCATACATGTTACAATAATTGAATGCGTTTTGAACGAACCCTTTAGGCCCATACACACTGGGCAACTTTTAGCTGAAAGCAGCCCAGTTTAATCGTTTTAGCAACTTCCAGCTTGAAAGCCGCCAAGTGTGTACAGGGCATTGATGAGCGGTGATGCACACTGCCACATCACCGCTGGCCCAGCGTTCACATGCTGGTATAACCAGAAGATGAGCGCAGGTTTGGATGGCTTTCCATTGCGTCCTTGCTATGGAAAGTTGTCCACCCCTGAGAAAATCACTAAAATGGGCAAAAAACGCTCAGTGTGTACGCACGGAGTGTTTTTCAGCTCATCGATTTTCCCCATCATCAGCCAGCATACACGCTGGACAAAACTGCAGTCTGTATGGACCTTACGATTGTTAAGGACCTACCAGATGAGGTTACCTGGATGCGGTGGGTAAGCCCTTAGCCCCTGTCAGGACTGAGCAAACAGAAAACCTCTATTTATTGCAAAATGTAATATAATTCTAATTGGTAATGTTTGAAAAGTGCACCAGCATCTTATTTCTATATGTGTGCAGCACTATAAGCCTCAGCAAGGAAGCACGTCTCATTCCATTCCCAGGTTTGAAATATTTGTTCAGGAAAATGTCCTCATTTCTTTTATGTGGCCTGTTTTACTCACACTTCATCTGATGGACAGATCTTATAAAGGAGTTTTGATGTCCTGCAGCAATAGATGAACTGTAAATAATTGAATATGATAATGTATTCACACTCACATCTAAGAGCCCACCATAGCGAAAAATGCTTAGCAAGGAGTGCACATGGCTCTCACTGGTAAAGTAGAGGCGCGTCCTGACATGACGCCCCGGAGACAGGACTCCCCTTGAATAGCTAAAAAAAAAGGATGAAAAGGGGAATAAGTGCATCACACTTACTAATATCTTATGAATAATACATACAATCAGTGTACAATATAACGCAAAGCAGTAACTTACAGAGGGTGCAGCTTATTTACAGACTCGTCTTCATGAGTTCTCTGCAGGTCTAACTGGATCTTATTAAGAAGAGGAAGACAATAACCCACCGCAATCTCCATTTTCTCATCTTTGCTGATCCCATATTCCTGTAGAGATCAAAGAGCAAAACAGGTCTAAAAAATGAAAATAAAAAGGTCACTGGAAATAATTGGGCCTAATTCAGACCTGATCGCAGTGGGGTGATTAAGCAGAGCCCTGCGATCAGTAAGCCACCGCCCAGACAGAGTGGAAACTCGCCCTGTGCAAGGCTGTGAATGGCTTGTGAAAATCAGGCCAATCAGCGATTAGCTGCAAGTCCATAGGTAACTCACTCACCATCATCCAATGATATTTCCAGTCTGTGGATAACCTAGAACCTACTCTGAATGTGCCATAGAAATAGGCTGATTGAGGCCTGGATTAGACGTCAAACAACCTACCAGTAAACGCCTGGGCACGCCTGTATTTTACCTGACGATCCCAGGAAATGGACAGTTACCACCCACAAAACACCAGCTTCCTGTCAATCAACCTGCAAATGGCTTGCAATCGGAAAAGATGCTGGATTTTTTTTTTTTTATGAATGCAATCAGGTCTGATTAACCCTAACTTTTAGCTGATCAGCATTTCCTCTGAATTTATACAGTTTATTTTACATGCGGCACTAATACCAATGCCGATTGAAACACTGAAATTCTTTGAAAAGAGCTTATTTAGGGGTTAAACATAACAAGTGGCTCCACCCAGGGCCGTTTCTAGAGGCGGACAAGCCGTGCAGCCGCCCGGGGCGCCGCACGGCTTGTCCGCCTCTGTTTAGCTGCCAGGGCGCCCGCCAGCTTCCCCCACGCCGCTGTCCCCCCCGCACGCCCCGTCCGCTGCCCCAAAAGGATGATCTCTCTCTCTTGGACTTGGAGGGGAGAGGAGTGCATAAGTCTCTCCTTCCCCTCGCTGTGTCACTGGGCTGTTAGCCAATCAGCTCGCGGGCCGGCAGCCAATAAGGAGCCAGCCCGCGAGATATGATTATCTGACAGCCCAGTCACAGTGAAGGGGAAGGAGAGATGCGCTATGCGCTCCCCTCTCCTCCCCTGGGAAACAGAAGCAGCGGCGGCGGCAACGGGACGACGGAGACCCGGACTCTGCTCTCCCCAGCAGCAGCAACGGTGAGTTGTGCTGCTGCTGGGATATTATCCTCTGGCACTGTGGGGGCATATAGGTCTGGCACTGAGGGGGGCAGATGTGTGTCACTGTGGGGGCATATATGTGGCACTGTGGGGGCATATATGTGGCAGTGTGGGGGCATATATGTGGCACTGTGGGGGCATATATGTGGCACTGTGGGGGCATATTTGGCATTGTGGGGGCATATGTGTGGCACTGTGGGCGCATATGTGCGGCACTGTGGAGCATATTTGGCACTGTGGGGGCATATGTGTGGCACTATGGGGGCATATATGTGGCACCGTGGGGGCATATTTGGCACTGTAGGGGCATATGTGTGGCACTGTGGGGGCATATCTGTGGCACTGTGGGGGGCATATCTGTGGCACTGTGGGGGCAAAGCTGTCACTGTGGGGGCATATATGGGTGGCACTGTGGGGGCATAGCTCTCACTGTGGGGGCATATATGTGTGGCACTGTGGGGGCATAGCTGTCACTGTGGGGGCATATATGTATGGCACTGTGGGGGCATATTAGTAAACGGCATCAGTTGTGCGGCAGCGGCACGTTGGGCATAATGTGTAATAGGAATTACGTTGTGGGGAGTATTGTGTACTTGCCATCATGGTGTGCGGCGTAATATGTAATGTGTAATTGGCATCACGGATAAAAAAGTGTATAATGATTTAAGTAGCCTGTCATTGTTTGGCCTTGATCTGTGAGGCATACTAGGTAACTGTGTGGGGCTTTATATTTTTATGTCACCGTGTGGTCTTCAGCCCGCCAACTTAAGTGCGGGAGGACAATGACAATTCCTGCGGTAACCAATGTCTGGACATGCAGGTTGCAAAAGTGAGATGTAAGGTAATTGTTTTGCTGCTAGACCACGTCCTTATTTTAAGCCACACCCCCTTTTAAAATAAGCCATGCCCCCTATTTCGGCACGCGCAATTTCTTGTATTTCATGTTATGTATTTGGGGGGGGGGGGGGGCATTTTCTTCTTTCTTCTTAAGATGGTGTCACTGTCCGATATATCATGGATCAAAATGCTATATATACAGAAAATGGTCATAGAAAGCAAGATACCTACCTGTGGGATGATAATATCTGCTAACCATTTGGAAAGTTTAAAGAGCTCCTCTGTCCCATCCATTTTAAGAGTGCTGTTGTGCTGAACATCGTACTTGACACAATCGTAAATATCTGGAATCTTGCTGATATCATAACGCCCATTCTTCATTCGGAAATCTCTCTCCAGCTTACTCCAGCGCTGTAACATCAGCTCTAAGGTTTCGCTGTGGTACAACTGCAGATCTGTGGACAAGATCGTTTGTATCAGTATATCCACTAGTCCTATATCATCATATAGAAAACGATTAAGGCAGTGGATCCCTCACTGTGTGCCATGGCACCCTAGGGTACCGTTGTGAACCTCAGGATGGTGATGCAGGACTAATTCAAATAATTATGATCAATATAACACATAAATCAGTGTTGGTGGCGGATAATCAAACTATGTGGACAAACAGTAGCGAATCTTGTCCCTCACCACACAATTAAACCTCCTGGAAGTATGACATTTACACAATTTAATATTATTTGGCCTAGGGGTGCAGTGAAAACAATTCTGATACTCTAGTGTACCATGATTCAAGTGTGGGAACCACTGAATTAAGCAATGCGCTTACTCAATATGTGAAGCTGTGCTAGCTGTGGAGATCTACAGCTTGATTCAGGTCATTATAGGAACTATCCTTTTCTACCTCTCTGACCATTATTTCCCCATCTCCTCTCATGATCATGATCCCACCTTCCCTTCCACTTCCTTTGCCTGTAGGTGACCCCCAAGGTTTTGTTATTGGACCACCCCTATTTTCCCACTATACTGTAAATCCCATTTAACCAAGCTCATTGGCTCTTTCGGCCTCCAGTATCCTCTTGCGGAGAATACTTCACATTCCCCCTCGCTTCACTCCACCTACGATAACAGACTCTCCTCCAAACTAATACCTTCCTCTCACTTCCTAGACTTGCCCATGCTGTTCTTACCTCTGGAACTCCCTCCCTCTCACTTTCAGACTCTTAATTTCTGTACAAAATTATAAAATTACCCACTTCTTTAACAAAGCCTTCCAGCTCTTACCCTATCCCACTGACCCATGCCCAATGCCTCTCCCTGCTGTGCCACCTGTCTGCCCCTTCTCTTTAGACCAGGCATGTCCAACGTTGGCCCTCCAGATGTTTTGAAACTACACATCCCAGCATGCTTTGCAATAGTTTTACCATTCTCTATTAGAAAAACTGGGGCAAAGCATGCTGGGATGTGTAGTTTCAAAACATCTGGAGGGCCAACGTTGGACATGCCTGCTTTAGACTGTAATCTCGCACGAACTGGGCCCTTTTCCCTCATGTGCTTTTCCTTCCCTCACTTTTATCTCCTACCCACTTCATACAACAGCACCTAATTGTTAAGTTCTGCCACCCTGCTGCCTATATGGATATAGGGACTGCGGATGCAGCAATGTTTCTAAACAATGTCTATGTCCTGCAATGTTCTGTATAAAGAGACACACTCTTTCTTGTTTTGTCCATATGTCTTCTGTTTTTGTTCTTTGAATGCACTGTGGACACCTTGTGGCACGATGTAAAGAAAAGATAAATAATAATAATAAAAAATTACAAAAACTTTTACAATAAGAATGGTGTTTTAAATTTTAACAGAGACTGTGGTAACCTATTGTTACCAGTATAGGTTATTGACGATGTGCATTATCCAGAATATGCACTAGTTAAATTCCTTGGAATATAGGGGGTATGCAATCTCGTTCGAGCTCCCGCAGCCATCTCCCGACGGGGGAGATAGCTGCGGGGCCCTATTCAATGCTGTCTTCCCCGACAGCATTGAACAGGGTTTCCTGGCAGAACGGGCCCGACATCTCTAGCTGTCGGGCTCGTTCTGCCGAGAACAGCCGGGAAGTGACGAGCTGCCGGCTGCAGCTCGTCACTTCCCGACCGCAACTCGCGGCCACGCCCCCTTCTCGCCGCTCGGCGGCCGGGACATTGAATCCCGACTGCCGAGCTCCAGGCGAGCTAACCGAGAACGGGACAGGGGCACGGCTGTCGCGCTAGCACGACAGCCGTGCCCCTGACATTGAATACCCCTCATAGTGTACTAACAAAAAATATTGTATCAAAACTGGAACAGGCAGCAGACGCCACTGTTAAAAGTTGCTATTCACACATAAATCTCATGTGCAGAACATGATTTAGTCTAAATTGCTGAACATGCAGATATCAATGCCAGCTTGGTATTCGGTCCCTGGCTCATGTCTAGGTCAATCACTAATGGTGGAAGTCGACACCTGGAAAGGTTGACATATCATAGGTCAATATTGACAGAAGGTTGACACAAGCTTAAGGTCAACGTGAACATGGTGCACCCCACCCGAGTTTCTTTTTCTTCTGTTAATATACTGTAACGTGTCACAACTCGGGGTTGCCCCACTGGCCATCACAAAAAACACTTGAGGGATTTAGGGGCCATTAGTGACAGGTGATGCAATTTAGAGGGATTCTCTTAATTAATAGTCAGTTATGACCCAAAGATCAATATAAATTTTACATAAAAATAAATGTCAAATATTATTTGGTACGGATGCCCAAAACCCTTTGTTCGTAAACAACATGAACATGGTCAACACAAGTTTATCACGTCAGCCCTGTACTCATGAAAGATCAGATAAGGCGAACGACAGGACATGGCTCCCAATTTAGACAGACACTCTCCTGGCCGATGTGAGTAACAAAGCGGTCTTCCAGGATAGATACTTGAGATCTGCAGACTTGAGTAGTTCAAAAAGTGTAGACTGCAGGAACTGCAGCACCAGAGTCAGATACCACGGATCCGTAGGAAATACAAAAATGCAGCTGAAGTCTTAACACACCCTGTAGAAAAGTTCTTACAGTACTTGTGTATTTGCAGGGCGCACAATTTACATACGTACGGCACTGTAGGAAAATCGCATTGCGTATACATTTAGCACACCCCCACTATCCACGTCACCCTGAAGCGTGGCGAGCGCACGCGGTTACGCATACTCCCGACCTTTTCATACCCCCACTATCAACGTTGGCGTGGAGTTGATTTTATAAAGTGTGGCGAGCGCAAAAAGCCACCAAGCCCAAAGCGTGGCGAGCGCAGCCCCTCGCTGCGCTCGTCACGCTTCGGACACATTATAAAATCAACTCAACTCCACACTGCCGTGGATAGTGGGGGTATGAAAATGTCGGGAGGATGCGTAACCGCGTGCGCTAGCCACGCTTCAGGGTGACGTGGATAGTGGGGGTGTGTTAAATGTATACTGGGGGTGTTGTGCTAAATCGCATGCGATCCGTGGCCAGGGTGCAGTGAATAAATTAACTAGTGAGATCGCATCGAACAGCACGGAAACCGCATGCAGTGCGATTTCACTAAGCAGAATAGCCCACTAAGCAAATAGGTTAGCGGGCACCCTGCAAATACACAAGTACCGTTCTTACATCTGGAAGAGAAGCAAGACTCTTTTGGAAGAAGATTGAAAGTACAGAAAGTTGGACTTTTAGAGAAACAAGATGAAGACACTTCCTATCCTGATTAGAGGAACCGGAGAAGACGGTAGAACCGAAAAGTCACTGATAAAAGGCATCTTTTCTCACCCCAAAAGACATGCGCCTTCCACATACAATAATGTTGTTTGGAATTACATGCTCGAATCTTTGTTGGAATGACTACTAATGGAATGCAATGCTTTTGTAGCAACACCCGAACAGCCACGCAGTCAAATGTAGCCGAAGTAAGTCTTGATAAAGATAAGGACCCTGGTGAAGCTTCGGATTGGCATACCAAGATCTCTGCGGCCAATCTGGAGCAATGAGGATGACAGTTACCTGCACCCTTTTGAGAAACCGCGGTAGAAGCGGTAATGGTGGAAATGCATAGGCCAATTGGAATGGCCACAGAGCCGTCAATGCAACTACTGCCAGAGCTTCCGGATCGCAAGTTCTGGAATAGTAACTTGCAAGCTCAGTGTTGTTCCATGAAGCCACGAGATCTACTTCTGTCATTTTCACCGATTTAGTAACTGGTGGAAGATGCAGAGATGAAGAGCCCATTCTCCTGGATATATTACTTGTCTGCTGAAGTAATTCGCTTCCCAGTTGTCTGGTATGAAAACTGCAGAGAGCGCTTGTGCATTTTTTTGGCCCAAAGAAGGATTGGTATAACTTCCTTCCTGGCTGCTTTGCTTTTGGTTCTGCCGTGTTTGGTGATGTAAGCCATGTCCGTGGCGTTGTTGGACTGCACTTGTACAGCTTTTCCTTTGAGTAGAGGAGTAGCGTGACACAATACTCGGTACACTGCCTGCAACACGTTTATGGGTAGGATCGCTTCCTGAGAGGTCCAACGACCTTCAAAGGTGTTCTGAAGGGTCACTGCACCCCATCCGTGTTGACTTGCATAGGTCGTTAGAATCACCCACTATATGGGTCTGAAGAGACGACCCTCGACCAGGTTTGTCTGCTTCAGCCACCACAATAAAGAAAGTCGAGTCTGAGGGGACAATCTGACAAGATGGTGTAGATGCAGATGCGACCCTTTCCACTTGGATAGAAGATCCAGTTGTAAGGGCCTGGAATGGAACCTTCAAAGTTGCAAAGCCTCCATTGCAGCAACCATCTTTCCTAACATTCAAATGGAAAGATGGACTGATACCCATTTCGGTTGCAGGACCTGGCGAACTTATTATTTTAACTGGATTCTAAGCTCTAATATTTTTTCTTCCCCCTCTACTGGTAAACTTTACATTACAGATACATTTCAGCTCATCGGTTTCACTTTCCTCACATCAACAAAGTCTGTTTTGTAACATAATCTCAGTCCCTCTTCTGACAAAGTTTGTTCACTGGATTGTATAAAATTAAAATAAAAGCATTATTGCAGTTTAAACTGACTGCTCCACATGCCATTCCACGCTGCTTCTTTACAATTAGCGCTGAACCCACTCCATCCTAATGGCAGTACACCACCCTGAAACTTTAACGGTTTACCCTTCATTTTCTCTGCCACTGAGGAGAGACACAGAGCAGGGGTGCGCACTGTAAAAATTGACAGTTAGGGGCTGACTGGCTGGATCATTATCACCTTGCACATAACATTCTTTATTGGGGACAGATAACACTTCACCAAGCTTCATACATTTATCCCTAAATAACAACAAAGTACAAAACTCCTATGCGATGCCAAGCCAGCTAAAAATATGTCCCTGTAGCTGTGGTCATGGAGATAAAAAGTAGCTGCTGACAGTGGCACTTCCCCTGGTTTGCCATTACAAGAATGAAAATGCTGCCCCCACCTGTACCAGTTTCCAATGTAGCTTCGCCGTGTGCTCTTCACTGGCATCAGGAAGAGGAGGCACATACTTCCACCCATTGCATGGTCTAGCAATGCTATACTCACCCCTAAGGAAACGCATGTTCCCTAGTCACCATCTATGCTATTTATTATGTAAAGGGAGTCTTCCAGTTGCAGTTCCCTGCCCAATCCATCTCTCATGGAACTACTTAGCTCTGCTTGAATCTATCTAGCTATCTTCTGTGAATATAAGCTGCTATAGCAGCAAGAAAAAAGGAATGACAGACATGCCACGATACCTTATGCCTACACCAACCAGAACTCCCACATCATACCTCCCAACATGATCCTCTCCAGGAGGGACACAATGCTCTGCTCCTGCACTTCACTCATAATATAGGATTACCATCACCTGTGGTGAAACACCTTTCTTATGAGTTAACCTGTTCAAAACCAGGTGATGCAAGTCATACATTAAGAGGAAAGTCCAGGAGCAGAGCATTGCATCCCTCCTGGAGAGGGTCATGTTGGGAGGTATACACACATACACCTATTCTCAAATTGCACCATATAGCCCTGCTTAGCATTACTAACTGACCTAGTACACTGCAAGCCAAGTAAAATGGAAGTGAAAGTAGCATAGTTAGGGAAAAAGTATATACTACAGGTCTGATAATAGTCACCTGCACTATTATGTGTAAATGTATACCAATTGCTTTGTGACAAAATGATTAATCCTACCTACCTCCTAGTACATTATATGTGTACCAGGCTGCAACATTAAGGAAAAGTGACAAAACTGAGTAATTCTGAAAAATGTACAGTAGGCTGCTGCAGCAATTTTACATTTGTAAAACACTTGATTGGGTTACATAGTAACACAGAATTTGACGGCAGATAACAACCACTTGGCCCATCTAGTCTGCCCCTTTTCTCATTAAATAGCACTTATCTTGCAGCAAAAATATTTTTTTATGATTTTCTTGGAATCTAGGCCACAAAGCTAAAGACACCGACACAAATGTGAATGAACAGGATTTTTTGTAGCGTCTGTGTTTGCTGAGGATCTCTGGATGAGAGTATACTCTGAATTAGACTGGTGCTAAATAAACCATAATAAATAAATAATTCAATTTCAATAATAGCCTGAGGTGCTCACCTGTATACTTCGGATCTTCCAGGCGTTTCTGGATCTGAGAGGTTAGATTTTCAATAAGAGAAAACACTTGGTCACATGTTGTCACAGGATTCTTTATTGATTCCATGGAGTTTACCAGTGACGTGCTGCTTGTTGGGGCCAGCTGAGGGACAACAGGAAGAAATAACTGTATACAATCAACTCAAACAAAAACACAGCAAATATTTAGGGGCACAGGGATATTTGGAAAGACTACTCGAGCGATCACTGAGAAATAAAAATGAGTGAAAAGCCTAGTCATATTGTAAAAAAGGCTTCCATGCTTGAGAAAAACAAGCCATCTCTGTCTTGCCCAAATTTAAGGTAGCTTCTATTATAACTGAGGCCATTAATAAAGTATCAAGCAAAGTTGAGAAGTTTCTCACAATGGAGTCTCTGTTCCTACCTAAGCTCCCCATTCTCAACACGAATAGGAGGCTGCTTATAGGTGCCTCCAATGGCACTTAAAACGCCACATGAATACTATGGGGGTATTCAATCCGCGCCATTTTTTTCAATGGGGAAAATAGCGGAGGGCGACTTGACAAAATCGGCCCGTTTTGCCGAGAACGGCCGTGAATTGTCGCTATCGCAGCTGGATCTCGACAGTCCATGGCAATTTACACGGACACACCCCCTTTTTGGTGATCAGCAGCCGGGACATTGAATCACGCCTAGCGATTTGTAGTTGAGCAAAATTAAAATGGGCCAGGGTCATGGCTATCGGTACAGACAGACAGTCATGACCCGGGATTGAATACCCCCATAAGCTGGCACAGTCTGACAATTGCAATGGCTATAGAGGAGGGATTGGTATAGTTCACATGGAAACATTTAGAAGAGATGTGATCATTTAATTAGACAACAGTGCCAGAAGACTTGGGGGTCACCCTACCACCGCCACAGGTCTGAAAGCAATATACTGTGTATTTTAGCCCAATCTTGACAACTCTTAAACTCCAAAGAGCTACATCTACATCTTGCAAGTTATACTTTGGATAATTCTTGATCACCCTTTTATTCAGAATTTGTAAGCACCTTTCCTGTTTGGCACATAAATATCCCGAATTACCTTCTCATGGTCCTCCTCGGTGAAGTCGGCATTCTTCTGCATGATCTCATGGAGATGTGCTTTGACTTTTTGTTGGCAGCTGCTTAAAGAATCGCTGTCACTGTCCAGGAGGCCGTTCATGTTTGCACTTTTCACCATCTGGACCAGGATAGGGGTGAGCTCTCCTTCTAATGCTAAAAGACCCTGCAGACATTGAGCATAGAACCATCATCTCATTGTAACTACATTATGGTTTGTAAATGTTAGAGCTTAGAATAGAAATGAAGAAAAAAATTGAACAATTTGTAATTGCAAAATTAAAAACCTGTTGAATAGAAAACATTATCTGAATCACTACTGTGGGGCTACTAATGGCATTTGGGGTAGTGTTTTCTATAATAAAAATAAGACCTAAATTTAAGTTTTATAGAGCCAGGTGTATCAAGCTTCAAAAAGTAATGAACAGCCAGCCAATCAGCTCGAAGCTGCCATGTGACAGCCTGAGTGTGATATATGACAGGTAGGAGCTGATTGGCTGGTCGTTTATCACTCTCCATTTTGTCACTTTTTGACGGTTGATACATCTGGCCCATGAGATCAAGAAAGGTCACATTTCCCAAGCCTTGCATCCAGACAGGCGAGAAATACATTAAAATCAGTAATGCGTATTATTAGCATTGTATATTATGCTGGTAACAGAGTACCAAGTAAAACTATGGCGAAAATAGCATATTGAAAATATAAAAAGAATAATAAAATAGCATATTGAGGATGATTTGTTATATTCAAAACACTATGTACAGTAAGCATAGTCAATATTATGAAAGTGCCTGAAATCTGTAAGCACCTTGGCAAATGCAGCAGCCGTCATCTGCACCCGTCCCTCATCAGATGCATAAATCTTCAGGTCATGGCGGTAAGTACTGTGCAGGCGTAGGAGACCGCATCCTGGAAAGCCTGCATAGTCTCCTGCAATGTATCAGGAAGTAAGAGCTGTGATCAGCCATCAAATGTAATATATACCAGCTATGAAGGAAAATATAACCGATCTGTGATGTATCTCAACAGGGGCTTCGTGCTGATAACAGAAAACCATGTTAAATGCATACACAATGTACAGTAGCCAATGTGCAAATGACGCTACAAAAGGGACAAAGCTGTTATGCAAAGAATAGGAAAACGCCAACTGTACAGTTCTCCCAATCAGTGCTACTCCATCGCGTCTACAAATGGTTCTGATCGCTCAGACTCCCACTGACTAAGATGCAGCAGTTTACAGATCATAGACTACTGCTTAGAGGTGATCCCTTAGAACACTTTAAACTAAGAGCCTATAAGAATTGTTAAAACATTATCAGCAGCGGCCATTTGTTCCCCCTTAAATGTGCAAGGAAACAAAAGGGCAGATGTACTAAGCCTTGGAGTAAGATAAAGTGAGAGAGATAATGTACCAGCCAATAGGCTCCTGTTATTTCTAAAATCCAGCCTGTAACATGACAGTTAGGAGCTGGTTGACCTTTGCTGTTGTTATCTGCTCTAAATGTTATTTTCCTGCCGACAGCTTCTCCAGCTACAGGGCTGACACTATTATTATCTTGCTACTGCTTCAGGATAGGTGCCATTATTTACCCGATGTCTGCTTCTATTGCTATTTACTGAAAATGGGAACACAGGTGTCCATACGCTGTCAGTGGAATCCATGTGGGGAAAGGTGAAACCAAACCCTTTGGGGCGCTCATAGGAGCATGTTGGATTCACGCTAATGTAAAATTAGAGAGAGATTACATTTAGAGAGATAACAGGAAAGTTCCCATTTACAAGCTGACCGATAAAGTAGAAAGATAAAGTACTAAGCACTCTCAAAGGCTTGGTAGAACTCTCCCTAAGGCTCTGTCTTCTGTAAATAAGTTATTAAGACAAGAAGCTTTATTCATTCTCCAAATAACAGTAGTATCCTATTTTAGTGAGGTTTTAGAGAGAGATATTAACAGAATATGTTGTACAGTATATGTGCAGCAAGTGAAAGGATTCATTATTTACTTCAATTTCTATAAAAATACCTGCGGCAGGGATTGCGAAGGATTGCCAACTCATCTTGGTGGGGAAATTTAAATGCCTGTCCAGCTGTGACGTCAGGACAACACATGAGTGGCCGATCCTTATACAGGTAAACTTAACTGGATCGGGTCTGCCGACATGTCACCATGGTGTGTACCTAGCATAAGAGCATCACCTACTCCATACTTCCTACAATGGCACGTAACCCTCAGTTACTGACATCCTGAAGCAGCAATGCTTCTACACACCAGGTATTTGTATTTCATTGTCCTGTAGAGTAATTAACATTGTTTCTGTGTTTCTATGTTCTGTGCTGCAGAACCCTTATGGCACCATATAAATAATAATAATTAGATGATGTGCACAGTTTCGTCTGGACAAAGATGTGCTGGTGTAACATTTTACCCTTTTCAACACCTTCGGAGTTCAATCCCTGCTTCATGGGTGGCTGCAAATAACTATCAGTTTCCAAACCATCCAGCGGGTCACATGTTCCAGGTCACCCAGCAGGTGCACAGATATTGTTCACCAACTATCACATTTTCCGGAACACAGTGGTGATGATGCATTGTAAATGGCAAGCAGACATTTTGCAACATGAACCCGGAACCAATTACAAAGCCAAAAACGCCACATTTCTGAAATTCTACAGATCAAGACCTTTAATTGGTATTTGATGTGCCCTTTTTAGACAATGGCATCATAGAAATAGGCTATTAATTTATCAATCACATTTTCTACAAGTTTTTTCAACCAATTACATTACAGACCCAAATCTATTGAGGGGCAGACAACAAAAGGTTTAATAAGCACGATAACTATTTGTCATATAGGCAGTATTTGGCAAAGTAGTGGGGACACTACAGCAATCATATTAGTAAAATGTTTACAATTAGATTTTGAGACCAAAATCATGTCACTCCAGTAAAATGGTACTTAATTATAGATAAAACGTAAGATAAGCCATTTATAGTGGCGGTAATGAGATGAACTCTGCAATGGTTTGGAACGCCAATTCAGTTGTCTTACACCAAAATGGTCTCAAAACTGATGTTCATGCTAATTAGACAGGCGGCAAAATCATCGATAAACCACATCGATTAGCTGGTATTTGGGGCAGATAAGTGCAATCTGCCAGTATGTGCTTCTGATCGCTGTAACAGGACTCCATGTAACGAATCTGTGTAATTTGATGATAAAACATGCATGTATACATTTGCATATAGACCCAGATGCTTGGAATCAGGCAAGTGACGGGACGCACCTGTACAGCGGCATAACATGCAATTGTTAAGCACCAAGTATTTTTGGCGAGAGAGAAGCATTTCAGCAGATCTGCGGGTACCTGGGCTGGTTCCCATGCAAGCTCGGGAGTGTAGACGGCATTGCTGGGACACCCTAACCTCTGGTTCACTTATACTTGTGTATAAGCAGCTTTCCATACACACTGCATAACTTAACCCTTTAACTGATATGTTACTAACAAGAATTACCAGTTGTGCCAACCATCTACACCGTTTTAGGGCTATATTAATAACCAGCAATTAGTATAGGTTTTAGGTTGTTGCTTTAATGTAAAAGGACCATACAAGGTCACAAAACATTCACACAAAAAAAGACACCTAATTAGTACGGAAGCCCAGAAATTTATGAACTACAAAGGAAATGTGCGATGTTCCTGGCATGACATTTTTAATGTATAAGACAAGGGCCAATATTTTTGCTGCTGGGAAAATGTATTTCATTTGAAACAACAGCAGCTACAAAGTTCTTTGGTAGTAATATAATAATTATAGATGGTGTAATGGTAATATTACTGCCTCACAGAACTGAAATCTTGGGTTCCATTCCCACCAGAGCCATAACTGTGTGGAGATTGTATAGATTCTCTGTGCTTGAGTGGGTTTGCTCCGGAATGAGGTGCTCTGGGTTCTTCCAACAAATAATAAGCCGGTAAGTTAATTGGCTTCCAACAAAATATAACCTACTGTGTATGTGTGTGCATGTACAGTACATGTGGTAGGGAATACAGATTGTAAGCTACACTACTGCAGGGAAGATGTGAATGGCTGAATCTTGTCTGTAAAAGCACTGCAGAATGTGTGTGCAGTAACAAATATGAAATAAAGCTAAAATCGAGTATACAGCACTTGACTAAGATGAACACTTTTTGTTTTGTGACATCCTAGAAGTAGATTGCAACATTTAGGAAGGATAAGTATACAAAGTAAGGTGCTAAATGTGCAACAATGTACACTGATCCAACATGACACTTTGCATGCCCCAAAGGAACTCCATTCCAGGTTGATCATGTATCACAAATTGGACATCTACCGTATCAATAAAAGCTGAGAGGGGAACTGTTAAATCTATGTATACTCCAAGTAAAATTAGTGGCATGGCACTGGATACAGTGCCTTGTTTAGTTGGGAGGGAAGGGATATCCCCGATGCAGTTATAGGGACTGTGCAAATCACACCGGCACTCATGGCTCTTACCGGAATCTATAGGAGAGCTACAGCCCAAAGCCGGGTTGTTACCATCTTATATGTTGATAAACAGAGAGGACAAATGGTTAATGGAGGCCACAAAGAATAGGATACAGTAGGTTCTTGCTTCACTAGAGTGCTATATTAACGGGACATAATAAAAAGGATTGGACAAAGAAAAACATAGAACCTAGAATAAGAGAAGTTTGACAGAGAAATGAAAAAACACAAAACATTAAGTTATTAGTAAATAAAACAGAAAAAGTGAAACAGAAACAAAAGCAGGAAAGTTAAACACAAGCATCCTAAAGACAGGGAACTGAGGGATAGGTGTATGAAGCAGTGAATAAAATGGAGAAGTAAACAAGTGGAGTAGATGCCCATAGCAACCAATCAGCTGCTACGTATACATTTATACAATACACTTGATAAATGTTACTTCACAGCTGATTGGTTTCCATGGGCAATTTCTCCACTGACACACATCTCCACTCTTGTCACTGCTAAATACATCTCCCTGTGAGGAGCCAATGAAGACCAGACAGAAGAGAAAAGTGTGACGGAATGATGAAGGAACCATACCTTGCCCTCCAGGGTACATACAGCGAAACGCCCGTCCTAGTTCTTCAGCCTGTACTCGCCCAGCTGGCGTCAGTTCACCACCCCATTTCAACACTAGTAACAAAGAGGGGGAATCCTTGCGGGCATCTATAAAGACAGACCATTATTTGTGAGCATTTCAGTATCACCGCGCAGGAGACAACTAAGTCACCAACTTCTAATCCCTTGAATACATCATTCAAAAAATTGTGAAGAGGAATAACCCATTCCATGGCATCATGTAGAGACAACCAATGCGTTCATAACATGCCTTCACGGTCTCACCTTCATCCTCGCTGGATGACTTTGGATGCCCATGGGGCAGATAGGTCAGCTGCACTTTCCTATTAATACCAGAAAAATGACCATACCTGGAAAATAAAATACAACATGGTTATGAAATCCAAGCAAATCTGCATATGTGCATATATATGTGTGTCCAGAGCCATGCACGCATTGCCAACTTATTTCATTTACACTGGGTAAAGGTTCGAAATCAGCATCAGATATACATCATATACTGGATATTTTGACATGATGTGGGGGGTGAAATGAATGGGGATTTCCCTTTATCAGAAGACCAGTTAGTGACACGCAGTAATACGCAGATATTACAGTCATATAAATCCCTACTGACTTTCTTACTGGATAAAGCTGAAATGTCCACACACACCTGAAAATATGTTCAAGCTCTTTTCATTAGAGGATGGCGATAATGTGACACAAAATGTGTGGAAACCTCTCACAGACTCGGGAAAGGTTATAGTAAACATTTTTGCCTCCGTTATGTTATATTTTCTCAATAATAGACAATACTGAGCATTTTCAATAGGATACTACAGCATTTTCTCTCAGCAAATATATAAGGGTACAGTACAATTGACCGTGGCAAACCTCACTATAGCTGGTAAGGCCACAGAACTGATGTGCTGTGACACAGTATAAACACCTGTTTAGTTTACATACATGGATAAATGAAAAAAGATATTGTCCTTTCACTTTTATTTTATGCAAAGCTGCAACACAATTCCTCGTATTGAAACAATCTTCGTATATAAATAATGTTGGCAGTAGGGGGCACTGTGTGCACACAAAGCAATTCAAAAGCAAGTGACGTCTAACCACTGGCACAGAAAAAGCCAGGCTCAGATACAGACTTGCAGCATTATAGGAAAACCACGTGCACACTCCTGCTTTATCCAATGTAAAAATGGTATTACTTCACTTCCTTACTGACGAGCGTGGAAACTTCACTGAATCACAGCTTGTGCCTGTCTCTTCCAGCCACGTGATATACAGTATATATACTTGGCATGTCTAGTGTTAATTCTAGCACCTTGAATCTTTCAAAGCACATACAGATCCTCTTCCCCGCTGGGCGGCTTCTAGCACTATCTGGTCTGCATATCAGTGCTGAAATAATATAATATAATAATATAGTGCGTGTGATAGAAGCACCACAGAAGAGCGCAACACCCCAGGCAGGGAGGAGGCACTGCACAGGTTTTGGAAGATGCAGGGTGCTACAATGAACACGAGGTAGAACCATAATGCTTGTAGACCAAGTGACCGTATTCCCCATGAACAGGACAGGGACTGTGTGTATAAACAGAAGCGATTAAAGCTTAATGACCTTAACATTATGGTTCTACCTAGTGTTCACCTAGTCAAAAAGTCGACATGGGGTTATTCCCTTTTTTTGAGCAGACAGGCGGTATTTCATGCCCTACCATCCACTAGGGCGTGGTGGAAGAATAAAATTGTGTGCTGAGCATAGAGCTAGTACAGTTACCTCTCCTGCTGTGATTGTTGCTGAATTTAGACCAGATCTATAAACTGTGCACCGGTGGCCACCCAGATGGTGATGAAAGGGTTAAGCAGCTCCCAGCTTGGTTAGCACTCCAATTCTTGCCTGCTCTGGATCCGCCTTCAGAATATTCACCACAGGGTTAATAGATGAGCACTGGTACCTATAGCATGAAACCCTACGCGTTTCACTGCCTTACAACTTTGGCGGATACTTTGAGGAAGCTGCAGAGATTGTAAGGCGGAGAAATGCGTACGGGTTCATGCTATAACCCTGTGGTGAATATTCTGAGGGCGGATCCAGAGCAGGCAAGAATTGGAGTGCTAACCAAGCCCGGGAGCTGTCTAACCCTTTCATCACCATCCGGGTGGCCACCCATTCACAGTTTTATACATCTGGTCTAAATCCAGCAACATTCATGGAATATGTGAGCTGGGCTTATCTAGCAGATCAGAATGAGGGTCAAAGAAACATTTAAAAAGCCGAGAAACGTGGAAGACATTAAAATAAATCCTATGTCATGCATCCTGGCACCTAAAGACTCGGGGACACCCTGTCTAAATGGGTGAATTAATGCAGAAGCATAAAATATATTTTAGTTCACTTTCTTAAAATCCAAAGAGAAAAAAAAACAACACTGTTTTTGCCTGTTTTGAGTAAAACTTTCATTGCCCTGTGAGATGTATGATATCTTCTGTCCATTTAAAAGTTTTCTAGAAAAAAAATTATAATAATAAAAGGGGATTTTGTTAAGAACTTACTGTTCAAACCCCTTTTTTTGAGTCCATTCTGGCGACACAGCTAACCTTGGGATGTAGTAGGGTCCGCAGGAGCAAAGGCACCTATGCGGACTTCTTTTGGAAGCAGGATCCTCCCTTCTGCATCCCAGAATGCTTCAGTTCAACTTCAAAACCCCACTAGGATACACAACTCAGTACAATGCCTGAACATCTTATATGCACAATCAATATAAGCATTGTACGTGAAGGAACAGGTCGACCTACCTTGGTGTAAGCATAAGCAATCACTGACCTCAACCATCTGGCAAAGGTCTGTTTAGAAGCAGGCCACCCAATCTTATGCACATCATACAACACCAAAAGCAAAGATTTGCAAATGTCCTTTACTCTTTCAACATATATCAGCAAGCGCGAACAACGTCCAACTTTATTAATTTGTCCCGATTTCTAACCCCTTCAGGAAGGGAAAACACTGGGAGCACAATCTCCTGGTTCAAATGAAAAGAAGATACTACCTTAGGTAGAAGCTTAGGAACTGTTCGAAGCACAGGCCTATCTTCATGAAAAATAAAAAAGGGAGACTTGCAAGACAAAGCTCCCAACTCCGAAACACGCTTAGCCGAAGCAATGGCTAACAAAAAGGTAAGTTTCCATAAAACAAATTTAAGATCAGCCGATCTTAATGGTTCAAAAGGAGGATTTTGTAAAACTGACAATACTAAAGACAAAACCCAAGGCGCCACTGGCTGCCTATAAGGGGGTTTTAGTCTCGTCACACCTTGTAAAAAGGTCTGAACCTCAGGTAACAGAGCCACTCTTTTCTGAAAGAAAATCGATAACGCCGAAATCTGCACCTTTAAGGATTGTAGGCACAGCCCGCCAAAAATCCATCCTGAAGAAACTCCAACAGTCTAGAAATCTTGAACCTAGAGGTATGCACCCTCTGACGTTCACACCACCTGATGTAAATCTTCCATACTCATGGTAATTTGCAGATGACACCGGCTTGCAAGCTCTAAGCATGGTCTGGATAACTGCATCAGATAACCCCTTCTTTTTCAATAAGGAGGTTTCATAAGCCAAGCCGTCAAAATTGAGACGAGCTAGGTCCAGGTGAAGAAACGTTCCTTGTCTTAACAAATCCGGTCAAAGTGGCAGACTCCAAGAGTCCCTTGACCACCTCAGTATGTCTGAGTACCAGGACCTCCTGGGCGAATCCGGTGCAATCAGAATAGCTTGTACCTTCTGAGACCTTATTCTCTTCAGCACCCGTGGAATCATCGGGAATGGTGGAAACACGTAGACCAGTTGGAACTGCCAAGGAACAGTCATGGCATCCACTGCCCAAGCGACTGGGTTCCTGGTTCGAGAACAAAACCTGGGAACATGACAGTTGCTCCCGGACGCCATTAAATCCACTTCCGGGAGCCCCCAACGCTCCACTAGGCTCTGAAACACTTCTGGATGAAGTGTCCACTCTCCTTCCAGCAGATCAGCCCTGCTGAGGAAATCCGCTTCCACATTCCGGATCCCCGGAATGAATACAGCAGACAGAGCAAGAATGGTCTATTCTGCCCACCTGAAAATCCGTGAGACTTCCTGCATAGCCATCTTGCTGCGAGTCCCGCCTTGATGATTCAAGTAAGCCACAGCCGTGGCATTGTCTGACTGTACACGCACAGGAAATCCTCTCAGAAGATCCTCCGCCTGCAGAAGAGTGTTCCAAACCACTCAGTTCCAATATGTTGATCGGCAGCCTTGATTCCTCCTTGGACCATCAAACCTGCAGCCTTAGATGAAGGGCTACTGCCCCCCAGCCCCTGAGACTTGCATCGGTCATAATAACCAGCCAATCCCACAATTGGAGGGAGCGTCCCATCTGCAAAGTGTCCAGTTCCATCCACCACATTACAGACTCCCTTGTCTACTGAGATAGCAACAACCTTTCCTTCTTCATGGTCTTCGCGTTCCCTGACCCACTAGAATATTGCACTGGAAAATTCTCAAGTGAAACCTCGCAAACAGTGGCGTCTCCACCATCTTGCCCAGTAGCTGCACTCCCTGCCAAACCGTCGTGCTCGAAGAACGCAGGATCTGTAACACCCAACCCTGGTCTTGCAAAAACTGAGTCGCAATCTTCAGATGTTCCAGGAGCTTCTCCTCTGAATTATACCTTACAGGAGGTCATCCAGGTAAGGTATAATTACGATGCCTTGCAACCTTAGAGCTGCTGCCATTATTTTGGTAGACCCTCGGGACCGTGGCCAGCCCAAACTGAAGATGCAACTCTCCTATTGCAAAAGCATAGTAAGGACTGATGTTCCTTGCAAATGGGTACATGCAGATAAGCATCTTGGATGTCCGCTGATGCTAGAAACTCCCCCGGCTCTATGCTCAAAAGCACTGACAGAAGGGATTCCATGTGAAAATGATCCACCCATAGATGCAAATTTAAAGACTTTAAATTTAGAATGGGTCGGAAGGACCCGACTGGCTTGGGTACCAGGAAAAGAGTTGAATAAAACCCTCTCTTCCTCTCCTCCTGAGGTACCGGGACCACCACGCCCTTGCCTATGAGAAACGTTGCCGCTACCAACAGTGCAGACCGCATACGCGCTTCTCGCGGCAAGGGAGTAGGAAGAAATCTCCTTCGGGGACCACTCCTTAGATTTATCCTGTAGCCCTGGGAGACAATAGAATAGACCCAAGGATCCATGGCAGAACTCTTCCACCTGTCCCGAAACTGCAGGAGGCGGCCCCCCACTCTAATTGCAGAACGGGGAGTCTCCGCCCCGTCATGCAGAGGATTTATCCTCTCCTTTGGACACAGTTTTCTTCGAGAAGGCTCCAAAACGTGATCTGGGTCCCTTCCACTTACTGGCTGGAACCGTCCTCTACCTGCCTGTCCTCTGCTTGAAGCTCCCCCCCGAAAGGAAGAACAAAAAGATTGTTTAAAAACTCCAAATTTTTAACTGGCAGACTTTGACGTAGTAGGAAGAAAGGTACTTTTGCCCCCTGTGGCTTGCTTTATAATATCCTCAAGCTCTGAGCCAAAGAGGAGTTCACCCTTAAAGGCCAAAGACTCAAGTGACTTCTTTGACTCGCTATCCGCCTCCCAAGACTTAAGCCAAAGAGCAAGTCTGATATAGATGTAGCAGACACCTTAGACGTCATCTTGGCGCCTTCCTCACCAGCCTCACAAATATATTCCGCTGCACATCTAAGCTTCTCTGCCAAAAGAAAAGCCTTGGATTCCAGCTGAAGCAGATATTCCAAGGCCTCAGCCCACTAAATCATCGCCTTGGAAACCCAAGCCAATGCAATTATGGGACGAAGGGTGAAGCCCACACCTTCAAATACCGTCGTAAGGAATCCTTCCATTATTTTATCAACAGGATCCCTAAAAGCCGCACCACCCTGTACAGGAAGTGATAACTTTGATAACCTAGCCACGGGAGCATCTACTAAGGGAACCTTCTCCCATAATTTAACATGGCTCTCTGGCATAGGATACAAATTTGTATATCTCCTGGACATAGTAAATTTTTTGTCAGGATACTTCCATGCTGTTTCCAACAAGGATACCATGCCCTCATCCGAGGGAAAGGTCACAGAGTCCCTGCGAACCTTTTTAAACACACAATGTGCTGGCACTCTGACCTCTTCCGACAGATTTAATTTCTGCCTAACAGCACAAATTAAATCCTCAATGCCCGGCACAGAAACATCTTCCTCATTCTGTCCACAGGGCACCTCTTCTTCACATACACCCTCCTCTTCAGAATCCATATTCAACAGGGGAGAAGACGATAATGGGTGTCTATTAGCAACACTATCAGAGTTTCTAGCAAACTGCTCCATAAACACATTTAGTTTATGTACCCCCTGTGCAGTATCCTGCATAAACTGCACCAACGTTAAGTCCCCCTGAGATGGGGTAATGGAGCCCAGTGAAGTCTGGGAGTAAGAAACACGGCCAGGAGACTTTCCCAAGTTCTCATTTTGCCTGTCTAAAGCCTTAACCAAGGCATCCATAGACCTCCCCAACGCAGCTGCCCACCCAAGTTCAGATTGCTCAGGCCTCTGGGCTTGTGCACCGCTGGGCACAGACTCACAAGAGGGGCACAAATTCCCTTGATCCATCTGTTCACATGTTAATTTAACCCCACAGAATTTGCAGTTAACCAACATGGCCGGCGCTCTCTCCCCTAATGCAGCAGAAGTACACCCTTCAGTCATAACTAAAGCACAGTGCACAATGCCAGGCAAATGTACAGAATTGTGTAACAGTGTACTTATCTGTCTGCAAAAAACGCCACCAAATATCCTCTGCGAACAGCAGGGGGAAAGCGATGTCCAAGGAGAAACTTTTCCTCTGTGCTGTGTCTGAGAAACCCTGCTTCAGCTCTGCAGCCTGGAGAGAAAAGGGCGCCAACAGACAGAGCAGAAAGAGACCAAGTCTCTGCATCAGCAGGGAAGATAGGCCTTTCGGCGCCTTACCCCCTTCAGTCGCTCCCACTGGTGTATTCTCCTTCCTTCCAGTGCCTCCCCTTCTTCCTGGGATCACTTGGAAGTGTCCAACACCGCTGGACTCCTGTAACAGACTTCACCTCCCCTAGGGGATTTCAGTCTGTAAGCCCTGCAAGATGGTGGCCGCCATCGCAAGGAGTCCATCCCCCATGATCCCCCTCTACATAGGGAGCCAGGTTAGTACCCCCCAGAGGCCAGGAAAAACTTATTTAAAAAGAGGTTTAAAAGCTGTGCAGAGGGAGCAGACAACTTCCCTCTGCACACTGACAGCTGACAGGATGCGCTTCTGTCAGCCTCTGCTGCGCTCTCAGTGTGTGGGACCTTCTGTACAGAAGTAACACACTGTGCATTAATAAAAAAAATAAACACCTAGCTATACTATTCCATCAGAAAAACAGCTGCAGTCAGCAGCCTAGTCAGCAAAGCAGCCACTCCGGTGGGCACCTAAAACGAACTGGGGCATTCTAGGATGCAGAAGGGAGGAGCCTACTTCCAAAAGAAGTCAGCATAGGTGCCTTTGCTCCTGCGGACCCTACTACATCCCAAGGTTAGCTGTGTCACCAGGATGGACGAAAGAGAAAAAGTAACTAGTAACTTAACTTTTGCAGATCTCTTAAATAAGAAATGCAGAGCCTCTATGTGGCTTACTGGTGTATAACTATGTGAAACCCGTTTATATATTGGTAAATGGGCAGCCTAATAAGTGACCATAAGGGGTCTATTCAATTAAATGCAAAAGGTGCAAGGAGCCGTTGCCATGGCATTTAAACACCGGCATCGGCACCCGATCTTGCCCCCTTCACAGGCTGGTTTAGCCTGAATTCGCTGAAAATTGCTCACTACCCTATGAGTCAGTGAGCACTTTTCTATGAATTATGGCCGCTCTACAATGAAGTCATCGCAGCTAATAGAAACGACCCACAGACAAAACAGCAAATCCTTAAAAAAAAAAAAAAAAGACCTGATATACTGGCCTACAATTACTTGAGCGTTACCACACCCAATCACATCACCTCAGCTAGCATACATTGAGATGCCTGGCATGAGTGAGCCGCCGGGGCCTATGCAGCTCTACTAACAGCAGGCCTCTTTTTTGACGCAATGCCACTAGGACATACAACGAGACTTTGCTGGTTAATATGACACTTGCATTTTGTGTTTGATATACAAAGATATACAAGGACACATCTGTACATACAGAATATGAATAGAGATTATCAATGCAGCTTGCTGTGCACTTTACCCTCACAGGCTAATGTTCTGTACACACATGTACAATCATCACACTTAACCAAATTGCTGATCTAATTTGCACCCTATTGGTCTAAAATAGCAGATAAAATAGCACAAAGGCAGCAGCAGTATATAGGCAATGTCATCAGCAATGTGTACATCTATTTTCATCAGATTCGATAGTACAATATCGGAGTAAATGTGTAACTACACATAAGATGCAACATTATTCAAAGTGTACACAGACTCTTAAGATATTTAGTTTGAACAGGTCAAAAATTGAAATCCCAGACGATGTACACGGATGATGATAATGATAAAGGAACTGAAAAACCACTTACATTTCCAGAACCGTTTTCAGCTGTTCCAGCTTGGATTTTCGCTCTTCTATCTCACAGTCATTGTGGCTTCCAAGTTCTGATAGGAGCAATCTTGCTATGTCCAGCACTTCCTGTAATCAGAAGCAGCAGCCACGGAGTTCGGTGCCAAAGTGAAGTAATTTTACTTAAGCAGAGAAAACAATATGGAGACTACCACTCATGCAGTATTAATAAATGAAGCTAATGTAAAACAGATCAGAGGTTCCCAGACTTGGCCCTCAAGGCATCCTATTGGCCCAGGTTTTAAGTATATCTATGTTTAACCACAGGTGACTAAATTAGTACCTCATTCAGTTTGATTTATCCATATGTGCTGAGCCACGGATATCTTAAAAACCTGGACTATTACGGTGGGTACACACTAGAACGATATCGTCCTGATCTGTAGTTTGTGGGAAAATCAGAATGGCAAACCAGGCACATCGTTAAGTGTATATGCCTGATCTCATCCACGGTTGTGGACGAGATAGTCTGGTCCACCCTTCTACAGGGGCAATGATGCCATGCTGCTTAATGGCTGTACACACAGTGTGATTGCCTTGCAGAATCGGGATCGAAACGCACAGCAAGGCAAAAACATTAGATTACAGATCTGTACTATATAGGGCTGTATTTAATGCGTCCGGCGAGGGGGTTCAACGGCGAGGATCACCGAAAACAAGCGACACTCGCCGTTTAACCCCCATCCCGGCCGCTCAGCCTATTCTACGTTCCAGGGGAATCCTCACTGTTGGAGGACAGCAAGGAGTTCCCCAAACAGCGAGGCTCATGGTTGAGCATGCTGCATTTAGCCATGAACCTTGCTGTTTTAGCAGCCGCACACGCCATTTCCCCATCGGTGCAAAAACCTAGCGAGGCGGAAACGGCGTGTGCAGGGGGTCAGCTGAATATGGGCCCTGAGAGTTGTGGCAGCGAGCAGTCAGCACTGCTCGCTGTCACAGCTCTCAAAAATCATTGAATACACCCCATAGTCTTGCCTGTATAATCTATTTTTCTATTAGATTTCAATGTCACGGGGCCGCGCATCGTGACTAAATCGAAATCAAATGCGTTCAATTCTATTCAATTTGATTTTGATTCTGCTTATACGAGTAAAATTGAATAGAGAAATAGACCAAATTGAACCGTGTGTACGGGGAATAACAGTGATTTGAGGACGGCATTTGAGAACCTCTGACACAGATGATATTTCTACAAGCCAACTTTTACTTCCCCTATGTACATGGCTGTATAGTCTGTATAGTGTAACCAAGTACACCTGACCTTCACTCAGAAAGGTATCATACCTGCAGTTGCTCTGGCTTCTTTAGCTTCAACTTTCCTGTTTTGTAACCATCATAATGTTCAAACAATTCAAAGAACCTGATTGCACAAAAACACAATCATAAATAAGTAATCTTGCAAAATAGACCAGTGCCACCAATCAGAGGCTTCCTGCAAACCTGTGTGCTCCCAGTCTGGCTGTCTCTGCATCGTTCATCCGGGGAGATGTTTCAAAAGGTCATCATGTAGTTTTAAGCATAATAACCACAGAAAATTCTACATTGTTATTAGCAGAAATTTTTTAGCATACTCGAATGAGAGCGGACAACTGATTGGTTGATGTGCAGTATAGATCATTATAGGTGTAAAGTTTTATTGGGTGTAAATGTAATATGAAAAGCGGACTATGGAAAAACATGCATGTTGGAAAGCAAGTGCCTTAGTTGTATTACTTAGTTACCTAGAATGCCGGACCTCCATCTTCATCTTCTGCTTTGGTGTGCGGTCGCCATGCCGGATTATTGCAATCACACATCGCAACTCCATCCTAAATCATTACACAAAGATAAAGGTCACTATACTATGTACATCGCATCATTGATTTGTGCATATCACAGAAAGACAATTTTCCTTCTTCACTTTCCAATGCAAAGCCTAGCCACTTCCATGTACCCCAAAGCCACTCTCTCTGGAACTTCCTCATCTGTGAGATTCTAACTTTCTTGCATGTGACCACCTTTTTTGTTATACCATGGCCACCTCTCCCCTGAGTTGTCCAGGGCTTCATACTAAACCACCAGACTCTTCTTGCTCCATTACCTGGTGCCATCACAACTAACTTTCCTTCTCCTATGAAGAAACTTACTTTTGCCATTACACAAGACTACTGCAATCCTATATCTCACTCCACTCAATTGCTGGGAACTATTTGCCATGTGTTGCAGCGAACCCAGCCATTCAGAGTGGGTAACCTCTCTGTAAATGCATGACTCACAACTATTCATGTAATCAAGACCATGTGTAAAAACAGTTTTGGACTTTGTGTGCAGGAAATCCCACTGTTAACAGCGGGAGCAGTCAGCGACGTGAGCAAAAAGAAACACAATATCCCCGTTACTAACACATAAGGATCAAAATGTGAAGTACTGCTGCTAGAAAGAGCATTTGCCATAACAACAGAATGGCTTAGAACACTCTATGGCAGATCGATGATGTATATTAAAGGGAAACGCAACACAGTAATCAATACTGAAACTCGTACTTAAAATATGTCTTTAGGATTTCATCATTCTTTTCTCCCAAATGTTTTATTATAACACAAACGTGAACACCAGATCAATGTAAATCCAGACATATGGTCCATCATAGAGATAAGTATCATGTCACTCACATTGTGCCAGATGTAGTTGGTACAATGGGAATATCCTCGGCCTCTGTTGGTATGGACCAGGGAATATGGAACTGTGGTGCAAGCTCCCTCATTATTATATTCCTAAATAGAAGCAAAACGTGGTTATAAGACAACATTACCACAACATACCTTCAGAACATTATTTTCCATAACCAAAGTAGTGGCCACCTATCGAGCAGCAAGCTCCTCCCATCTGCTATATGGTAGAGGAGACATTTATAGGGATCTGTAGTTTCTATATAAACTAGTATTGTAAAAGAGTAACAGAGAACGTGTTGGCTGTGAACTCACCCAAGTATTTTGGCACAGTCATCATAGTATTTCATAGAATTCTTCACAAAACTGAAGCCGTTGACATCACAAACAAACGAATGGCCGTTGGCTCTCAACAAGTCAAACCCGCAAACTGTTTGCTGAAACGTATATAGAAATATTCAGATTATGATTGTTTCTCAATATACACATGCTGAACCAGCCATCTAGATAATGCACTAGGTTAGGGAAGACCACCATAACCAGCTGCTAGCAATGGGCATGTAGCTTACTGGTCATCATTTTTATATGCATTTACGTGTACAGTATTGCTGGTTAGATGTTCCCTTTGATCATATACTGTATGATATGATCATATAATAACTCTGGCTACTGCTGTTCAGCAAGATTCCCAAAGGTTCAATAACTATCATCTGGCTAGTTTTATACAGACCTCCTTCAAAATAGTAATATACTATTTCTGTTATTATTCACAATGCCCACATCCAATCCGGGGGACAAGCTCTTCCCAATAAATATTGCACTTGAATCCTCTTTTGAGCCAAGTATTTAGCTTACAACAGACAGATCTCTTTATATGATTTACCCAAATACAGTAAAACGGAGAAAAGAAGACAGCACCTAACCTTAAAAGCCAAGCAGACTTTACGTGCAACCAGCTTCTCCATGGCAGTTAGCATGACAGGGTAGCGGATTTCCTTGCCTTCGCTGTCCCGCTCCACTTTCCCATCCAAAGCTGGAGATTTACGGGCCTCTGCATGGGCGTAATCGGGACCAACAGTATAAACCTAAAAGAATATTTAAAGATAATTATTGTTGGATTTATCAGCTTCCTTGGCACAGCTATTGCAGACAGCAATGCCTTTTATTTGTACCTTAACATCTGTACCATCAGTTGGCATGAATTCTTCATAAATGTAAGATCCAGTCTTCCGAACACTGCTCTCTGGGGAGTAAACACTGCTGCGACTGCCGATCTAATGGCAAACACAAGAACACCCATTGAAACAATACAGGTCATTACACAGCTGCAAATTACAATATGTTCTGCAACTATATTAGCAAAGTCTGAAGGTGACATTTCAAAGGTAGTAAAATACAGAACTAGTTACAGGTCATCATATGATTAGAGAAAATGACAAACATTTCATAGCAGATGCTGTATTTATATACAGAGAACACTAAAAAGTTAAATGGCAGCATGGCGTAAATACTATTTCCTGTTTATAGGAGGCTGATCACTGGACACTATCAACAGGTCTTCTTCAGGGTATGGACTGGGCTGCACGTCCTTCATCTCTGAAATAACATGTATCACCACAAGTGGGTGAGTTGGTGCATGTGCTGCTAACTGGTTGTCTCGAGACAAGCCTCCACATAGAACACAACGCAGGCAGGATATGAGAGTCTCTGCTGGAGCTACTTACCTTCCTGAATAGCCGCTGGCTGCCGCCTCCGGCAGAGGTTGGGTAATAGATATATACATTGTGATCTTCTGCACTGACTGGCTTTTCTACAAAGGGTTTGGGGAAGATTTCTCCATTTACTTCGACCTGGTCTTCTCCTTCCACTAGGTTACATTCTGTCGGTAGAGAGTCACAAGTATCACAGATTAAAATGAACTTCTAATGGACAATATAAAATATTCATACCAGCCATATTTGTGCCAAATATCTAATATACACAGGTACATACATCTGATCTGAACATGCTACTGGAAACCTTGGATAAAGAAACCTATAAAAACTGCACATTTCCCCAAGCAGTGGAACACTACAACAATCCCTGCACTGCAAATGTAGTGATGTACCTGTGACTACAATCAACTGCATGCATTTCTAGACAGGACTACAGCTTTCAGCTATGCCATTGTTCTCCCTTTACTTGATCCTGATGCAAGACCCTCCATACTTACCATCTGGCTTATCAGGGTCTCGATTAAGTACAGCATAACGAGGAAGATCTATTCCCTCTTGCTGCAATATTCGGTACACTTCCCTCCTAGAGAAGTAGGAGACAGACACAATACCAAACATAAACATCCAAATAATACAGGAATATAGCATTGCATGTATTGTGCCTCCTTAAACATAAGGAAAACTATATAAAGCTTCTAAAAATATAAAGGGTTGATGTTGCCCATAACAACCAATCAGATTAGGTCTCATTTTCTAGGATGCAAAATGGAATTGATAGAGAGAAGCGGATTGGTAGCTTTAGCAATAATGTACCCCATTGATTAAATACAATGCTTTTTCTTATCATATTTCTACACAGTAAACGGTTTCAATATATAAAAAAGTTTTTTCATTACAGCTGCACAGGCGGTATCCGGACGCCGGGTCAATGGGGTCAGACGTGTAAAGCTAGTCAGCAGCCGCGAGAGTGGCAGTAACGATAGTTACACACCAGGGGCTGATCGGCGGGACCATTCAGGATTTTTTGGTGCCAGTCCACTTGGATCAGTCTTTACTACCCAAGTGCACATAGAGTAGAATAAAATAGTGTGCCGAGTGTAGCGAGGCACCATGCCTGAGTAGACACTGTGCACATACAGATGGAGCCGTTCTCATGTGAGCAGCTCCCATCGCGACTACGCCATGCGTCAGAATGGGGAGCGCATTCGTTGAGCCGCTCGCGTGCCCCATTCTCTGCAATGGACTGGCGAGAATGTGAGACTCCTGTGACATTCGGCACCAAAAAATCCTGAAAAAAAGTCCCGTCGTCCATGTGTCCGTTGACCATGGTCCCACCGATCAGCCGCCGGTGTCTAACTAGCGTTACTGCTGCACTAGCAGCCGCCGACTATCTTTACGTGTCTAACTAAACCGGGTGGACTAAGGGTGGTACCATGGTCGATCTAAACCCTGTTGACCTGCTATACCACAACCGCACAGGCTGGAATGTAATTTACACATGGAATTCGAATTTTACATTCAGATAACTTACAATGAAAAGAAAGTGCTAACGTGTAGTGTAACATGGGTGATTTTCAACAAAAGCTGCCTACCACTAATGCTGCCCATACACGCTGCTATGCGTGCTGTTCCGATGTGTGCTTTGAGGTGCGCGCTCCCGCGGCACCTCATCGCACAGTACAAAAAGTATGTGCTTGCACAAACTTTTTGTACTTAGGTTTCATCACATTGCATCGCATTGCATGCTCAACGTGTGCACAGGCAATGCAATGCAATCCGTGCTAGTACAGCACGGAAAGCACACCCTCATAGCAGCGTGTATGGGCTGCTTAAGCCATTGGCATATATTCAATGCCGTGGGCGAGCGGTGACTGCGAGCAGGACTTTTTGCTCGCAGTCACCGCTCACCCTGTCAGTATTCAACTGACCCCCCCTCATTCGCAAATTCCCCCTCGCTCCGTTTTTTGAGCGAGGGGGAATTTGCGAATGTGCCTCCAAAAACTGCGAGAATCGAGGCTAATTACAGCGAGTTTGCTGCACTAGCCGCGGCTCTCGCAGTTTAGGAGAATCCTCGCAGTTCTGTGACTGCGAGGATTCCCCCGGAACGTTGCATAGTGCGAGCGGCCGGCGCGGGGGTTAAACTGCGAGGATCACTGGTTTTCTGTGATCCTCGCAGTTTAACCCCCTCGCCGGCCGCTCGCACCGGCATTGAATACTGCACATTATCTTGATGCACAGGGGCAGAGAAACAAGTCAGATTAATATATGGATTATTATATAATTTGACCTACAGACCATGCTCCAGTCGGCATTAATATCCATGGAACAGGCAACGCGGACAAGCAGTACCCCGGAAGTGATCATCCACCGGGGACAAATAGCCTGGAGTAAACTGCATGCAGTGGCAGTCGAGTCTGAGAAGCATTTATCATGGAGGAGAAAGTTGCCATACAAATATCAGAGTACAGTATATACTGTCTCAGTTTACATATCTGCTTAACAAACAGTATCGGCATGGTATGGCTCGCATATTCAACTAAAGGTGCCCATACACGGTGCAATGCACACCGCGTGTTTAGAAGTAGATCGCATACAGTTCAAAACGCATGCGATGTGCTAAAGCAGCGTGTTTTGAACTAGATGCAATCTAGTTCAAAAAGTACGTGCAGCATTCACCCCTTGGAGAGGATTTAGCAGTGTAAAAAGAAATAATTATTAGTGGATAGCCCCGCCCCCAAGCGACAAGTACTGGCTGAAAAGGAAAGAACAGGAAGCATGCATGGCCTCTTTGCAATTTAATTAGATCTGTACAATTGTTTCAGGTTAAAAAACTGAAAGGAACATAAAACGGCAAATATAAAATGTATGGCCAGCCTAAAGAGCTGCCCTTTAAACGTGAAAATGAATACAAGCAAAGGGATCTGTATAAGCTGTGCGATAATGATTTATTCAGTTTCCAAAGAATCATTAGGCTGTGTATATGTACAAAGGATGATGACAAACAAACATTAAACAATAGAACAAAGCTGTACTATCTTGGCAATTTAATATGATGCAGCTGGTTACCAAAGCAACAATGGCTGTCTGAAACGAATGTAACACTAGTAAAAAATAAATAACTAATAATACATTCAGTTCTAGAGTGTTTACAGATATTAATATGAAGAAAAAGGGACAAAAGTGCAGTAAGTGAATGGAACCGGAAATCATATGAGGCTGTATTGGAAAAGTGGTGGTAAGTGACTTTGTGCACTGACGCCCTCCCAGTAAATGACGTAACCGTGAGGTGAAAAAACACCTTATCTCTTTATACCAAATAAAAGTGAGTGTAAATATAAAAAATTTACTCTCCTTATCTCACGTGTCTTCCCCTCATCAGAGGCTCTCCATTAATAGAAGTATGATGGAGACATGTAAAACAATAAGAATCCAAAATAGTATAATATTGTAAGGATAACAAATTTATTCAAAACATTTAAATAGGGAAAAATTATTTTTTTCTAAATACAGGGTAAAAATCAGATTAAAAAGACCACTATAAATTTATTTAGGATGGAGGTTTACCAGATTGTGGAGATAAAAGCGCCTGTAGAGAGATCTTTTTCTCACAAGGTAACACTGGTTTTCCGGATCAACCAGGCCTTCAACTTCAAACCAGAACTTCCTTGTTCCTTCTTCAAGCAGTATGTGGTTATACTGCTTGAAGAAGGAACAAGGAAGCTCCGATACGCGTTGCAGAAAGCTGTGAGTTTAGGAGGGAGGAATCCAGCATGCGGACTTTGGAGACACCTGAAGGCCTGGTTGATCCGGAAAACCAGTGTTACCTTGTGAGACAAAGTAAATCTCTCTACAGGCGCTTTTATCTCCACAATCTGGTAAACCTCCATCCTAAATAAATGAAAGACACATTATAGTGGTCTTTTTAATCTGATTCTTATCCTGTATTTAGAAAAAAAACATTTCCCTCTTTAAATGTTTTGAATAAATTTGTTATCCTTACAATATTATACTATATTGGATTCGTATTGTTTTACATGTCTCCATCATACTTATATTAATGGAGAGCCTCTGATGAGGTGAAGACACGTGAGATAAGGAGAGTAAACTTTATATTTACACTCACTTTTAATTTGGTATAAAGAGATATGGGGCCAAATGTAATAGGGTGAGAGTTTCAGAAAGTGAGAGATTTTGGGAGAGTTTTCCCCTGTTTTTGAAAGCAGCAATCAATTACACTGCAAAACCAGGTTGATTTTGCAATGTAATAAATTGCTGCTTTAAAAACATGGGAAAACTCTCCCAAAATCTCTCACTTTCTGAAACTCTCACCCTATTACATTTGGCCCATGGTGTTATTTCACCTCAGTTACGTCATTTACTGGGAGGGCGTCAGCGGTACAAAGTCACTTACTGTACCACCACTTTTCCAAAACGTTATATTTAGTTACTAAGGGAGTAACTCTAGTCACTGGTGCTGCAGACACTCAAATTCAGCGCCATAAGAGCATAGACTCAAACCATTTCAACATATGAGGCTGTATACCAGTGACAAAGTATGCTCAGGCTTACCTATTTATCTTTAGGTCCAGCACTAAAATCAGCGAATGGACCAAGCAAAAAGCAACCATAAAGTATTATAGTTATTTACTTCAAATAGATGTAATAACTCTAATGCAGATACAGTCATAACTGAATACAAACAGATTTTCCAGTATAATAGAGTTCCACACACGTTTCTGTGTGAAAGTGGAATACTTTGAAGAGGTCAGGATGTCGGAATACTGACAGCCAGCAAGCTTAACATGACCCGCCTCTGCATGCTTACTTTTAGAATGCAAACTGTCGGTAGCCTGGCATCATTGAAATTAGTACGTAGAGCATGTTGTTATATGTAAGCATGTTTTTCAGGTATAGTACAGGTTGAGTATCCCTTATCCAAAATGCTCGGGACCACGAGCATTCCGGATAAGGGAAAATTCCGGTTTTTGGAATAATTTTTTTTTTGCCATACTTACCTGCCCCTGGTGGGTCCCCGATGGTCCCTCGGCGTCCATGGAGTCCTCCGGCGTCCACGGCAGGCCACCAGCACCGTCTACGGCATCTCCAGCGGTCCCAGGAGTGCTTTGCGCAAGTTCCCAGGCGCGCCGGTGACGTCTCAGGCGCGCGCGTGCACTCGCGCAAAGCACTCCTGGGACCGCTGGAGACGCCGGAGAGGATGCGGAAGGCCTGCCGTGGACGCCGGAGGACTTGGTAAGTATTAAAAGAGGGTTAGAGGGGGGAAAAAAAACAAAAAAAAAATTTGAATTATTCCAAAAAAACACGGTTTTTGGAATAATTCGGATACGGGATGCCCGGATACGGGATACCCGACCTGTGGTTTAGTATCCCGTATCCGTATATCCGAAAACCAAAATATTACAAAAAACGTGTTTTTTCAGAGTATTTTTTCCCCTGCCCCTTTTTTCATACTTACCACGTCCCACGGCATCCACAGCTGCTTCAGGATCCTCTTCAGAGGCATCTCCAGTCCCAGGGGTGCATTGCATGGTGATGTCACCACTGCACCTGTTGAAGAGGATCCTAAAGCCAGCCGTGGATGCCGGGGGAAACCGTGGATGCCAGGGGACCATCGGGGCACAACCAGGGGACCAGGTAAGTATGTTAAAAAAAATATTCCTAAAACCGGAAAAATGCCTTAACCAAAATGCTTGTGGCCCCGAGCATTTCAGATAAGGGATACTCAACCTGTACTATAGCTTAATAAGTTAAAAATATAAAATGTCTCAACCATGTAAATATTATTAAAACATTATATAAAATGTATACTACTAAATTAATAAAGGTCCTATTTACCTGTCTTGGATGAAATATTGCATATCCAAGTCATTGATCAAGAACGGGTTGCGCAATTTTGAGTAAGCAACAGCTTTATCCAGTGGAAATCCTAAAGATAAAGATTATTAACCTTATTAGTCCCATTGACATCATCAGAGTCCATCAGATATCACACAGCATAGTACACAGTAGATGTCATTTGCAATTGTATCAATACAATACATACTAACCTCCGCATCCCATAGGAGGTATGTAATCATAATGTGAGCAGCTATCAGAAGATAACTGAATACGGGCCATAAAGTTTCTGTAAGTCACATACTTGAATATAAAATACCAACTCGTATGGATTCAAAAGGATCACTTATTCACAAAATGGTACTCTTTACCTAGAAGGGCGCCCACGATTTTGATCGTGGGCATCGTTAGTAAAAAATCGCGGGCATTACATGCACTAAAAAATCGGGTGCGATGCGACCGACGCGATGCCCGCGATTTCCCATAGGGAACAATGTTAAATGTCCCAATTGACCCGATTTTACTGTTCAATGTCTCAATTGACCCGATTTTTTCCATAGGAAACAATGTTAAATGGCCCACAGAGGCCAAATAGGCACCCTGAAGTGTGAAATGGCCCCCCCAATTGTTAACGCCACCCCACGATGAACGTGAACCCGAAGCGTGGCGAGCGCAGCGAGCCCGCACGGGGCGGCGGTACGCGTCCTACGACCTTTTCATACCCCCACTATCCACGTCGGCATGGAGTCGAGAATAGAAAGTGTGGCGAGCGCAGCGAGCCACCGAGCCCGAAGCGTGGCGAGCGCAGCTAGCCCCGCGGACAGCTGTGAAGCCCGCGAGGGGACGCGTATACCTGGGCGCCCTTCTTGGTAAAGAGTACCCACAAAATATGTACTTGGAAATATATACATGGTGGAATCCTTATAGAAATGCAATATAAAGGAAGTTTGGAGGACCACAAAGAGTAGCATTTGTATAACACAACAGGTTACACTCAGTCTCTAGCTGATATTTTATTTTAAATGACATCCATCCAAACAGACAATGAATCCAACCAGTACAGTAGTTCGGACAAGGTTCATGAAAATGCATGCAAACAAATCCTATAATGGGATGATGACCAAAGGTTGAGTTGACCCCAATTGCATCCCAAATCACAGGCACAAAATGTGTAATTTAAAAAAAAATATTGCAATCATAAACATATGCATAACTGCTAACATTGCAAGATGCAAATGGGTCAACACCAATAGTATATGTGCCTGGAACGCCAGGCCTATATCACTACATGTTTGTGACCATATGTTTTAGTTGCAGGACATACTATTGCTATAAAGCTATAAAAATAAAAAGTGAACTAGATCAAAAGAGACCGTAAAACTCATGCACTGTGACCAACAGGAAAACAGGCAGCCATCAGATGTCACCTGACATCCGCCATTACTCCAGTACATGCAGTGGCATCCAATCATAACTTGTTCACTGTATGCCTGACGACGGAGTTTAGCGCTCCGAAACGTTGCAATAAACACAGAAGCACCAACTTAAAAAATCCTAGGAGTGCCGTGTGCGGTGTGTGTGTGTTCCCACCCAGCCCCCCCAGGGATCTAATGACACCAAAGCTACATTGTCTACCACTTGCAAAGGCACCAAGGTAGTGGTTTATGCTTTTGGAGTGCCGGATCTACCAGAGATTATAACAGTATATGATGGATGCGGTGGCAGGGGCATATATTGAGAAAATCAGACCACTCAGGTGGTCACAGGGCATATATTGAGAAAATCAGACCACTCAGGTGTTCTTTATTCGACATTTCAGTCGGGTAGACTTTTATCAATAACTTATTGCACAATTATAGCAAACTTATGCAGTAAGTTCTTAATAAAAGTCTACCCGACTGAAACGTCGAACTAAGAACCCCTGAGTGGTCTGATTTTCTTAATAAATGTACAGTGAGTGCTGCCGCATCTATCCTATATCTGACTGGTCTTCACTGTATGTATTGTACAATAATATACACACACACACACACACACAGGGCTATTTTTCTGCAGGCTCCAGCAGGAACTGTGGCCCTTATTCTAGTTCACTCTTTCTGACAAAATATTTCTTAGATGGACAAAACCATGTGCACTGCAGGTGAGGCAAGTGTAAAACCCCACCCAAATCTAATGATCTCTGCACAAGTAACACCTGCCTCACCTGCAGTGCACATGGTTTTGTCCATCTAAGAAATATTTTGTCAGAAAGAGTGAACTAGAATAAGGGCCACAGTTCCTGCTGGAGCCTGCAGAAAAATAGCCCTGTATATATATATATATATATATATATATATATATATATATATATATATATATATATATATATATATATATATATATATATATATATATATATATATATATATATATCTGTATGTATAGGACCACACAGAGCAGTATTAGGGTGTGCCAAAAGTATAGCAAACATTAAAAGCCATATAACCATTTCTTAGTGCGTACACAGACACCAGATACCCCTTATTAGAATTACAGTCATCTAATTTAACTGATTACCAGGCAGAAAGAATTTAAATTATTAAAAAGGGATTTTATCTTTCAACGTGCACGGAGTAACCCAGCAGAAGCTGTCAGGGCAGTGATGCCAGTCAGAGAGAGAGAGAGCAGGCAGGGGAGATCTTACCTTTAGAGTGGAAAGAGATTAGACAGTCACAAAAGGGCCACTTTTCAACGGGCTCATTGAGGATGGTGTCTTCAGACATAATCACCACAGTAATATACTCGAACTTGCACAGCCGCTCCAAGATTTGCGTCATGGGCTTAGACTTGGACTTTTTAGTCATGGCACAAATTCCCACCACAATCTGGCGTTCGGGGGGCTAGATGAAAAGAACAGAATATTAATTTACATAACAAAAGTAGTAACAATACATTGGACTCAGAGAGAGCATCTTCCTTCTTCAATCATTTACCTTGTTTGTTACTCCTAGAAAATATAAAAATCCCCTATATCTATTATAACAATGTTGTGAAGATGGACGGATATTTTTTTCAAAGCTTTATTTAGATAAAACCTGCTTTACATTCATGAAGGACAACATAGGCCCTAGGAACTACTGCTATTACTGGGGCACAAAGCAATTTGTGACCAAGGTCTTGGGCCTGTTCTCACAAGCTAAATATTGGGTTGGTACACAATTGGTTTTCTCCACAGTGTGTAGCTGATATACAAGTATGTAAAACACTACCTACAGTATAACTGTCAGCATACAGATGTACATCTAGCCTCCTGGCACATTAAACACCCCTTCTAGTTATGCCATTTGGTGGCATGACTTAGTAGAGAGAACATCATTTTTGTGCTGCTTTTTCATGCACAAGCAGCTTCTGATGATAAAAACGATATGTTGCATGCCTATATTCTGTATGTGATTGCGGCTGTATCTGCATACAAAATGGTATGTTACAGTGATTTCAAAGAAAACATTGAAACGTTCCATTTCGTATGCAGATACACCCACATATTTTAATCAGCAGAGTCTGCTTTCGCCTCTTATTCACCTAACAATGTACATGGGGGGAAATTTACTAAGATGTGAATTCTACTTCACATGTGATGTTGCTATGGGCAACCAATCAGATCCTGTCTACTATCTTTTAGAGGGTGCTAAATAAATAAGAAGTAGATTCTGATTGAATGCCCATAGCGACATCACATGTGAAGTAGAATTCAGATCTTAGTAAATTTCTCCCATTGTCAACAAAGAAAGATGCCCAATGCTAACAGAGTTGTACAGGACCCTGTAAGGACTCACACCAGACATATTCTACTGCATGTGTAGTGAGGCATGGTTTATATATTTATTAACAGTTTCTGGTACTTACGTATTATCTGGGCGCCCAATTTTTTCATTGCATTGCATCACATCGCATGCAATAGAGTGGCATACAATGCAATGCAATGCAATTTTTCATTGTAAAGACCCAATTTTTAATTGTATAGTCACCCATGGGTGATTTCATACCTCCACTATCCAACTACGCATGGAGTTGATTTTATATAGTGTGGCGAGCGCAGCGAGCCACCGAGCCCAAAGCGTGGCGAGCCCCGTGAGGGGACGCAGAATACATGTAAAGTTAGCCACGTGCGCTCACTGCGCTTCGGGCTCGGTGGCTCGCCACACTATATAGCCACACCGCACAGTTAGGGCCATGGTGGGAATCGAACCCATGACCTCAGTGCTGTGAGGCAATAATGCTAACCATTACACTATCCGTACTGCCCCATGATGTAATTATCTGTAAGAAAAGTGTAAAGTAAGTGGTAGGATTTGCATTTATGCACACACAATTAGGATGGACATACTGACCAGCATTAAAGGTGCCCATGCACGGTGCGATGTGTGCTCCCACGGACATCCCATCGCACAGTTCAAAAAGTATGTGCTACACATACTTTTTAACTAGCTTCGGATCGCATAGCATGCAAATTGCATGCGATGCGATGTAGTCCAAAACGTATGCAATTATCGAAGCGTGTATGGGCAGCTCAAGGCTTCCTATGTACTGTGTTTTGTATACAGAAAGGTCCACCTGAGATTTCCATGCTCTTTGTTGTATATTATGTAAACATTACCTGGAGCGACAAAGAAACGTCATCTTGGAGTAGATGTCTATAGCTCACTTTGGACGCAACTAGGGTTACCACCTTTCCCCTTTAATTCCGGACACATATTAATTACACAGGTTCTGTGGAAGTTTAAAATCAGGTGAAATGGAGTCTTGAAGTCTGCCAGCCACAGAACCTGTGTAATTAATATGTGTCCGGAATTAAAGGGAAAAGGTGGTAACCCTAGACGCAACAGAGTGTGACATCTTAGACATAATATAAGAAAGGAACTGTGTCTGGAATGTACTCAGATCCCTGGGAATTCCTTTAGTAATATCCAGGGAGATCTTGGACAAATACCTAGTACAGCTCTCTAGCAAAAACCCCGGACTGGCAACTTGTGAGCACTTATTTTCCCTATCAAAATGGTTAACCAGGGGCCAGAGTCCGCTATTTCTGCTTAATCCATGTGTTTGTTATCTAGCATGTCTGTAGAATTAACGCTTTGATAAACACATCTAACCTGCGTGAACTGCGTCTTAGTCAGATCTACTCCACACTATCTGACACTAAACACTGTTTACTGAACACTGTTCCTAAGATTTCAAATAACCAGTTGGGTAAAAGGAAACTGAAGTAGAGAACATCATTGATCAATTCAAGACAACCACTGAAATATATAGCCCAGGATTTCAGATGCTGCTGTACTATGCCCCCAAGTCCGTCAGTAACATGAGCACAGTGTACAATAATCAATTGCCCCTGTAGTAGTCATACTAGTGCCTGGCCAGAACCAGAATTAGAATTTGGTGTCTAGAGCAGTGGTTCTCAAACTCAGTCCTCTGAACCCCACACAGCTCACGTTTTCCAGGTACACTCATTACTGACTGACACATTTTAAAAGATCCACAGGTGGAGCTAATTACTTCACTTGTGATTCTGTGAGGAGACCTGCAAAACATGCCCTGTGTTCTAGAGCAGTGGTTCCCAACCCTGGTCCTCAAGTACCCCCAACAGTGCACGTTTTCCAGGTCTCCCGGCAGGTGCACTCATTATTCAGGCACATTTGAAAAGATCATAGGTGGAGCTAAATTATAGTACTTGCGATTCTGTGTGGAGACCTGCAAAACATGCACTGTTGGGGGTACTTGAGGACCAGGGTTGGGAACCACTGTTCTAGAGGGAACAGAGCCTGTGAGAAAGGCAAAGTTAAAAAGTTCTGAAAACATGAAAACTGCACATAGACTAGAGGAAGACAGAAACCCACGTCTGTGCAGAAGAACAACATGTCAAAACAATATTTCTAATAAACACATAGCGCATGAGCAGGGAAGTTCCATTCAGTGGTGTTGCCAAAGAATGCAGTGTTAACTGGGTGTAGGATAACCTGCCAGAAGATGATCTAAGATGGGATAAAATGTGTATGTCCCTAATGCTATGCTCAACAAGCCATTGCGGTGTCTGACCTATTCCGAGAACGGTCTATTTGCAGGACCTACTATAGGCCAACATTTCAACCCTTAAATTGTCTCTATTTTCCTAGAATAAACCAGAGAGATATGCCGTATGTTTCCCAATTCTGCTCACGGAACGGCATTCTCATTGGTGGATTTACTAAAAAAAAAAAAAAATGTGTTTGTATCTTTAAAACATGAAATAACCAAAAAACTGGGTATTTTAGTGGCCAAAGTTACACAAACAGTGCAAAATGACATGGTTATGCCCCTTTCAGACCGCAGTAAAAAACTGTATTTTGCCGGGTTTTTAAAACCGTTTAAAAACGGTAATATGTGCGGTCTGAAAGGTGCAGAACCAATTTACCGTTTTAAAAAAGCCGTTTTTGCTAAACGGTTAAAATGCAGGGTCCTACCCGTTTCAGACCCGGTATTTTGGCACCAATAATGGGTCTAAACGGTATTTAGGACCCAGCCAATAGTGGTCCGCTCTGTAAATATCTAATGAGTGGACTACTATTGGTCCCACCCCCCCAACTTGGGCAGCGCAGGGAGGGAATGATCGCGCTGCGGGCAGGGGGTCCTTGCAGTGTGTTTTAGATCAGTGGCGGAGTCCCTAAAGCGGATGGGAAGTAGTAGTACTAGTACCCCCTGCCCACAGCGTGATCATTCCCTTTCCTGCGCTGCCCAGGTAGGAGAGGGGGGGGGGGGGCTGCGCTGCCAGGTGTGTGTGGGGGGGGGGGTTGTGCTTTCCGATGTTATTTGTTGGCTGGTACCGGGAAGAGGGAGGGGGAAATCCAAGATAGCGGTGCCGTAGCTGTGCTGTTTCCAGAGAAACCACTGCCGCCGTCACTGCATTAGGAGGACTAATGCTACTGCCACCTCTATGGTAAAGCGGTGTCTGAGTCGCCGCAGCTGCTGGGATGTGAGTGGAGGACCTGAGGCTGGGGCAGCATCAAGCATGGCCACAATAATCAAAAGGCAAATCCTAAAGCACTTGTCAAGGTACCGAGGATGCCTCCCTGCTTTCACACCGCAAACCAGCTTTAGAACCGGTATTTACATGCGGTGTGAAAGGGGTTAAACTTGCTCTTACCCGTTTTAACAAATGTTTTAAATACTGTACCGGGTCTAAGCAGGTTTTGCGGTGTGAAAGCAGCATTAGATACATTTGCATATCAAGCGCCCCTAGAAGTTATTATTAAAAATATTTCCTCAGTTCATGCCCATCATAACAAATGGCCTTCCTTTCAGAAGTACCAAGCATCAATGGAGACAGCTCGTGTGACTGCTAGCGGATGCTGGAGAGATTATGCTGCCAATTATACAGAGTACCAATCAATGGTGTAATAAGCTCATTTACAGACCATAACCAAGAAGCAGACTTTGATATTTCAAAGATACACATCAGTTTCCTGGGCTATGCTGGCTGGCGAATCAGCCAATATACACACACATGAGGAACTGAAACATCACTGCTGCTAAATCCAACCTCCTACCACTCTAGAGCAATGGTTCCCAACCCTGGTCCTTAAGTACCCCCAACAGTGCATGTTTTCCAGGTCACCCGGCAGGTGCATTCATTATTCAGGCTCATTTGAAAAGATCCACAGGTGGAGCTAATTATAGCACTTGTGATTCTGTGTGGAGACCTGCAAAACGTGCACTGTTGGGGGTACTTGAAGACCAGGGTTGGGAACCACTGCTCTAGAGCAATGGTTCTCAAACTGTAGGTCCTGACCCCAAAGTGGCTCCCGACCTTCTCAGCATGGGGTTGCGACTCCATGTTGCTGACCATCAGGCTGATGATTTTCCTAATCTTAGGTCCTTGATTCGAGGAGTGTGAAAAATCTGTTGAATTGTCTGTTATTTTAGACATGTTGTGCCTCCACAAAGCTGCCATGTATGTGCCGTCTGCTGACACATGTGACGTCATGACATGCAATAACTTGCTGGGGTCCTGTAATTATTTTTTTTGTTTGATGGGGTCCCAGAGAGAAAAAGTTTTAGGACCCCTGGTCTAGAGAAAGAATTGTAAGAGCTTTGAGAGAGATAAAAAAAAAAATAACAACCAATCAGCTACTCATCATTTTTCTCAATATAGCCTGTAAAATGGTTATTAGGGAGTGGTTGGTACTTTATCTCTCTCTTCACTTTGATAAATCGCCCCCTAGCACAGAGTTTTTATTAGGCCTGTAGTGGAAAAGTGCACCTAAAATACTGCAAGGCAAAAACAGTGTAGACCAGGCATGTCCAAACTATGGCCCTCCAGCTGTTGTGAAGTCCCATCATGCATTGCCAGTTTTGCTATTGGGAAAGGCTAAAACTATGCTAAGACATGCTGGGATGTGTAGTTTCACAACAGCTGGAGGGCCGCAGTTTGGACATGCCTGGTGTAGTGCAAACCCGGTTATAAAAAAAGTATAGGACAAGATCTGACCTCTGTCACCTAAGAGGTAGTGGGGAAACCCAATCTTTCTGTGGTAAGAACAGACTATACATGCTCCTGTGAGCACTACACTAAAGCAGGGTACACATTAGCTGATTTTTGTTAAGGATATGCACAACAACAATATCATTAACAATATTTTTGTGCAAATTAGCTATGCACTATATTGTTATTAGCCCCTCTGTCATATGCACATGCAGTAAACTACTTCTGCCTCTACCTTCAATGAGAGATGTACCCCTAGATGTGGCCACTGAATGAGATAGTTGGTAAAATCGATTAGTGTGTATGCACTATATCGTTTGTCCAGGAGTTCAAGGGAAACCATTAGCGATCGCGTATCAATTGCACTGTCAGCTAATGTGTACCCAGCTTAAGGCCCTTTCTACACTCCAATATGTATCTCCTTTAAATCCTGCAAAATAAAATCTTATTATAGCATAAACTGTTGCCAGGGTGTAACAAACTCCTCCCACAAATCAGTGCACAGCAAATCTATGAGTGTATGTACAAATACAGGTGAATCTGTGCAAAGTAAGGTATGGGATGTCACAAAATAGCATTTGACCTGCTGGTTTCTATGACTCGAAATTAGCCTTTCAGAAGGTTTTCTTTTAGGCTTCATTTTTTATATGGAGAACCTTTTCCCATGCATTACTAAACAAGGATTTAAAGTAAATCGCACTCATGGTGTGTACACACAGTAAGATTCCTTTGCTATTCAATCTTTGCTAACTCATGTGCTTTTTACATACAATTCATGCCATCTACTTTAGATCTGCATTATATAGTCATTGCTGGTCTGTCTATCTGGGTTTCGATTTGTGCTGCCATGGGACCGTGCATCGGGATCGCAAGGTAAAAAACCTGTGCGATCTGCATGCGATTTTAACTATGTAGTCAAAATCTCATGCTGGATTGTACCGTGTGTACACACCATCAGGCTACTATAGTACAATACAAACAGACTAAAATGTAAAATGTAGTACAAGTAGTCATCAATAGTAAAGTATCATCAATTGAATAGGTAAATGTGGTGCAATTGCTCCACCACAGTGTAGGGAAGGGAAACTTGCACTGGACATGGACTTAATGACTGGCCTTGTCTATTGAAAGTGAAATGTACTATCTGTGATTATGAAAGAGATCTATTTATTCTACATAATGGCTTTGCAGGCTAGCTTATCTCTACAAACATATGTGATAACACCTTTATAAAGACCAATTAAATTCATACAACATGCTTATGTCAGACAAGTACATATGAACCTTCATTTTGAAAAAAAAATGATTCAGGGCATTTCTTACCGTCTCTTCCTCATCTTCATCTTCTTCATAGAATTCAACCTCGTCTGGATTCATGTTTGATTCCAGGAAGTCTGTCTCATCATCTTGGGCACCAACAAAAAATCTGGGTGTGGAGCTGTCGCCCTCGCAGGGTGGGGTCAGGGATGACATCACAAACCTCTGGGCCTACCATCACGCTCTGGAACCATCACGTAAAAATAGGAGAGATCTTGACAAAGAACGAGCCGGTTCTTTGGTTTCCAGCTTCAGGACACAGGGTTCAGAACAAAAGTAAGATGATGCATGATATGGATACCTTGAAGTGTCTAGCTTTGTGAGAGAACATGCATAACAGCATGCTCTAGAAGTCCAGGTGACCCATACATTTTATCTAGTGCTAAAAGCAAAATGAACAGCAGCAATAAGGCAAGTTATGAGTCCCCAGCTTGGTGTCCCGCCACGTGTCAATCTAGCAGAGGCCTGGACCTAGAAAAAACAATATAAAAAAGAGCATATTAATAATAATGTATACTGTGTGCGCAGTAGTGCAAATACCCAGACACCACAATATGTTAGACGACAGAAGAAGAGAGGACAGAGTAAGCATGTCAAACAAAGGACCAATCACTAAAAACACTTGCAGAAACCATAACATGTTTGTCCCAAGCAACTCAGCAATCTCTGCTATTCATAGTAAAAGGTGAAGCAATTGATCGTATTGTTCTGTCCTTCCAGCAGGGCTTACCAGAAGCAGCCAGTTGAGCCAAGAGTTTGCTAAACTGATGATGAGTAAACAGTCCTTCTCCTGAGCACGGAACACATGCACTCAAGGGGAACAGCAGTCAGAGGTGAGTTACAGTTCTGCCTTCTCAGTAACCTATGGCTCTTACTGCTGATTGCTCCACCCTTCCTAGGCAGCTGTCTCAGCACTTCTCAGATCCGTGCTGTCACATTTATGCATGCAGTGTACAACAGTAATGTGCCCCTACTATCACCCTTATCCCTGGCCATGTCCACACCTGACCTAAAATCGGTTTCCCCAGGCACTCACTCCACACAATGGTCTACTTCCAATCTCCCTGCTGTACATATTCAACATGGATTAATAAGGTTCTCTCAATGGGGCAGATGTATTAAGCCTCGTGAAGAGATAAACTGGAGATAAAGTGGAAGGAGATAATGCACCAGCCAATCAGATCCCAACTGTCATATTTCAAACACAGCTGATTGGCTGGTGCGTTATCTCTTCCAAGTTATCTCCACTTTATCTCCAGTTTATCTCTTCTCCAGGCTTAATACATCTGCCCCAATGTTAGTTATTTCAGTGTCACTATAGTCAGAAAACAAGTAGGATAAAGCAGAGCAGTCCGTTTTGTACTAGGTGAAAAGGGTTGTGTCAGATGATAGGCATGTCAATACACACAGGGTACCGCCGCATGCTTGCTTCTCATGTAGAGCACTGCAGGTAGCGTTACTTCTAGACTGCATAGTCTGCTTTTAATGTATAGGGAGTTTCAAACATTACTTTTTTTATTTTAAATGTCAGTAAGGAACAGTTTTCTGGGTACTTGTTTCCTAGCATGGCGCCCATCGCATACCATGGGATAAGGTTTGCTATGGTATGGTATGCGATGCGATATGTACAATTATATATCACATAGCATTGCATGCCAGCAAATGGCATGCGATGCGATTTTTAATTGTACAACCACCCTGATGGGTGCTTACAATGTTAAATGCACCCCCATTGTCAACGTCACCCCCACTATCAACGCCAACTTGAAGCATGGCGAGCGCAGAGAGCCCGCGAGGGGCGGCGGTACGCGTCCTCCGACCTTTTCATACCCCCACTATCCACGACGGCGTGGAGTTGATTTGAGATAGTTTGGCAAGAGCAGCGAGCCACCGAGCCCGAAGCGTGGCGAGCCCCGCAAGGGGACGCGGAATACATGTTAAGTAATCCGCGTCCACTCGCCATGCTTTGGGCTTGGTGGCTTGCTGCGCTCATCATACTATCTAGAATCAACTCTACGCCGACGTGGATAGTGGGGGTATGAAACGGTCGGAGGACGCGTACAACAACCCCTTGCAAGCTCGCTGCGCTCGCCACACTTCAGGTTAGCGTTGATAGTGGGGGTGGCATTGACAATGGGGGTGCATTTAACATTGTAAGCACCCATCAGGGTGCTGGTACAATTAAAAAAATCGCATTGCATGCCACTATATTGCATGCGATGAGATGCACTGTGATGGAAATCGGGGGCGCCTGGCTAGGAAACAAGTACCGTTTTCTGTTACATTGCAATATGCGTGGTTACCCAAATGCTACATGTCAGTATGCCATCATAGAGATATCACTGCACAACGCAGGCATGTCCAAACCATGGCCCTCCAGCTGTTGTGTTGTCCATTAGTCTCATTGTGCCTTGCCACAGTTTTGCTATTAGAGAATGCTAAAACTATGGTAAGGCATGCTGGGATGTTTCACAACAGCTGGAGGGCCACATTTTGGACATGCCCATCATAAAGTTTATTCCAGAGCTCCTGCTGCTGGTGACATATCAGTTATCCCATTTTATAAGCGAGTGGGAGGGTGAGGATGAGCTCAGGATGAAATGCTCCTGCAAGTGTTCCTGCCCACCTTAGTGTGGCCCTATTAACCTTGGTGCGTCTGGAGAAAGTATTTATTTCTATGAGCAATGAGTTGGTATTTTGGGGAACATTATTATATTTGTTCAATACAAATGACCTACTAGAACTTTACAGACTATCTATAGCAGATGTGTGTCAAAGGAAAACAGACTTTGAGCCTGATTCAAAAGTAAGATGGAATTCTAGTGCCGCATACAGGCAGCATTGAATTTCCATCCCAATCTCTAGGGGGTTGGGATGGTTTGGTCTACAGTAGGGTGGTTGAAAAGAATAAGGTCGACATGTGTCTAAGTCGACATGGGGTTTTTCAGTTTTTTTACCCGAATGTCGACACAGTTTGAAGTGCACCGCATCGCTCGCAACGTTTCGGGCACGGTGCCTTGCTGGGCTCGGCACACTATTTTATTCTCCCACCATGCTCTAGTGGATGGTAGGGCATGAAATACCACCTGTCAGCACAAAAAAACAGTGAAAAACCCCATGTTGACCTTTTGACTGTCAACCTAGACACTGTCAACCTAATGCTTGTGTCAACCTAATGACCCGTCAAACCTAGACCCATGTTGACCTAATGGTGTCGACCAACATACTGTAGACCAAATGAACGTATCTCTCTCTAGGAGGGGCAGGAGAGGTCTCAGTAGTAGAGAAAACTGCTGCATGTAGTTGCAATCCCAGCCCTGCTGTCATGGTAACCTGGGATCCATCATCACGAACATCGGCTTGTGCAGCTGGCTAACGGAAGCAAGGCCACAAAGTCTGCATGGGGACACGCATCCTAGAAAATGGGAGAGACATCCCCCTGTTTATAGGAATGCAGCCCTACAACACCCCCTCCCCACCCCCTTCATGCCACTGCCTATCAATCAGGCAACAGCAGAGGGGGAACTCTACAGGTGACAACGCAAGGCACGTTCTGTGCATGCGCAGATTCATAATTATTGTGTGCAGTAAAACCTGTAGGCAGCAGCAACTCTCAGTAATGACAACTAATGAACAAGCTTTCATGAGGCACCTAAACATAAAACTAATAAGTAGTGGAAAATAAATATACATGGAAAATAATAACCTACGACAGTTATGAATAATTATGACAAGCACAAAATGCACGCATTATTAGAACGCTTGGAAAAAATGTATTTAACTTCACCAGTATGATGGCTAGAATACATGCATGAAGAATAGAAGTATCAGAACAGGAGGACATGCACTGAAACTAGAGGGGGGCAGTTTCGGGGGAAATCTGGGGGAAAATGACTTCACAGAATGTGTAGCGGACAAGTGGCATAGCCTCCCAACAGAGGTGGTAAAGGCTAAGATAGTAGAGCAATATAACAATGCATGGGATAGCCATAAGGCGTTCCTTACCATCAAATAGGGTTTAAGGCAACCATATCGTTAAAAAAAAGGCAGACTAAATGGACCAAATGGTTCTCATCTGCCGTCAAATTCTATGTTATTATTAAATACCTGTACATATAAATAGCGAATAGAACAGATTGTTATTCAATTTCAGAAATCCAATATACATTTGTTATAGTTTCTGCTATGTTCTTCTGTATGTTGTTGAACACATGCACTTTTCCCTCCCATTTAGGATGAATAAAATGCTATGACAAAAACATGTTACTTTTTATGTGTAATGGTAAAAGGTTCCAAAGCAGACACTTGTATAAAAGATAAGGGGCTGCAGTCGAGGCTTAAATAAGCTGCCTCAGAGTCCTGCTGTTTGTCGAAAAAACTTCAGTTTTCGACTTTTTTTTTAGTTGAATCCATGATTCCACCTTTTGAACTTCTTTGATTTTTTCTAACAGGTTGGAGTGCAAACTGTCAGAAACCATGTGGATTGGTCGCCAATTCGTCTGCTTTTGTTGTAAACGGGGCCCGTTTCAGACAATCTGAATACAACTTTAAAAGAAGTCTGATTGAGGAGATGAGGCAGGGAGGATGGCACCAGGTTAGCAGCAGCAGCAGCAGGCCGGGTGACAGATAGTCGGATTTGGCTGCATTGAATGGATATTGTAGTATCCATTCCGACAAATGCCTGCTGGAATGGATCCAACTCCTCCGCCCTAGTCGCCGTTTTGTCATTGCCGTAGTTCCCTGTTGCTTTCTTATGGGAAATTTTGTGTACCTCGCCGTTTGTGTATTCAATGAAAAAAATGGAGAACGCTGCTCACTGTGTTTTTTTTTTTTTTGGCTTGCCTCTCCATTTTGCTTTTAGCATCTTTTTAGGTGAACTGAACTTACATACTTAGAAAAAAAAAATTATTTTATTTTTTGTGTCTACAAGTCAATTTTTTTTTATTATTTGAAGGATCTATAATTTTTTTTTAGATGCGACAATATATTTGTATATTTTATGTCGTATTTTTTCCACGATGCATTTTTTCCCCACTAATTATTCTACCAATGATTTGGGTCCAGCACATTCACATTAAACCCTGGTAGTCCATTATAGGGAGGGCAAGCCGGGTTTAACTCTTCTTTTAACCCGGGTCGATTTGCCAGGTTGCTCGACCCGAGTTATAAGCATTGGTGCTTTCACATCTGTTGACCATGTCGACCTTTTTCATGTGTCGACCAATAGTGGTCTACCTTTCCGCTGTTGACTTAATGACCCATACATGATTTTATCTAACACAGAAAGATTTTGCTTTTAAGATCAATACTGAATAACCCCTCATGTGTGGTGTTCTCATGAATCGGACAGGTAGAATAATCGTTTACCTGGAAGCCCTACATCTTGAAAGACCAGGAACCCCCAAAGGAAAACAAGTAAATGATTGTTTGCACTGTTATACACAGAGACATTAATCAGAAAAGGTTTTCTACATGTTTAAGAAATTCTACTAAAAAAACAAAGGGATAGAAAGCCACAGGAAATGAAGGGAAAGAGTGGGTCATTGAATGTGGTTTAGTGTATAGGCATGGTGTCCCAGTTACAAAGCATATCCTTATCAGAAAGGCCACAAATCCCCAGCATTCTGGTAACAGGTGCCATACGTGTACATACGCACACTCGTCATCTCCACTGTAACTATGCACTTTGTACACGCACTGATTGTACAACTGATTATTATCCAGTCTTTATGAAACAAAACTGATAAAGGAGGGTGAAAAAAGGGCCCGAATTGTGAGTTTTGAGGCAAAAGAGAACGATGTACAGATGTGTCCACATACATCTAGCCTTCTAGTTGCACTTTGCGGTGGTGTGACTCAGTTACACTAAGCATCTTTTCTTTTAAAATGTGTCTGCATACAAGACCTTGCTGAATACAGTTATATTCGGCACGCCTATATTCTGTGTGTGACTGCAGTTGTAACTGCATAAGGAATGCTACGTTACAGTGTTTCACACAATAACACAATACAAGCATGCCAAGTTGGTGTAACACACAGTAAAGTCAAAGTAATCTTTTAATGGGGCCTATTTATCATCACATATTTGCAACATATTTCCTGAAAACACCCAATTCCAGTGGATAGCAAATGATTTAGTAATCGCCGATATGTACTGCATATAGACTGTAAAGCCCCGTACACGTGGGGCAAAAGAAGCCCCATGCTGAGCGAGATGCTTAAGCACAGATCGCTCGGCACACATGGCTGTATATATGCGATGCGCCTGCGAGGTGTGCTAAGCAATGATTTACATATGCTTATATGCGATCAAAGAAGGATAGACAATGCATGCACTGTCTATGTGAGCGGGTGATGGCGATGCATGGAACAATGCATCGCCATCGCTATAGAGTGTACACACAGAGCGATCTCTAATGAGAGATGCTCCATCTCTATATAGTCTTGCATGAACAGTCTATTTTTCTAGTCCATATAGACTAAACGGGAGCGCGCATCGGGATCGGATCGACATCAAATGTGGCTAAAATCACATCCCATTTCGATTCTATATGATCAAAGTCGAATAGAAATATAGACTAGATCGAACCCTGTGTGCACCCTATAAGGAAACTGGGCTATTCTGTTTGGATGAAATCTGACAGTGACCTTTGTAGAGGTTAAAGACTTTTAAATTGAGGTTTACATTTGCTTCACCTTTGAAGACAAAACAAACACTCAGCACTATATAAATAGGGAAGTTAGGCAGAACGTTATGAACAGAAAAATCAAGCGCCTACTGTAAGCAAAAACAATTACGTTAAAATGATCACAAAATGAATTTTGGGCGGCATTTCTTTGAAATTACAAACAACCCAATACCATCAAACAAACTACATTTTAATTAGCTAAAACATCAATTTAGTTGCCTGGAATTCCCATTGCTGTGTTTGTATGGTCGTCCACTGAATGCACAAATCTACTTTCAGGAAAATTGTTGGTACTTTTGTAGTTTCAAGGCGGCAGGCTACGCTAGGCTGTCCACGTAGCCCAACAGCAGCCTAGCATAGTGTCCCAGCGGCAGCCCTGCGTAGTCAGCATAGTGTCCCCGTCAGGCAGTGTAGTCACCGCACTGCCCCCTCCAGCTGCAGCACTGTCCCCGGTGTCCCTGGCAAGCCTAGTGAGTGCCTCTCACACAGTGCCGGTAACCGCCAGATCCCCTGCACTGTAGGACGCCGACAGAGAGGTGCTCCATTTGCCTGAGACACACCAGTGTCTCATACACTTGTGCGTCTCAGTAATTTGTGCGGCAGGGTACGACAACCCTGCCCGTGTCTGCTTCAGGGAGACGGCAAGTGCGTCTCATGCACAATAAAGGACGCATTTGCCAGTGCTCCATATTACATACTGGCAAGTGCCTCCACTTCAAACCCCCACTATCCACATCAGCCCAAATTGCGGCGAGCATAACGGTACGCGTCCTCCTGACCTGTTCATACCCCCACTATCCACATCGGCTTGGAGTTGATTTAACATAGTGTGGCGAGCGCAGCGAGCCCCGCGAAGGGACGCGTAAAATGAGCCCAAAGCGCAGCGAGCACACGCGGAATACACGTCTCAAGTAATCCTCTTCCGCTAGCCACGCTTCGGGCTCGGTGGCTCGCCACACTTTATAAAACCAACTTCACGCCGACGTGGATAGTGGGGGTATGAACAGGTCGGGAGGACTCGTACCGCATCTGCTCGCCATGCTTTGGGCTGACGTGGATAGTGGGGGTGCTTCAGGAAAACATTCACACCTGTCATGTCAGGCAGGTGAAAAATTGTCAATGGTTCCCACACAATGTAATAAGTGCTGAGACAATGCTGACCGACTATGCTAACTGCGTAAGCTCCGGTTAGGCGCGAACATACACAGTCGCAGACACAAGCTGACTATGCTTGCCACGGGAACACTGCGCTGACTACGTAACTGCCACCGAGAAACTACACAAAGTACCAAATTGTCACCTTATTACAAGATATACACAATGGTTTGCATACAATAACTGATGTTTTCACATCTGAGAATACACAGAATCTGTACTGAGCATAAGCAGCACTGCAATCTAATTAACCCATCCTGTTATGTTATACTATCTCATTATTTTAACTACTATTTGACTCTTAAGCCCTTAAATGGTGGGTTTGTCTGGGGCAGGCCAAACTCCACAGGGACAGGTTTGTTCTGCCCGAGAAATAATCACCTTAACCAGGGCTGCCGCTGCCCCCTATGCTTCTCCTTCTAATAAAGGTCCTAAGTGCATTTAGGTGCTCGTGCATCCGTGGTGGGACGAGCAACGTGGGGGGAGCAACTAAGGATGGGCATCCGTGCGGGTATGGTGCTGCCAGTTGGTGCACAACTGGCGCACACCTACCATTCAGTTTTGGGGTTGCCAGCCACAGCAGCTCAGCCCGGAATATATCCAGGCGTACCATGGAAGGGGTTATTGATGTCACGTATTGCACAGCTTTAACACTTCTAAAATGTTAATTGTAGTTTATACAGAAGGAATGTTAAATGTACATTTGCCATTATTCCGATTCTACAACCTTGGTCAAGATCAGAATAATAATTCAGAAATTAAAATGGTGCTTTTTAAAAAAAAAAATGAATCCACAGACATCAGAAAACAATGCACATAACACAGAAGGTCTAAAGCACACGGGCTACAGCTGGGCGATTTTGACTAGTCAAAATAGTGATGTTGCTGCCGAAGATAAGCTGGCGGCCATCCTTAGAACTGCGATCATGCATTTTATCTCTCTCCAAGGCCTGATGCATCTCACTCAATTTTGGAAAATAATATTAAAGTATTTTAATTGTAATACATAGTAATAGTGTGAATTGTAACAACTATCATATGAAATCTGTTGAATTACAGAAATGTATAAAAACTGAACCTTCCAACTTAAGCATTTCATTGAGCCAAGGCATAATATGGGGATTCAATTCAGTACCTTTTTTTTAGCTAGCAGAAAAAAAAATAGTTTTTCCTATTCAATTGTGGGGGTTTTCAGACAGTTTTTAGTCATGTTTTGACTAAACAATGCAGTTATCACGTAAAAAAATATTTGAAACTGCGTAAACAGGACTAAAAGATAGTTTTAATCGGAGAAGCACTTATTTGCCAATCCAAGTGTTTTTGACGGCGCCAAAAAATCTGCACTTTAATTAAATAGGTTGTACATTTAACCTAAAAATGTTGAAAAGTGATGATTTTTCAAATGTCGAAAAACCCTTCATGTAACTGAATGAAGGTAAACTTTATTAATGTGAGGTTCCAAATAAATTTTAGCGAAATGAGCATTTTTTTTTCCAGATTCCTACTCACCCCATAAACACGAATAGCACAAACATGGGGAGAGAAAAAAGGTAAAAACACTTTAAATCACTCAGACAACAGACAAGCACACAAACGAGGATGTCCACCGCCTATTCAATGCTGACTAAAGGCGGAATTCTGCAAAACAGATCCAACTTTTAAACCAGTTGTTGGAAACCACCATGGATCGTGGAATTCACTGCGATTTTTTTTGACAATCCACATCAGTTTCACCGACATGCCACCTTTTTTGAATACTATTTCACATGGGATATTGCTATGGGCAACCAATCAGATACTAACTATTATCTTTTTAAAGGCGCTATATAAATAAGAAAAAGATTCTGATTGGTTGCCCATAGCAACTTTTCATATGAAACAGAACTCCCATCTTAGTAAATTTCTTCCTATATATTGTATAAAGGTAAACAAGGTGTTAAAACGCTATCTAGCCCTCTATATTACTGCACCATTGACATGAGGCTGGAATGGGAAGGAAGAATTAATGTGAAAGCCCCCATACACTGAGCCGATTTGGTCTGTCCCTGACATGCAGTCAGGTCCTATGTGCAGTCCCGTGCACATCGGATCTGAGTAGGTGGTCGGACCTGCTGCCCGTCCGACCATCCATCCATCCATCCTGGGACCTCCCTCCTGGCGGCGAGACGGGAGGAGATAAGGGACACATGCGATCCGTCACATCAAATTGTGATGGATCGCATGCGTCCCTGCCACCCGGGAAGGTCCCAGGCAGCTTGCAGGGTATCGCGTATGGGCACCTTTGCAAAAAAAATGCTCATTTCGCAAAAATTCTTTTGGAACCTCACATTAATAAAACTGGGAATAATGATGACACAACAGGGGATAAAAGAGAATTTTCGCAACTGAGGGGATCAGTGAAAGAGATGCACTATACATATCTAAATGGATTTAAAATGTTTGCTGCCATCAAGTAGCTGCTGCCATCAAGCCTATTCTCTTCTAACGTCTAACAATGTCATGTGCCTATTTCTCACCAGCAGCAACATACAAATCCCTGGTATAATATTTTAAGACCTATCTAGTGCAATGGAGGCCCATACCATTTGTGCCGTGTGCCTCTTTTTCACTAGCCTCTTAATAGCCCCGGGTCATCGCATCGCATCTGCTGCAAAATCGCATGCGATTTTATAGGGTGTGCGATGCCATGACATTAGGTATACAATAATATGATTGTATGTCCCAAAAATAGGTTTAACGCACCCCCGAAGCGTGGCGGAACATGTCCTCCAACTTTTTAATTACCCCACTATCCACATCGGCGTGGAGTTGATTCTATATAGTGCGGCGAGAGCAGCGAGCTTAAAGCAAGGCGAGCACAGCGAGCCCCGCGTAATACATGTAAAGTAATCCGCGTCCGCTCACCACGCTTCGGGCTCGGTGGCTCGCTGCACTATATAAAATAAACTCCATGCCGACGTGGATAGTGGGGGTATGAAAAGGTCGGAGGACGCGGTCCGCCGCCGCTCGCCATGCTTCGGGGTGGTGTGGATTGTGGGAGGGTGTGTAAAAGCTATTTTTAGGACATACAATCATATTATTGTATACCTCAAGTAATGGCATTGCACACCTGATAAAAATCGCATGCGATTTTGCGGGAGATGCGATGCAATATTGTGGTGTAAAATAAAAATTACATGAAAAAATTGCATCGCATCGCATGCCCTTAAAATGGCCCATGCGATTTCCCTACGTTACTGTCCGTATGCTAATTGGGCGCCCAACTAACATAAGTACCGACACTTCCTTGTCCCAGGCACCTTCTAACCTTGTATTGCTCCCAACCTCCTAGGAGGAATTAGTGGTTTCAAATCAGACACACATTTAATGCCTATTGAATAGCACAAATCACAGAACTAGACTACAACTCCCTGCCGCTCCCGAGGTACTAATGTCGCACAATCAAGCTGTAATATCATCTATGTTGCACTAGAAGCCTGATTTTAATGGTGCTCTTGGTGACAAGCTGTAATCATACAGTACAAAAAAACAAGAATACACGATTTTTGGTTTTCTTAAATACACAAGCGAGACAAGTGATGATTGTATTACAAAAATAATCTTATTCTAATAAGAAAAGTTTTATTGTTCCTCAGTGAGAAAAACAAAATAGCAATCTAGCAAATATGATACCTTTTAATGGCTAACAAAAATAAATGTTGTTAAAATGCAAGCTTTCGAGACTTCTTAGGTCTCTTCCTCAGGCATGGTATAACAAGGTGTGTGAAGAACCACATATATATACACAGCAGAGTGGGAACAAGATGTGATGGATGGACATTCTTAAGATCAAAACAAAACAAAATAACAGAATGAGCTTGTAAATTGAGTCCTTAATTAGTTTGTAGATAAGTAGTGTGAAAGTTTTATTGTCTCTAAGTAGATGACAGGCCAAAGTTAGAGCTCTGATGCCCTCATTCTCTCTGGGCCACTATAACAATTCAAAACAACGCAATACAGACAACCCTATACCGAAAACCCGTGGATCGGCCTTCATACCTCAGATGGGACAGCTTCCACCCGAAACACATCAAAAAATCCATTATCTACAGCCAGGCCATCAGATATCATCGCATCTGCTCCAGCCCAGCAGATAGAGATGTCCACTTAAAACAACTTAAAGGGACCTTTTTAAATCAGGGATATCATCCCACATCAATCAACGATCAGATTATCAGAGCCATCAGGATACCCAGAAATCAACTTCTCCAATATAAAGAAAGAGAAAGAAACAACCGTGTACCCCTGGTAGTCACCTACAACCCACAGCTTGAGGTGCTAAGAAAAACTGCAAAAAAACTACATCACATCATACACAAAGATGACCGCCTGAAAACAATATTCCCAGACCCTCCACTACTATGTTACCGACAACCTGCAAACCTGAAAAATATTATAATCCGAAGTTCACTGCCATCCATTACACAAAGAGGAACCTATCCCTGCAATGTAAGGAGCTGCAAAACCTGTGCCCATATCCTCACTACAGACAGTGTACGGATCCCCAACACACAACAGGACTATAAGATCCCAGGGACATTCACATGTTCTACTACCAATGTAGTGTACCTGATTCTGTGCACCAAATGTCCTATTGGGGGTCTGTATGTTGGAGAAACAGGACAAAAACTTAAGGCAAGGATGAGGTCCCATCGCCACACAATAAAGGAAAAAAAGACACACTTTCCTGTGGCCAAACATTTCTGCAGCCCAGGGCACAATCAGGATCATATGAAAGTGATTATACTAAAAGGAAATTTCAAATCACAAAGAGACAGGAGGGTCTGGGAATACAAATTAATGACAACGTTTGACACCCTTAACACAGGACTGAATCTATCCGAGGGATTTATGGCCCACTACAACATCTGAGGAATCTGGCCCAGAGAGAATGAGGGCATCAGAGCTCTAACTCTGGCCTGTCATCTACTTAGAGACAATAAAACTTTCACACTACTTATCTACAAACTAATTAAGGACTCAATTTACAAGCTCATTCTGTTATTTTGTTTTGTTTTGATCTTAAGAATGTCCATCCATCACATCTTGTTCCCACTCTGCTGTGTATATATATGTGGTTCTTCACACACCTTGTTATACCATGCCTGAGGAAGAGACCTAAGAAGTCTCGAAAGCTTGCATTTTAACAACATTTATTTTTGTTAGCCATTAAAAGGTATCATATTTGCTAGATTGCTATTTTGTTTTTCTCACTGAGGAACAATAAAACTTTTCTTATCAACTGGCTAACACGGTACCAAACTTTTTTCTTTTGACTTATTCTAATAAAACACACTATTTTTTCAAAATTATGAAAAAAAGAATTGTAGAAAATTTCACTTAAAAAAAAATTGCTTACGGAATTAGGGGCCTTGAGGCTTAGGGGGGTATTCAATCACCGGCGACCACTGGGCCCTATTCAATGCTGTCTTCCTCGACAGCATTGAGCAGGGTTTCTCGGCAAAATGAGACCGACTTCACTAGCTGTCGGGCTCGTTCTGCCGAGAAAGCCGGGAAGTGATGAGCTGCCGGCTGCAGATCGCCTCTTCCCGGCCGCAGTTCGCGGCCATGCCCCCTTCTCATTTCCCGGCAGTGGGACATTGAATCCCGCCTGCATGTTCTCGGTCGAGCTGACCGAGAACGGGACAGGGTCACGGCGGTCGAGCAAGCTCGACCGCCGTGACCTAACCATTACACTTCTTTAGTTTCACAGTAGATCTGTCCATGGAGGTGAATAAAGGTTTAACTAAAGGACAAGAAGTAAATTCCTGTAGCCAATGGTATAAACACATATGAAGGACTGGAAACCTGTGAAGTACATCAGGGATTGGTGCGGTTTAGTTTATTCAATAGGGATATTACTTGCGGTCTGTATAGGGGGAGTATGGATGGTGTAATGGTTAGCATTACTGCCTCACAGCACTGAGGTCATGGGTTTGATTGCCACCATGGCCCAAACTGTGCGGAGTTTGTATATTCTCCCCGTACTTGCGTGGGTTTCCTCTGAGTACTCCGGTTTCCTCCCACATTCCAAAAATATACTGGTAGGTCATTTGACTCCTAAAAAAATTAACCCTAGAGTATCTGTGTGTGCGTGAACATGTGGTAGGGAATATAGATTGTAAGCTCCACTGGGGCAGGGACTGATGTGAATGTTCAAATATTCTCTGTAAGCGCTGCGTAATATGTGTGCGCTGTATAAGAAACTGTTAATAATAATAATAATATATAGGAAAGACTAGTGCCGCACAGAAATCACTGGAGTATTTATCCAGAATAACAACTGTACAGGTTCCATAAGACCCATTTCCCATAATGTAAACTATACAACGCTAACAATAGTGTAAGCATTGTTCTACTTAATGTCAGAGGTGACACATTGGCTTAAAGCAGCCTCTAGATGGCTTAATCTTAATTGGCATCCCACAATATGTCATTGTTGCCATCCAGTGTTGTTCTAAACTGGTTATTACAGGAAACTGTTTCACTTTGTTAATTACCATTGGGCAGAGATAACTAGAGAATAGGATTAACCATTTCACTGCTACATACGGGTATGCAGCATGAGTGTGTCTCTTAGCTATACCCATCAAGCACGCAGCTGTCCCCTTCCTTACAAGTAAACTCATCTACCATTACACATCTCATATTCCCATTCTGAAGTCATAGCTCAAATCTATTTCAGTTTACTAAAAGTTCAAGCTGTGTTGTCAAAAGTATTGTACAGAGTGTATTCAGTGTCTGCTGACTGGATTGTGAATTTTAGACATTTGTTTCAATAGAATGCACAATATAATACATTCTAACACCGTAACACTTCCTACAAAGGCAATATACAGAACAGTGTTGCAAAACAGCACTTTGCATCTAGGTTGTTACAATTAGCGGTATTTATATGTTAGTTGGGCGCCCACTATAGTTAGTACGCTCATACCCCCACTATCCATGTCTGCATGGAGTTGATTTTATATAGTGTGGCAAGCGCAGCGAGCCCCGCGAGGGGACGCGTAAAACTAAGCAAATAGCTTAATGGGCGCCTAACTAACATATAAGTACCCAATTAGCTTATAAATATCAATACCGTTCCAATATATATTAAGAAGTATAGGTAAACAATGAATGTAAAGTGGTATTGCAACGTAAAACTGGTTAAAACTGTAAATCATATACTACTTCAATGCAAAAAAGATAAAATCGTATAAAATAGATCTGTGAGCTGGTCAAAAATAACCAGTTATATAAATGCTTCAATGAGTCCCAGATCTTAAACATGGGTACAACTGGAAATAGGGGGTTACAAATGTTTGCAACGGCTTAAATTCAATTACCGTACAGAGAGTGAATGACGGGTCCAACCCTGCACGGTGTGAGTTGTGCAAAGCAGACTTTTTTTTGTTTTTATTATAACAGATGAGCTGTAAACTGATCCTGCACACAACAGCATTCACCACAGCAAGTGGCCACATAAGTGGTTTGATATGTGCTAGCGTGTGGTTTGTTTTAACACCTGTTTTCAAGTTTGAAGGGCAAAAGAAAACAAATTGGTTTTAATATTTGTTTCTTTTGCTTGAATCTACTAGTATTATGGATCATCCAGTTACTGGGTTGTGCCCGGCATTGATTTGGTTTTGTTGCCTTCCTCCCACACACACACACACACCCCTACTATCTCTCTCCTCCGATTCCTTCACTTCAAGCTCTCCATGGGTCCTCACTACCCCCTCCACCATTGAGCATCTATGCTACCTCCACCATTTACATTATGTAGTGCAGATATGGGATATGGTTGTCGGCGCCGGTCTCCTGGCAGTAGTCAGGATCGGTATAGTGAACACCAGTATCCCGATCGTTGGGATGCTGAATGCATGACGTTATAGGGCCTCCTTTGCAACCAACAAGAATAAGGCAACATCCAACACAGTCCAAATATCTACCACTCGTAGCTCTCTCCCCTTCAATAATCACATAACAGCACTCTTCATCCGTAATCACCTCTCAGACACCCCCATTAACCCCCCCCCCCCCCCCCCTCCACACACACTGGGCATCCACAATAATTAATACTGTACTCATTTAGAAAAAAACAGGGCTGCTAATGCTGCAGCCTGCAGAATGATTTTTAGGCTGGATGAGGGAAGTTTTTGCAGACAGACTGGGGTCTTTGTTCCACCCAAGTACCAGCTGAGTATTTGATCCCTACAATCCAGGGTAGTTGATTTTTTTTTTTTTGATTTACACAATTTTTTTGGCATTACCATTTTAATGAAAGACAAAATATAATCCCTCATGTTTTAATGCTTTCTAATATTAATAGAAAAATTGACTGAGATAGAAGTTCTATGAAGATCGAGTGTTGCCCATAGCAACCAGAGTCTATCCATTATCTTCTAGAATAGTGGTTCTCAATCTCGGTCTTCAGGACACCCCCCAACAGTTCACGTTTTCCAGGTCTCCACAAACAATCACATTTTGAAGCAATTAGCACCACTTGTGGATCTTTTAAAATGTGTCAGCGAGTAATGAGTGCACTTGTGCACCTGCCAGGTGACCTGTAAAAATGTGAACTGTAAAAAAAGGACAATCGTACAGTCTGACAGGATGTTGAACCTTACTGACACTGGCATTATGCCCTGCTATACAAGAGGTCATAATATCTGCGATTGGGTGGTTTAAACCGATGTGTCTAAGCTACAAACACCATCACATACCAACTTCCCCACGCCACACAATGGCTGCTTCAGATGCCTAAATTTTCTTACCTGCAGGTTGCTCCATAAAAGGGGACAGCTTTTGCCACCCCCACAGTGGCAAGAAGTACTTCATCAAGCACTGTGTAAGCTGCACCACTGAATACATAGTCTACCTACTAACATGCCCGTGCGGCATGAGCTATGTGGGCAAAACTGACAGAACCCTATGTGAACATATGGCTTGCCACCGCTCATCTATAAAGGCTGCGATTGAGGACGATCAAGCGACCAACCTGTAGCTCGACACTTCATGCTACAGGGTCACGGAGTTGCCACCTTACGCTACATGATCATCGATCATATCCCGGCAACTGCAAGAAGAGGCAACCGTTCACTCAGCAACTGCGATGTAAGACGCTATGGATCCAGTACCTCGGTAACCTTGCACCGAATGGCTTGAATGAAACCTCGGGACTACACTACTTCCTCTAGGATGCATACTTCATCATATACCCTGTCAGTCCTCAGCTAGGAGAACTTGCTCATACCCGATGTAGTAACTATGAATTCTGGACTATGCAACAGCACTTACAGCATGTTATCCATCTATGTTTTGGACTTATTCCAGACCTCGACCCCGTTACACTGCCGCATGTATACCTTTTTATTTTTATGGCTGGTACGTATGGTGTGTTTCTAACTGTTGCCATGTAATACTATGTGACTAATATGTGACTATGGGCCTTATTCTAGTTCACTCTTTCTGACAAATTCCTTCTTAGATGGCCAAAACCATGTGCACTGCAGGGGGGCAGATGTAAAATGTGCAGAGAGAATTAGATTTGGGTGAGTTACTTTGTTTCTGTACCCTTTCTGTACAGGGTAACTACTGGCTGCTTTATTTTTACACTGCAATATAGATCTCACTTTGAAGTAAAACCCCACCCAAATCGAATTCTCTATGCACGAGTAGCATCTGCCCCACCTGCAGTGCACATGGTTTTGTCCATTTAAGAAGGATTTTGTCAGAAAGAGTGAACTAGAATAAGGCCCTATATTCCTATACCATCGTATTTCCACCTATACTCACTTGTCCATTCACACTACTTCCACATGTCTTTGTTTACTGCAGTGGGACACACCTCCTTCACTACTCCACACACACCTGTTCTTTGAACTGTCAATCAACACTGTACCTGGGATGATTCCATGACGTCACTAGGCGGGCGCCCGCAGCATTCTCCCGCATTTTTTGTGTTGTTCACATGGTGTTGTACATCCCTATAAATTCTCTGGGCCAGATTCTCTAAGCTTCAAAAGTTATAAAACTGAGAGTGATAAACAGCCAGTCAATCAGCTCCTACCTGCCATGTCACAGACTGTGTTTGAAAAATGTCAGGCAGGAGCTGATTGGCTGGCTGTTTATCACTCTCCATTTTATCACTTTTAAAGCTTAGAGGATCTGGCCCACTACCTGTATTGTATCTCACTTGTAACCTGAAGAAGAAGTAATAAACTTTGAAACGTTGATTCTGCATCTGCTAACTTACGTTATTACCCAAGTGCCGCCTCCATGTGTACTATGTTGGGCTCTGTGCGCTGGAGCACCTAGGAAGGCACCTACCATATACCTCATCTTGGGAGGGCTACCCCGCATCAGCTACACACACATATATATTTCTACACTAGCTGAAGGTCAGAAGATGTTAATTAATGGGAAATACATTAGGATTATTGAAAGTTGGGGAAGATGCTTGAAGCTAGGCAGACTTGGCACCTCTCTATACAGTATATCTGTGTGTGATTTACTGCAGTGGTTCAGCATATTTAGATAAAGACCACAAAATCTATATATATATATATATATATATATATATATATATATATATATTATATATATATATATATACATACATATACACACACATACATATATATATATACATACATATACACACACACATACATACATATACACACACACACTCCGGATCCCATAAGCATGACATACCTTTATAGAGTACACAGTAAATAAAATAACTATATGCAGTAATACAGATATATACATGTGTATAAATATATTACCTGATGTCCACTCACCTTCATGGTTAATTAAGCTATAAATGATGCTAGAACGAGCAGCACCTAAGGATATAAAGCAAAAAGTCTAAATTAATGAAGGTGGCATTACCTTGAAATTATAGATTTATTTAATCATCATGCACATAGACAAACAGACTCAAAATACAGGTGCGTCTTTTGTTTGCAGGCGCCAATCCTGAAATATGGAAATACCCCTACCCAAAGGAAAAAATGCACTTTATTTTTGGAAGGAATTGTTGAAGAGGTTACAGCTTGCTCACTTTTCTCACTTGGAGCAGTGCTCTCCCCAGAATGGTTCTGTAGCCGGGGGAACCTGTGATGGCAGTATGTCAAAGGACCCCTGGGCCACCCTGACCTTTACAAATAGGATTACAGTAGTGGTGTCCTTAATATCTAACATTATAGCGGTTACTAAGGGGGCAGCGTGTCTGCATTATCAGCCTACTGCATGTGTCACACAGTGAGGGGGCAGGAACATACGCTGCTGCTGCTGCTGCACCCAGGGCTGCAATGACAGAGCGGCTACAAGACATGAAGTAATTATTAGATCTGCCTCTCCACAGCTACCCACTATGTACCACTGCATTATTGATATTATGTATAAACAACCAGCCTCACCACAAACACACCCCTAAATCGGCCTGGCCCTGGGTGAAAAACAAAGCTTCCATGTAAAAGGTCCTGGGAAGAACACTGCTGAAGGATGGATATCTTTATAGCTGTCCAGTGGATGCATCGGACCCAATCACGTCATACCCATGGCATTAGAAAGGCAGTTAGAGATGTCCGCACTTTAGCTCCGCTCTGGCCAGCACATCTCACAAATATATAGAATGTAAGTGACATAGGACCAGATGCACTAAGCTTCAAAAGTGATAAAATGGAGAGTGATGAACAGCCAATCAACTCCTACCTGCCATGTCACAGACTGTTTGAAAAATGTCAGGCAGGAGCTGATTGGTTGTTTGTTTATCACTCTCCATTTTATCACTTTTGAAGCTTAGTGCACCTGGCACATAAGCGGTCTAATGTATAGCTGCTGGACCTGCTGAGCTCCATTAGGATTACTGTGGCCATCTCTTTTTGGCTGCTGGACCTACAGATGTGTCCTCATAGAAATATAGCTTTCCCATCATGTAGTCAGAGAAGCTGGCGTGATTGCCACGCCGCATATGTTTTCTTAAATTTCACTACTGTTTCTCTTTATCTTGGGTCTTTGGTTGGATACACACTGAAAATACATTGTCCACTATATCAGTAGTGGGTCAGTAGGTGTGCTTCACAATAGGTCTGTGAATGACGTCAAACATAGATATCAGCCCTGCAACACATCCAATGAGGATATATCGATTGGTCTGTGTGCGAGGGTGACCCGCCGACCACTCGCACCTTGCATAATTCACATGCCCACACAGTCATATTGAGCAGCGGACTGGCAAGTACGTATGCTTACACTCGCACTGAATCAGCTTTGTGTACTTTTGCATCTTAGCTGGCAAATTGAGCTACCAGAACACTAATCGTAAGTACTGAATTGCTGAGTCAGACCTGTGCGGCCAGGTCCAAATTTGGACACTGGCCGATGGTCTAGCCACAGCACATGCGCAAGTATCGTAATGCAAATGAGAAGGGTCCGGCTGCAATCGCCTTCTGCGTTTGCAAGACGCTCGCAGCCTGATTGACAGATGGGGCGCATTCAGTGGTCAACCTAATGTATGTCGACCTCAATAGTGTCAACCTAGTGACCATATCCCTCCTTCGTCAAACCCTTTATTCCACTTGCCTTCATGACAGTACAACCTCTATACAAAGAGACTGCAAATCTATGGTGGTGCACCAAAAGCAGCCCACCCCCACTACAAATTTGCCCTGTATCATAACTGCAGCAGGCCCTCTATACAGCTCCACATTCAGTCCACCGTGCCACTCTGGAAGAGATAGTCAATGCTGTGGTGAACATCACAGGCTTTAAGAGACACCACAGAAGATAGGCGGAGGATAGAGACCATCAACAGGAAGTTTTTTTAAAGAGGATTACTACGCACAATGGAACACCATCACGTCTCACAACCTCCATTTTGAGCTATATGTTTTGTCATCAATCTCCAAATCTTGGAATGTTTCCAAATGAGAACACGTAAAAACTCGCTAATGAGTATTCTGTCAAAAATGGAAATTCTAGCTGGAAATACGTCGGAAATTAAGGAGGTGTGTGCCAATATTTCCGAAATTGAATACCCCCCTAAGTTGCAAATGGTTAGCAGGACCCTCTCTACATTTTGTTTTCATGTGTATTTATTTTGTCTTCCTTTTAGGTGCCGGTTTTATGTTTTACCTAATGTTGAGAATTACATCTTGGACACAACAACAACAGGCTGCTGATATTGTGTAGATGGAGGCCAAACATATTCTGAGAACTGATGTAGGCAGCTACTATGCTAATGTATTTACAAAATAGCTAGGGAATTCATATGTACAAAACTGACTATTTGGGTGGGCGTATTTTGTTTACTTTACCTACTTAAACCCTTGAGTGGAGGGTTTTGCTGGGGCAGGACAAGCCTACCAGGGCAGGTTTGTCCTGTCCCAGCAAAACCCACCGCAGATCATAGGAGAGCCCCATCCCCACCCCACCTTCGCTCCGGCGTTTGCACACTGGAGGCTGAGCTCCCCTGCCGCCACTGCCCCAGCCGCCAGTCACAGTAGTGACCACAGGCGGCAGGCTCGGGGATGTTTGCGGCGGCTCGGGAGGACTCGGGCGTCTGAACTCCTGAGCCCTCCCGAGCCGCCCTGAACATCTCCGAGCCTGCCGCCTACGTCTCTGCTGTAAAAGCGGCAGCGCAGCTGAGCCCAAAAAAAAATTCTGGCCATTCCACCCAAGGGGTTAAAAAAAAATATATATACTGTACAAAGTTGCATTTATCCTTTCAGCAATGCTTAAGGCCCCATATATTAGTGTAATTTGGGCCTATTTCACCAGATTCCGACGGCCTGGAATGATAAAATGGGTGAAATCAGGCCAAACCCATGTGTTTGACATCCGCTTCAACCCGATATGCAGTCCCCTGCACATCGGATTGAAGTCCGGAATTGCTGCACATAAGATAAATTGTATCTAAGCTGTTAGTGGGTGCTAAAAAGCACCCGTGATGTAGGGCATCACACTTCCCTTTGAACTCCAACGACAGTTCCCTGGGTGCTTTTTACATGCAATAAATCGCATACAATTTATTGCATGTAAAAAAAATGGCACACCAAGTGTCAATTGGGATGTTAGCCCTTCGAGGAGCTGAAGGGAAATCAGGTCTGACTTGCCCTTAAGACAAGTCGGACTAGTGTATGATGGGGGGGCCTTTACAGGACAGTTGGTTGGTGACAGACCATACAGTTGTGAAAATATAGTTGCGAATCTTTAACCACTAGATGGCGATTACTGCCTAGATTTTAAATTGTAAACATGGGGTGAAATTTAATAGGATGAGACATTCAGAAAGTGAGAGATTTGGTAAGAAATCTCCAGTTTTTTTTAAAAGCGGCAATCATTTACACTGCAAAATCAAACTGGTTTTGCAGTGTAAATGATTGCCGACATTCCCCCTATGTTATACACCAAGTAAAACATTATGTTCTTGAAGCATTTTCTAAAAACAGTAGTAATTAATAAGTAGGGTTTTTTTTCCCCATAATAGAGCCAAAATATGCATTGGATACCTATGCAGTACATTTGTATCCTGCTATATTCCTACAGAGATACAGATGTACCAACGCATTCGCCATTCCTAAGAATGGGGTGCAAACAGCACCCACACTTCCCAGGTTGGGGTGCAGTAGCCTGTGATCACATACTCTAGTAAATACAAATACAGGGGCCCAGCATTCACCATAATAAACTAACTCAGCTTAACATACATATAATCATTTAAAAAAATAATGGGGTTTTAGTTCATGAATTGATCCATGCATTTAAGCTTGCAGCCCATCGCCAAGAGACCTTATTTCACTGCAAGTCCTGCACTAACAACTGGTCTCTCAAGAACCTGGCAACTGCTAACACATCATAGCTAAAATGAACATGTGTTTTTTCCTGGTTTAGAGCACACGCCAAATACCTTATGGCTTTTAAAAAGAGAGACTAGTTAGTGTAGGACTTGCACTGAAATGGGGTCCCTTGGCTGCAAGCTTAAATGCATTGATCAATTCATGAACTAAAACCCCATTATTTGTTTAATTGGTTATTTGTCCGCTATATTCCTATTTATGTATTATGTTATTTATATAGCGCAAATATTTTCAGCAGCACTTTTCAGAGAATATTTGTCCATTCACATCAATTGCTGCCCCAGTGGAGCTTACAATCCATGCTATAATGAGCAAACTCATCACAATTAAGGCCTTAGTAGCAATTGAACCAAAGAGGTCAGTGATGTGAGGCAGTAATGCAAACCACTAGGCTAACCCCACTGCTGCATACTGAAAACCTATGTTACAGAATGTTGGCTTACAGATGGAGCGGGCATCATCGTTGGCCGGCACTTGGCAGATCGCTTGCACTGGCGAGCGCTGCCGATAGAGACTGGGATGCGCGTCTCACATGCACGTGCGTCCCAGTATCACAGCCGCTTCAGGGAGACGCTGCCCAGTTCGGGGGGTCGTTGAAGCGAGGGGGACCAGCGGGGGAGGCGGGGGCTCAGTTTGCAAAGGGGCACGCAAGCGTTTCGTGCACGTGCCCCAGGCAGCAGCCAGCCGCTCCATCTGTACTTAAATTACTGAACATGCCTAGGATACAAACAGCCCCTTCACACTTGAAAAAAAACCAATATGACTTTGCCTCGGATCTTCAGTTTTGTGGATATTCCGGATTACCAATCTCACAAATGATTTTTGATACAAATGAATACACCCCCCAAAAAAGCTCTATAACTTTAAAGAGTCTATTTTCTATTCTTTAGGGTGCCCCTCAACTCACCAATGAGTTTCTGTCACAACAAGGTGCCCTTTTTCTAGGTGTTCATACTTGCCTATGGAGGCTTCAAATCGCATCAGATTCCCCTTGAACTCCCTTGGTAGCTTCCCGGGAGTTCTGCAGCTCAGATTTTGTACTGTAGTGCTTATTTTACATTTCGCATGCCATTTATCAAGCCATGACAAATCGCATGAGATCTTACTGCATACACATGTAGCATACCGTACAGGGGCTGGCTGCCTGGATGGCCTAAATAGGGCTATATAAATAAATACATATAATAAAGCTATATAGGAGAGGCTGTGGTTACCCAACCAAATGGTGTGTACACACTATCGATTTGGCTTGCGATGCGATCAGCATGCAATCTGCATACAATTTTGACTATATAGTGCAGATCTGCACTATATAGTCTATGCAGCCAAAACTTTCTGCCTGCGATACGGGAGCATGCATCGGGATCGCAAGGGTTAAAACCCATGCAATCTCGATGCGATTTTGACTATATAGTCAAAATCTCATGCACATTGTACAAGTGTGTACACACCATAACTCTGCGCAGGCTTTGGGGCACATCATCCCTGAAACCTGCAAGGCCATCGTCAGGGTGGGGCAGAACCGGTATTTCAAGGTAACAGAATATACACCACACACTGTTTAGTTAAAAAGTAACACTTTATTTAAATAACTTGCCAACATAGCATAAAAATACTAAAACATAACATAAAATACATAAAGGCATGAAGTACTATTAAATAATGGTAAAGTTTAATAATTCCAGAGATAGAGATATATATATCTACTAGGTGATTCATCGCGCCCTACGGGCGCTCTTCACACTGTCGTAAGGGGCTGCGCCCCCTTAATTTGTGAACATTTGTATATGAGAAAGATGGTTAGAATTGTATGACAGATGCCTGTATTGCAACTTGAGTTATAGGTGAAATGTGTTAAATAGAGAGCATATGATGTCGAAGGGGGTGTGTATTGTTTTGTTTAATTAAAAAGCGGTTACAGAGTAAAGGCCCATACACACTTGAAGATTTTCATTTCAAAAGACTTTGCCAAAATCTTTGATAGATATATCTTTCCCCAAAGTAGTGCGTACACACTGAGCTATTTTCCTTAAAGAGCGAGAGATTTTCAGGAGGCGAAAGACTTTGCTGAAAATCTTTCATACAAAAGGCTATTTACATAATGGGTGGGGAGATATATATATATATATATATAGTGCAGGTGTTCAAATAAATGAAGACCAGAGGCGGCACTCACAATAGGTCAAAAACAAAACGAAATGTATTCAAATCATGTGGCAAAACATCACAATAACAACCATGTCAGCAAAACGTGTGTCGACCGTTTCGAGGCTTGCGCCCCTTCCTCAGGACAGCTGACTGTGCAAAAAGGCTTAAACAGCAAATAGTGCAGTGACCGTTTCGAGGCTTGCGCCCCTTCCTCAGGACAGCTGACTGTGCAAAAAGGCTTAAACAGCAAATAGTGCAGTGCAGAAAAGTTTTCTGCACTGCACTATTTGCTGTTTAAGCCTTTTTGCACAGTCAGCTGTCCTGAGGAAGGGGCGCAAGCCTCGAAACGGTCGACATACGTTTTGCTGACATGGTTGTTATTGTGATGTTTTGCCACATGATTTGAATACATTTCGTTTTGTTTTTGACCTATTGTGAGTGCCGCCTCTGGTCTTCATTTATTTGAACACCTGCACTATACTAAATTCTGGAAGGCACCCCCCTGTTGTCCATCGATGTGCTAAGTGCCGGTCGTTACACATATATATATATATATATATATATATATATATATATATATATATATATATATATATATATATATATATATATATATATATATATATATATATATATATATATATATATATATATATATATATATATATATATATATATATATATATTGTTTTTTTTTCTTTTTTGCTGGCGCAGGCCAGTAATGTATATGTTATCACTGTCCACCAACGTTTTTTAGAATAGGCGGTAATGTATACATTGCTGGCCTGCGCCAGCAAAATATATATATATATATATATATATATATATATATATATATATATATATTCGCCATTTAAATAAGTACAGTGGGCATATACATATATAAACATTAGTGGGCAGTGGGCATATACATATATAAAAATTGGTGGCAGTGGGCATCAGCATATAAATAAATAAACCGTGGTGCCAGTGGGCATCAGCATATAAATAAATAAACAATGGTGCCAGTGGGCATCGGCATATAAATAAATAAAAAATTGTGCCAGTGGGCATCGGCATATAAATAAATAAACATTGGTGGCAGTGGGCATTGGCATCTAAATAAATAAACATTGGTGCCAGTGGGCATTGGCATCTAAATAAACATTGGTGCCAGTGGGAATTGGCATATAAATAAACATTAGTGGCAGTGGGCATTGGCAAATAAACATTGGTGGCAGTGGGCATTGGCAAATAAACATTGGTGGCAGTGGGCATTGGCATATCAATATATAAACATTGGTGGCAGTGGTACTCACTTTTGTGCTGCGGGCAGGGGGACAGTTGGACGGGCAGGCACTTTATGATTCTTCTCCTTAGAAGTTCAGTCCTCCCCCCTCCTCCCTGCTCCCTGCTCCGTGCACTGCAGAGACAAGACAAGCAGGGGGAGGGAGCAGGGGAAGTCAGCAGCCAGACTCCGCTGCTGCTGAACGGAGCAGGGAGAGGACAGAAGCCGGGGATGGTCTCTGCTGCTGCTGCTACTGAACGGAGACCCCGGGGCGGAGAAAGGACAGAAGCCGGGCTGAAAGTCTATCATCTTTCAGCCCGGCGGCAGGGTGAGCGTACACACTAAGCGATGATGGCTCAGATACCAGCCATCATCGCTAGACATGCTGGTCAAACCAGCCGACGTGGGACGTTTTCAGCGATGATGCGGGAGCGCGCATCATCGCTGATCTGCAGTCGGTGGCCCATACACACTGATCGATTTTCAGCTGAAAATCGCTCAAAACAGCAGTTTTCAGCTGAAAATCGTCAAGTGTGTATGGGCCTTAAGATGTACATTGATAGTGTGGATGGTACAGTGACATTTGTGGGTGTGGGGGGGGGGGGGCTGTGTGTGCATGTTGTTTAGGTGTGTGTGTGTGTGTGCAATAGTATAGTAGGGTGTTTTTGAGTCAGCGGCTCCCCACTGATAGGGGTGTGTGGGCATAAGGGGGACTAAAGAGGAGGGTGGGAGATACTGTGCAGCTTCTGCCAGTGGGTGAGGGTCCAGTGTGGCAGTACAGGAGTACAAGATGGTGGCCCTGAGTCAGTGTCTCCTCCTACTGGGTGGGAGTTAGTGTCCATGAGAGCAGGAGGCTGGGCTATGAGGCATGATAGGGGCATGTGGGCAAAACAGCATCAGCGACTCCCCAGTGATGGAAGTTACGGTTCAGGAGAGCAGGAAGCTGGGTAGTGATAGGGGTGTGTGAGTATACGGGGGACGAAAGAGGGGCTTAGAGGTGCCGTGAATTGTGGGAGGGGCGCAGGGGGTGCCGTGAATCAAGGGAGGGAGGGGGCGCAGGTGTCCGTGAATCATGGGAGGGGGGGTGCACGGGGCGCGATGTATCACCTAGTTGGTTATATATTCTTGTAGAAGGATGGTAGGATGTTGCTGTCATTCAGAATGCATTTACATAAACAGTAATAGTAGCAGTAAAAGATCTGACTTAAAACACCTACAGTAAAACAGAACAGGTGTTATATATTATACAAAGAATTGGTTGATGATGTGTAGGTTGACGTGTACATAGTTGGCACTGGAAAAAAATTGCTTCAAGAAAAAATCAACACATAAAGGTCAACACATGTAAATGTTGACATAAGTGTGGCACTTCATTGGTGTCCATGTCAACACATGAGAATGAATATGAAAACATTCAAAAAAGAAAAATAAATCTTCAAAAACTCATGTCAACCTTTTTCATGGTCGACCATAGCCGTGTCAGTGTTTTGCATGTGCCATTTAATCCTGGGGTTGCCGTGAATCGCGAGCGGGGGTTGGGGGGAGGGAGGAGGTGAGGGGTGTCCGCGAATCACGGGAGGAGGGGTCGTGGGTGGATGTCGTGAATTGCGGGAGGGGGGGTCGCGGGGGGTTGCCGTGAATCGTGGGAGGGTGAGTCGCGGGGGCAGGGTGTTTGCCGCAATGACAGGAGGGGGGGTCAGGGGGGGAATCGCGGTAGGGGGGGTCGCGGGGGGGTGGGGAGTACCGCGAACCGCGGGAGGGGGGCCCGGGGGATTGGCGCAAATCGTGGGAGGGGGGGTCGCGGGGTGGGGCCACAAATTGCGGGAGTCGCCGCGAATTGCGGGGGGTGTCCTGCGAATCGCGGGGTCGCCGGGGGGTGCCGCGAATCGCCACAAGAAAAAAATCAACATAGAAAGGTCAACACATGTAAATGTTAACATAAGTGTGGCACTTCATTGGTGTCCATGTCGACACATGAGAATGAATATGAAAACATTGAAAAAGTGAAAAATAAATCTTCAAAAACTCATGTCAACCTTTTTCATTGTCGACCATAGCCATGTCAGTGTTTTACATGTGCCATTTAATCGTGGGGTTTCCGTGAATGGGGGGGGGGGGGGGAGGTGCATACCTCCCAACATGACCCTCTCCAGGAGGGATACATTGCTCTGTTTCTGGACTTTCTTCTTAATTTTTTTTTTTTTTCAAATCTGACATGTATCACTTAAGTGGGGATAACTTTTTTTTGCTTTTACTTATCCCAGTGATTTTGAGATTGTTTTTTCGTGACACATTGTACTTCAAATTAGTGGTAAATTTGGGTCGATACAGTCTGTGTTTTTTTGTGAAAAATACCAAAATGTCGGAAAAAAATGGAAAATTTAGCAATTTGCAAAATGTTAAATTTTCTGCTTGTGAGACAAATAATCTTACCACTCAAAATAGTTAATAACTAACATAGACCATATGTCTACTTTATGTTGCCATCATTATTTCAACTTCCTTTTCATTTTTTTGGACACTAGGAGGCGTAAAATATGAATAGCAAATTCTCAAATTTTCAAGAAAATTTCAAACACTGATTTTTTTTAGGGACCAGTTCAGTTCTGATGTGACTTTGAGGGACTTGTATGTGAGACACCCCCATAAATGATGCCATTTCAAAAACTGCACCCCTCACAGTATTCAAAACAGCATTTTGGAAGTTTGTTAACCCTTTAGGTGTTTCACAGGAATTAAAACAAAGTGTAGGTGAAATTTCAAAATTTCATTTTTTTTGCAGATTTGCAATTTTAATACATTTTTCTAAGGAACACAGTACATTTTACTAGAGAAATGTGACTAAAAATTGATTCCCCCAATTCTTTGGTTTTCATAAATGTCCTATATGTGGCCCTAGTGTGCACGGTGACCAAACCACAGGCTTCATAATAGAAGGAGCACCTACTTGATTTTGGAGCCTCCTTTTTATGAGATTATTTTGTAGGCACCATGTAGGTTTCTAGGCACCATAAGATGCTAAAAGTTAGGAACCTCCCCCACAAGTGACCCCATTTTGCAAACTACACCCTTCAGGGAATTCATCTAGGGGTATAGTGTACATTTCAAACCCCCAGGGGTTTCACCAATTTTGATACAACTGGGCTGTGCAAATGAAAAAATTTAATTTTTCATTTTCACAGCTCAGTTGTATCAAAATTGGTAAAACCCCTGGGGGTTTGAAATGTACACTATACCCCTAGATGAATTCCCTGAAGGGTGTAGTTTGCAAAATGGGGTCACTTGTGGGGGGGTTCCACTGTATGGGTGCTTCAGGGGTCATTCAACCAGAATCTGTGCTGCAAAATCCAAATATCACTCCTTCCCTTCTGAGTCCTGCCATGCACCCAACTGGTATTTTTTGGTCACATGTGAGGCATTGCCATACTCGGGAGAAATTGGGGCACAGATTTTGGGGTGCTTTGTCTCCTTCATTCCTTGTGAAAATGAAAAATTTTGAGCCAGATCTGCATTTTTGTGTAAAAAAAATGTACTTTTTTTACACAAAAATGCAGTTCTGGCTCAAAGTTTTTCATTTTCACAAGGAATGAAGGAGACAAAGCACGCCAAAATCTGTGCCCCAATTTCTCCCGAGTATGGCAATGCCTCACATGTGACCAAAAAATACCAGTTGGGTGCATGGCAGGACTCAGAAGGGAAGGAGTGATATTTGGTGGTGGAATGAATGGTGGGTGCTATGTCGCATTAGCAAGACCCCGGAAGCACCAATACAGTGGAACCCCCCCACATGTGACCCCATTTTGCTCACCAGATTTTGGAGGGGGTCTGGCGCTGCGGCTGGTGGGGGGGTGGGAGGGGTGCTGGCGCTGCGGCAGCCGGGTGGGTGGGAGGGGGGACTGCCGGGTGGGAGGGGGGGGGGGGGGCTGGCGATCGGTGGTGATCGGTGCTGTACTTAACAGCACCGATCACCACCGATCACTGTGTTACCGAGCGGCTTAGCCGCCGGTAACACAGAAAACGCTGCAATTGGCTGTTCACATTTGAACAGCCAATCGCAGCGATCGCCGACCGGGGCTCAGGGACAGCAGACATCTCCAAACTGTCACCGCGTCTATGGACGCGGTGACAGTTTAAAACCATGACGTATATATACGTCTTCGGTCGGGAAGTACCTCCCGACCATGACGTATATATACGTCTTCGGTCGGGAATATCTATCTGTATATATATATATATATATATATATATATATATATATATATATATATATATATATATATATATATATATATATATATATATATATATATATATATATATATATATATATATATATATATATATATATATATATATATATGTATATGTATATACACACATATATATATATATATATATATATATATATATATGTGTGTGTATATACACACATATATATATATATATATATATATATATATATATATATATATATATATATATATATATATGTGTATATACACACATATATATATATATATATATATATGTGTGTGTGTATATACACACATATATATATATATATATATATATATATATATATATATATATATATATATATATATATATATATATATATATAATCATTTCATTTTATTTTTTTTTCATTTTTACACTGTCCCTAGTGCTGCTGCTGCTGGCGGGGGGAGGGAGGGGGGAGGCAGCGCTGCGGCGCATAGCAGAGGGAGGAGAGCGGCTGCCGGGTGCCGGGTAAGCACATAGTGCTGCCGGGTGGGAGGGAGGGGGTGTCCGCGGATCGGTGGTGATCGGTGCTGTACTTAACAGCACCGATCACCACCGTTTTCTGTGTTACCGAGCGGCATAGCCGCCGGTAACACAGAAATAGCTGTGATTGGCTGTTCACATTTGAACAGCCAATCACAGCGATCGCCGACCGGGGGGGGCATCCCTGCCCCCCCCGGGCGGCGAGGGGGGATGTCTGCTGTCAGGGACAGCAGACATCTCCAAACTGTCACCGCGTCTATAGACGCGGTGACAGTTTACATCCATGACGTACATTTATGCCATGTGTCGGGAAGTACTTCCCGACCATGACGTAAATGTACGTCAATTGTCGGGAAGGGGTTAAACACCTTTCTTATCAATTACCCTGTTTAAAACAGGTGATGACAATCATATATTAAGATGGAAGTCCACAAACAGAGCATTCTGTCCCTCCTGGAGAGGGTCATGTTGGGAGGTATGGAGGTGTGGGGCGCTCACCTGGTGTGTCTGGTGTGTAGCTGTGTCTTTGCTGTGTAACATGGAGAGGCAGAGGGTGTCTGGCACTATCTGTGGGCTCACTGGGCTGGTTCTCTGTCATGTGAGTCAGAGTCTCCACCCAGCGTTACAGCTTCAGACACACTTTGAGTGACAGATGTAGCCAAATATATAAGAGATATCTATCTCCAAAACACCACACATATGCACTATATATGCCTGAGTAGGCGAGTGTGGGAGGAATAGGATTGGGTTGGGTGGGAGAAGAAATGACAGAAAGATGGGTACAACTGTGTTACCATCAAGGAGCTCTTTTCACCCCTGAAAAAGCATATCACTGCTCAAGCATCAAATTGCTCCAGTTGGTCAGGCCCCCAGTTGCACAGAGTGGAGGATAGTTATGAAGCTTAATTACCTAAGCTGTCGGAGGGCTCTGACAGAGACTACTCCAGCTGCTCAAAAATTAGGTTTTCCTCCTGCTTTGTGTTCTTCTGCTTCAGCCATCTTTTTGGGGAGCTTGACAAAGCCTGGAAAAAAGATCTAGCACAGCGGTATCCTCTGTTGGTGGCACAGGGGTCTGGAATTTCAGTACTTGTGTATTATCTGGGCACCCAATTTTTTGATTGTATGCCTTAACTTAAGGCATACAATCAGATGCGATGGACCCGATTTTTTCAGAAAAATCGGGTCGATCGCATTGCATGCAACCAAATCGCATGCGATGGACCCGAATTTTACATTGGATCCAATGTTAAATGCCCCCCAGACCCCATTTTCTATTGTATACCCACCCTGTTCATACCCCCACTATCCAAGTGGGCATGGAGTTGATTTTATATAGTGTGGCGGGTTCGTATACAATAAAAAATGGGGTCTGGGGGGCATTTAACATTGGACCCAATGTAAAATCGGGTCTCAGGCAACATTTAACATAGGATCCAATGTAAAAATCGGGTTGATCGTATCGCATGCGATGGACCCGATTTTTCGGAAAGAAAAAAAAAAATCGGGCGCCCAGATATTACACAGTAGACTGGGGTCTGCCGTGCTGGGGATGACCTGACTTTCAATCTATTGTTTCAATCAATTTTGGCTTTTTTCTTTTTTATCTCCCGAGTGGCAAGCTGTGGAAGAGGAGTTTGAAAATATGTTGCCTTTCCCTAACTGCGGGGGAGTGATTGGTGGCAAGCACCTCCGCATAACCCCCTCCTGCCAACAGCGGATTTTACTACAACTACAAGGGGTACTTCAGTTTCATGCTGGTGGTGAATGCCAACTATGAGTTCATATTTATTGATGTTGGCAAAATTGGAAATGCTTCAGACAGTGGCTCCCTAAGGAATACCAGAGTCTACAAGAGGCTCACTGCTAAGAACCTTGAGTTGCCTTATAGCGAGAAAATGAAGTATGGGCTCAATTTTGTTTTTGTGAAAGTTTAGGCCTTCACACTCCACAATAAGATTATGATGCTAAAGAGGCTAGGGAGGAGTACCTGCCTTATTTTAATGGGGAAAGTGCAGTCCCCTGCAGGAAACGACCATTTTATTAAAATGGAGTTGGTTGGTTGGACTGGCTTGTTGGGCTTTCAAATAATCTATTGTGGACCTTTTTAAATAAAAACTAGTGTTGTTGCATTACAACATACTTACAGAAGCACCCTGAGAAGTTTCACCCACTTAAGCCTTCACTGCAACAGTCCTCGGTAGGGAGGAGAATCCCAAATGTGAAGGCTCCTGCTCCACGAAAGAAGAAAAGTAGCTGAGAGAAGTACCACAGACTTGACTTGTACACTTCATCCGTGGCAGCCACAGACCTCTTTGACTCAACCATTTTCTTGTTTTCCTTGATGAAGACTGTTAGCAGGTTCCTCATCCAATAACCATTAGCAGAGGTACTCCTCCATTGCCGCATTATGTTTCACCTTATTTGCATAGTCTTTGGACTTAACCTTCCAAAGACACTCATGTTTGTTGTACAACTAAATGAAGCCGGTTATAAAATCACCCGGCCAAACGTCCACCCCTGTTGAATCCCCTCTGTACCATGCGAGGGGATGTACGTGAACATGTAGTCAAAAGGGAGAGAAATCATTGGATTGTCGCTGACCATCAAATGTTTTCTCTCCCCTTTAGAAATAACAGTCAGTCTGAACTGACTTATTTCCATCAGTGTCCGCTGTGACATCAAACGCCCACCCCTGGCAGGCATTGGCCTGCCCACGTTCCCAAGGGTAGGCCCAGTGTTTTCATGGGGACAGAAGAAAAAGAAAATCAGTTTCCCTATTAGCGCACACTGGAGCAGCGGTATGTACAAGAGAAGAGAAGGTCACCCAACCTTCAACATGGATATCTGAAATTACAAAAAAAGCTTCACCTGTCGCACATTGTGTTTACAACCTAGTCAGTAGACAATTATAGTTCAATGGCTATTCTTGTAATCCTCTTCACTCTTTTTCAACTTGTTAGTCTTCATTTTTCCTCCGTATTTTGAATATAGTAAAAAAAAAATACCATATAAAGTGTACCCTGAGGAAGGCCTGTATAGGTTGAAACGCATTGGTGGAGAGTCGTTGGGTTCCTGAGGCCAACCAACTGCTGCACACATTTCACTTCAGATTCAAAGGTATCGGTCCGGACCTGAGCCTCTGAAACAAGTTAAGTGTTTCCATTTTATCATGCAGAAAGTTCTTTGACCGCATTCCCCGTTTTATGAATTATATTGTTTAAAAAAAAAAAAATTAACACTAAAAACCTGTTATTTTTTATAAGTACCGACTGTACTTTTTTCTGATTCTTATATGACTAAATCAATGATGGAAAGAATTCTGGGTCAGATGACCCTTCAAAGACACCTTTATACGTTTGACATCGCTTTGTATTCTGTAAGTGGGGTACGTCCCTTCCATTTTTGTTCAACTATCTCTCACAGTATTGGGGACCCTTGGTGGAGGTGAATATTCTGGTGCAAAGATACCTTCATGTGAGGTTCCAATACCTGTCTCGTGAGTTTCGGTATGATATTTGTTCACACCCTAAAAGAAACCTTTATAAGAGGATCACACTACTATTGGGTGTGAGTAGGGTACGCTACCCTTTCGTATAATATAAAATCTCCACTGGGTTGTATTAAGATACTCCTTGGAGTGTATGAACATATTACATTATATATGGTATTTTCTTTTTTCCTATATTCAAAATACAGAGGAAAAAAGAAGACTAACAAGTTGAAAAAAAGTGAAGACGATTACAAGAATACCCATTGAACTATAATTGTCTACTTGCTAATTTGCAAAGTCCTGCTATCAGGTAATCACCTCCCATCTACAGTAAAATCCTGCCCTGTGCAAGGCTGCGAGAAGCTTGCGAAAATATTGCAGCCCTGAGATTTGCTGCAAGTCCATTCGCAACTCACCATGGAATGATTTTCCCAGTGTGTGCAGTCCGTGCGTAGTCCAGGACCTACTCGGCCAGTGCGATAAAAACAGGTTGAACGGGGCCGAAGCTGACATCACTTACCCTCCCTGAAAACACCAGGCCACGCTACTGTTTTCCCTGACACTCCCACTAAACAGCTGAGTGACACCCACAAGTGCATGCTTTCTGACAATTAACTTGCATATGGCCAGTGATTAAATAAAGAAAAACACTAGATTTTATCGCAGAATGGCCTACTGCATGTGGAACGCATGCTCAGCCTATTGATAATCTCCCATCCTGCGAATCCGCAGCTGTGAATATTGGTCCCAAAGAATTCTCTTAAATATCACTTCTGTTGTCAAGTTCCTAAACCAGGACCAAGTTAAAAATGAGGTGGATAGACCACGGCTCCAGACCTGTACATAGATATAGGCCTATAATTATGGCAAGATGATGGCCAGATGCCCAGCTTGCAACGCACTCAGGGGTAGATTTAACGCGCCGCTATAACAGTTCCTGCTTTGCCTCATTAGCGAGGCGAAGCAGGAGGGGACACTGACAAGATGTATTAACATCTTGCCGGCCGAGGCGGGGGAGCGCTAACTCCCCCCTCCGGCAATGTCACTCCTGGAGACAGCGCATCAGTTAATACTGATGTGCCGTCTCCTCCCCCCCCCCCCCCCCCGGCCAGCTGCGCATGCACGGGATCTCGCTACTCCCGCGAGATCCCCATCGCAGCTCAGAGCCAGCGCTGAAATATTGTAGCTGCGCTATGCCTCCTGCCCCACACCGCCACGCGCTACCTTAGATCAGGGGAAGCGCTATACCCTGCAATACTGCACGGGGATAGTGCATATTCCCCTGATCGACGGGTAATAAATCTACCCATCAGTGATAAATCATAATATTAAATTTGTTTAATTCTGACATAGGGCTCTAATCAGACCTGATCACATGGCTGCGAATTTGCAGGCCAGGTGATTATCGATAGACTGCACATACGTACGGCCCATAAAACGCATGCGCAAGGCCATCCTGCAATAAAATCCTGCTAATTTTTTGGGTTCGCTGGCTGTTCGCAAGTTGACTGACAGGAAGCCAGCGTTTGTGTTTAGTAACCGGACATTTTCTGGGAGCATCAAAGAAAGCGCAAGTGTGCCCAGGCGTTTTAGGGGAAGTCATGTGAGGTCAATCACCTAGTTCCATTATGTGATATGAAGTGATATGTCTGACGTGACAGAGCTGCTCTGAGAGGCGTACCTTTCTTTTCTTTAACTTCTGCATCACAAACACAGCAAAACACCACCTAAAGGGCCAAATCTATTAAGCCTTAACTTAACATCATATAAAGTGGAGGGTGATAAAAGCAAAATCAACAAACAAATCAGATCCTAACTGTCATTTCTCAAAAACAGCCTGTAACATGACTAATTGGCTAGTCCCTGCACAATGGAACTTGGTATGAGATAAAGCCACTGCATTGTAAAGGCCCATACACACTGGGCGATTGAGCTGAAAGTCACTCAAAACAGCATGTTTGAGAGTCTTTCAGCTCAGACGGCCAGTGTGTATGCCCCGGCGATGAGTGCTGCTGCGCGCTCCCGCATCATCACCGGGAAAGCCATTCCTCTGCTGGTAATACCAGCAGATGAGCGGCATTGCATAGCTCTGCGCTATGCAAAGCCGTCCGCCCCCCGCTGATGGCACCGGGCAGGGGGAAAGTGTCTCAGTGTGTATGCACTGAGTGGCTTTCCCCCAGTGATGAAAATTATCATCGCTGTCCATACACGCTGGAAAAAACAGCCCAGTGTGTATGGACCTTAACACTTCGTATATAGATAAACTAATTCGCAAACAGATGTCACACGTCACATTGATCAGTGCAGTCTAGCAAAGTAGGTTTGGTACTTCCAGTATTATTTGTGCAAATGAGATGCTTGGCATAGCTGAAAGGGGCTATTTGATGTAAGGGTGTCTGTTCTACCAGATACAGTTGGTAAATGACAGTTTTATAGCAAGTCACGAAATCATCTTATTGAGATTATACACAAAAACCTACCTGCATATTACTATTGCTAGCTCTATCCATCTAACTTTATTTTCATGTTATATTTAGGTTACAATAGGCATACCTTATATTTTAAGAGGTCATAACACAAGCTACAGTTGACAACTGACAGTTTTCCTTACAGAGGGGACCATTCTACAAAAGCTGAGTGACATCAAAAAGGCTGTTAATTAGGTCAGCAAGTCACATGATCAGCATCCTGCCTGCATTATACCATTGCCATCTGTTTATAATCTATTAAAACAGGGGCAGAATAAAAATGGGTTGGATGGCACAACAGCTCCAAGACTTAGTGTTCATTCTAGCACCCGCTATATTTGAAAAGCCATGCAGTTCCTCTTCCCTGCCTGGGGTGTCGCTGTCTGCTGTGGTGTTTCTAGCACAGGTCTGGTTTGCATATCAGTGCTGATATACAGACCACACTGTGCTAGAACCTCTACAGCAGACAGTGACACCCCAGGCAGGGAAGAGGAACTGAATGGCTTTTCAAATATAGCGGGTGCTAGAATGAACACTACTTCAAGACTGTATATAAAAATAGGTGTATCATCATGATGAACAAGTGAGTGCCAGCTACCAAGCCCGCAACATGCTCGGCAATAAATCATGAAAAAATTAGTGTATGGGCTGTACACACCACCAAAGCACTAGTTACAGCTTCTTCGCTTCTGACTGTAGGCCGTTCATTTACAGCCACAGGCCCATGTAACTATAAACACTGCCCTGCCTCTAACAAAGGACACTCATGAGTAAGGCCACTGCCTTGACCTTGTTTTCACCAGGCAGTGCTCAGTCTCTGATTTTACTAACACTCCCTTCCCTCTCTCTGATCACAATCTCATTACCCTCTCCCTCTCCTCTATTACCCCAAGCTCACTGACACTGAAATCATGCAAGCCTACTCTAACCCCGCAGAAATACTAATGCTATTAATTTTCCACAACTTTCCACCTCCCTGCAACAACAGTTCTCACTAATTTCTACATTTACCTCTCCTGACTCTGCTGTTTCCCACCTCTACCAGACTCTTGAAAGAGCCCTTGATGAAGTGGCTTCAGCTACCCATTACACCCCACATAGGCTTAGATGCCAACCGTGGCACTCCAAAACATCAAGACAACTAAGAAATCAGTCAAGTAAAGTAGAACGCCAATGGCGTGAATCTCGTAGTATGACTGATTTCCTCACATATAAGACTAGCAACCACTCCTACTGCAATGCTTTGGACACTGCCAAACAAACATACTACCAATCTCTCATCCCTTCTCATGCCACCAACCCTAAGCGACTTTTTAACACATTTAAGTCTCTTCTGTACCCTCCCCCGCAGGCTACCATCAGTGCACAAGAACTTGCCTCCTACTTGAAGTACAAGATTGATAACATCCGAGATGAAAGGTTATGCTCCACAACCTCTAAACCTCTTTCTTCCCCACCTGATCCCGCTGGCACTTTCTCTTCATTTGAGCCCACAAAATGAAAAGGAAGTATCGACACTCTTCTTATCGTCCTACTCTACTACCTCGCCTCTTGATCCTATCCCTGCACAAGTCATTAAAAATCTATCTCCTGTGCTTATTCCAACCTTAACTAAAATCTGCAATCTCTCTCTTGCTACTGGTACTTTTCCTTCTCTGCTCAAACATGCAATGATTACTCCCATTCTGAAAAAACACAATTCTGACACTAACTCTCTCTCTCAGCTCCCATGCCTCTCCAAGCTACTGGAGAGACTTGTCTACTCTCGCCTCACATACTTTCTTAACTCTCACACCCTATTAGACCCTCTTCGGTCAAGCTTTCGCTCTCAACATTCCACTGAGACAGCACTGACTAAAGTGGTGAATGATCTGGTAACTGCTAAGTCTAAAGGCCATTACTCTAGATCTTTCTGCTGCGTTTGACACTGTGGATCACACTCTTCTCTTACAAACACTACACTCCCTAGGTCTTAATGATACAGCCCTATCCTGGTTCACATCTTACCTATCTGAACGCTCTTTCAGTGTTCGCTTCTCTGACTCTACTTCCTCTTCACTACCTCTGTAAGTCGGAGTTCCGCAAGGCTCAGTCTTAGGTCCTCTGCTTTTCTCAATCTATACTTCCTCTCTTGGCAAACTAATCAGCTCTTTGGGATTTCAGTATCACTTATATGCGGATGATACTCAAATCTATCAAGCCCAGGAGTTGTCTAGTGGTTTTGGGCCGAGTCTCTGAATATCTCTCTGCCACCTCATCTTGGATGTCTTCTCGCCAACTCAAACTAAATGTTTCCTGTATCTTACCGTATTCAATATAAAACACTTCTACTTGCATATAAAGCTATTACCCACACTGCACCAGCATATATCTATTTACTCATCACAAAATATCTCCCATCTTGACCACTCCGCTCTGCACAACATCTGCGTCTTTCTTCTGCACGGATCACTAGCTCCCATTCACTATTACAGGACTTTCATTGGGCTGCTCCCATCCTATGGAATGCCTTTCCACGCACAATAAGACTCTCCACTAGCCTCCAAACTATCAAGTGTTCCCTGAAAACTCACCTCTTCAGGTAAGCCTATCATATTTAAGTTCTACACGCATAACCCTCGGAGGCACTTATGTATTATATAGCTTCCCTTCTGGACATGTAACTTGGTGGGACTGCTGTGCTATTACTGATGCCTGTCCTTGTTTCCCTCCTATATTCCTATAGATTGTAAGCTTGCAGCAGGGCTCTCCTACCTCCAAGTCTGTCTGTTACCCAGTTTGTTTGATCACGGTCTACAATTGTAAAGCGCAACGGAATCTGCTGCGCTATATAAGAAACTATAAATAAATAAATAAATAAATAGACACAATACCAAAGAAAAAGTTGCAGAGATCACTCAACAATAACATTAAAATCTCCATTATATCTCTAAACCTCCTGATTTTTTATAAACTCAGTCTGAAAAATGTAATACATTTCTCCTGCTAAATGGGCAATTTGAGAACCTCCCCACTACGTGAGGGCCCAGTCCTTGGAGAGAACTGTTACAGAAATGGTATGTTTGCCAGTCAATAATTGAAATACCAATGGGTAAAAGTCCTGGCCCTGTTGTAATATTATCATCCATACCTTTGTGATTGGAGAGCTATGATCTGCCCTCAATGCCTGGATGCTCAGGCATTGGTAATTCTCAAAGAGGACAAGTCTCCATATCCCCGCTCCAGATCAAATGCTTAGATATTAAATATTTGCAAACAGAGTAAAAGTGCTTACTTAGCAAATGATTCATCGACAGTAGAGGCATCAGCAGTATAGATATCTCAGACTACAACTCTCTGTAGATCGGTCCTAAATATTATCCATTTACTTTACATTATCTATTACTTCCTTTTCTAAGAATGCTAGAGGACACCTATGAGCAGGACCAACCATTGATCGCCAATACCCAGGATATTGTGCAGTATAAATGCACCTTGTTGAAATGGATTCTTTGGAAGAGAATCTCACCTTCAAGTGGCGGTTCATGTCCCACCTCGGGTGATGCCACTGACCGATCATTATGCCAGGTAAGGACGCAAGAGTGAAAGGGGGTCTCAAGGCCGGCCACACCAAGGTTGGAGGGGACGCGGAATACACGTCCAGTAATCTGCGTCCACTCGCCACGCTTCGGCTCGGTGGCTCGCTGCGCTTGCCACACTTTATAAAATCAACTCAATTCCACGCCAACGTGGATAGTGGGGGTATGAACAGGTCGGGAGGACGGGTACCGCGTCCGCTCGCCACGCTTCGGGGTGGCGTGGATAGTGATTGGTGTGCTAAATGTGCAGCATCGCATCGTATGCGATTTGCGAGCGATGCGCGGGCAGGGGAAACTTGAAACTACAAAAGTAGCACGTGATGCAATTTCCCTGCCGCCGTGAAACTACACAAGTACACCAATGCTTTTCTCCACCTCAAATGTATTATTATATACTCCATATACAACTTCCTCACTCACTTGTACATACTGATCAACTAATTGCATATGGGTAAATAAGTTCCCTAAATGTAAAAAAAAAAAAGCTTGTCATGGTGACTACATCAGAAACTCTTAATGTATACTAATTCATAATTTAGAAAATATTATGATAGGAATACCCCTTTATTCCCAGCCATGTGTAGTGATCACCATTAAAGACAGCCCATTGAAACCAGGATGTTCCACCAAAATCTCCTACCTGTTCTGCAGCTTTCACAATCTTCTGGTATCTTAACTGCAGTTGCAGACCAACCAGATATCCTGGTATTATTGCATTTTATTTGTGATGCAACACAAGTGGTTTGCAGTGCCATACATATGGTATGTTATGCTATACTTCTGTTAGAAAAATAATAAGGAATATCAATGGAAAGCCACAATATTCAAATAATGACGTAACCTAGATACTGCTACAGAACAAGACTTATTATAACTAATATTCCATTTTCTTCCTCTTTTTTTCTATAAAGCATAGAGAAATTATCTTACTGACACATACAGTATGGGACAGGGGAGCCTATTTAGAAAAGGCACCAATGCATGACAATAAGCGCAGGCAACAAACTAGTACCATCTGTCAAAGGAAGCACAACTGGGATTATGACAGCAGAGCAACAGGTCTCAGCTGAGTCAATTTGACAATGCCAGATAACTATTGTGCCTTCACAGATGCTAATGGACTAACTGTAATATACTGTATGTATATTAGTATCACAATGTGATCAATAAATGGAAACATACAGGGTGTGGAGGATGATATATATATATATATATATATATATATATATATAATCATAGTCATCCCACAGTGGGTCATGTTTCTGTATGATGTGCAGGTAATATTTCTCACTCATATTTGACTGCACCGGATATAGAGGCTAAAAACTAGCAGTGTCGAATTAGCAGAATTGCAGTTTTTGTGTTCATGGACAGAACATGCAAACGTAATATGTAAACGAATGGCCCCCAAGGAAGAGGCAGCATATACAACACAGATCTCATTGCAACTTAAAAATAAATAAAAGAAAAAAAAACTGAGCTTTACTTAGGATAAAAAAGGATAAAGATGTTCTGAAAATGCAAATAAAAAAATAAACAAAACCAGTGGTACACTTATGCTTTGTACTTACATAACACACACACACAAACAAACCAACCAACCAATAAAGGATATATACAAAGTGGCACATTTTGCACACAGGTCTATGACTGTTTACAGTTGTAGCATCTACATGCATGCAGCCCTGCACACAGTGGAAGCAGCACTAGGGTAGGCTGAGCACTATATGCACACACCAATACACGTCCATGATCCAGGCCACAGAGCTGCTGCCGAAAACACACACACACTCACTTACCTCTGAAGCCCGAAGCAGCCATGAGTGCGGGGGGCAGGCGGCCGGGGCGAGGGGTACCGAGCCATAATGACAGGGACAAGACAGCGCAGCAGGGCATCAGAGGCCGCTAAGATTGCGCATCCAAGTGTTCTTCTGAGACTGAGTCGTCTGACCTCTCACCCCTCACCCCTGACCCTCTTCGCTTGAAGAGCTCCGAAAACATGGCGCATGCGCCTGCGCAGTTCTCCCGTCATTGGGGAGTCGCCGCCGCTCGGGCGCTTCTGTATTAATGCTGGTTATATTTTTGTAAGTGCAAGGAATGAAAACGAGTGTATGTGATCGCTGCCACCTACCGGCCGGACTGTGCTACCAGTACCAACCCCGTACTGTATATGCTGCTGCTGCTGTAGCTTATGTAGCCCCGCCTACCCTCACACCCTCCGGCCAGCAAATTCACATTGAAGAACCGACATACCTACCAATATCTGGGAGTATGATGTAAGGGTGCACATCTAGAGTGGATAGCACCATCGATGTTCCCAATACGATGAAAATGATTTTATATATATATATATATATATATATATATATATATATATATATATATATATATATATAGTGTGATAGGTAGCTGCTTCTGTGTAGTTGCAGACACATGGAAATGGTGTCCACAGCACAGATAATGTGCGAATTTCTTAATACTTATATGTGTACAGGGCAGGTGACGGGGGGTCAAAGGGGACACTCGTACCGGGCCCCGACCAGTTGAGGGGCCCCAAGACTTTGAGGGACTCGGGGTCTGAAAGCATGGCTGCCTAATCACTTGTCTGGCTACCTGTACTAATGAGTTTAGTGACATCACGCAACACACTAAACCACACAACACACAATGCTGTGCCCTCCCATCTCTGCCCTCCCGTATTATATTGCATTGTAAATATTAATTATCTATTTCTAATAATAATTATAAAAAAAAATTCAATATGCAATGTAATAGGAATCCGCGTTCGGTGTTGCCCCCCCCCCGAGATATCAGTGTTCCGGGCCCCAAGATTTCTGTTGCCAGCCCTGTATGTGTATACCAGGAGTGGGGAACCTTTTTTGTGCCAAGGGACGTTTGTATCGGGAAAAATCCTTCAGAGGCCATATGTAAAAATTTCTCTTACAAATTTTCCTGCTGCAGCCATCCCACGCTCCGGCGGATGCTGCTGAATAGGACTGTCAGTCTCCGCTGCTGTTGATTAAGAGGAATCTTGCAAGAACTACCGACCTCTTGCGAGAATTTCCCCTATACTTGACTCCCGGCAAAGCCGCCGGGCGGGCCACTCAGACCGGCTACGGGGGCGCAAACGGCCCCCGGGCCAGAGGTTCCCCACCCCTGGGGTATACGCACAGTAAATCCATCGCAGTCTTTCATTGCGATCTGAAGGCTAATAGCTAATGTTGTAAGCTGGGGATCCCCAACGGTGTGGTCACTATCGATGGTTGACATTTGATGACGATGGTACTAGTGGCCATTGATGACAGTATACTATGCACTGGTCATCCCTTTTCTTTAACTAACTGGCCCATGGGCCAATCAGAACCTTGGGGTGTTGTGCTCAGAGCTTTGCATATGTTCAAGCAATTTCTAGGAAAGAAAAAATTAATATGGACCATCGGTGATCGCTGGCCATACCTAGTCACTAATACATGCTTGCCTACTCCACTGAAATGGACAGGTGGGGCTCCCACTGGGCTGACAGATATTTGTTCTGCTGTCAGAACGAATGTCCATCACTCCAGTGAGTACTCAGGCTTAAGGGGGAGATAAAATGGAGAAGTTGCCCATAGAAACCAATTTAGTAATATCGCATCGCATTACAGGTTTTAGTGTCATAAAATGTGTGCTGAACGATGCGATGCCATAATAGCGGGAAAAAATATGCCGCTAAAAAAATGACATTAATTAGTAATATTGCATCGCATCACATCACACGCATACTGTGACACTAAAAGTGCACATGTGATGCGATTTCCTTACGCAGAATAGCCCACTAAGCAAATAGCTTAGTGGGCGCCCAACTAACATAAACATGCAATGTGATATTACTAAATAATGTATTCCCTCCTATTGTAGGTATCCCCCCTATTATCCATACGACCCCATAGTAACCCACTCAGTCTCCACACCACCCCATAGCGTTGCAAGTGCAGCGTTGGCCCACTATCCACACCAACCCAAAGCGCGGCGGAACGCGTCCTCCCGACCTTTTTCATACCCCCACTATCCACGTCGGCGTGAAGTTGATGTTATATAGTGTGGCGAGTCGCCGAGCCTGAAGCGTGGCACTCGCAGCGAGCCCCGCGAGGGGACGCGGAAGACATGTAAAGTAATCCGCGTCCCATCGCGGGGCGCGCTGAGCGCGCCACGCTTTGGGCTCGGCTCGCTGCGCCATGCTTCGAGTTGGCGTGGATACTGGTGTGGTTTTAGGAACCCATTCACAGCATCCATACAACACATCTGAGACAGTAATGTGGACACATGTTAACGTTAAATGGTGAATTTAGTAAGAAGTGAATAAGAGAAGTCATAAGGAATAAATATAACAAGAAAATTATAATTAGCACAATATGACAATTTCGGAACTGGATAGAAAAGATATTTCTAGAAACCGGCGCTAGGAGGATGTGCAGATAGGGTATTAAATGAAAATGGTGTTTTGTCATGCACCATAGAAAATACTGTGTGAAAAAGAATTCATTCAGAACCCCATAAGCGCTACCTCTAATAACAATATATATACCAACACCAAAAAAATCAATATGGAATGATATACATAACTTAGGAAATGGACAATTAGCTATTGTCCCATGTAAATTGTCCTCAGGTTATCTGAAAAACAGTCCCAAAAAGACTCCAAGTTTGGAGTAATTTTTGGAGATGATAAAACAACAATTGGTGCAATATTTCTTTAAGAGTTGGCAAAATGATTTATTCAACAAGATGCACTCACAAACAGGCGATATATCAAGCGCACTTTAGAAAATTCCCACGGCAATTACAGCTGGGCTCTTCATTCAATACTTTTGTCACCACTTGGGATATGGTAGTATTCTGAAATCAGAAATGACCTCCACGGCATCCAAATCTCGTTTTTAATTAGGATGTCAAGGAGACCACAAAGTGGGAAGACAATTGGTGCAATACGTTCAACTGATAAACAGAATTTATATAAAAAATGCACTCACATAGTAACAGGATAATAAAAGCATAGAAAATGTCCCAAAGGCAATAACTGCTGGGCAACTCCTCCAAAACCTGGCTTCTCACCAACGCTGGAGTAGAGGGAGATCACTGGAGACCAAGTGCCGGCTCGAGGGTGCAGATATCCAGGGAGGAGAATCGCCAACCAAAAATGTCAAACGGGACCGTCACACACTTCACAAGAGGAGATTTGGATGCCGTGGAGGTCATTTCCGATTTCAGAATACTACCATATCCCAAGTGGTGACGAAAGTATTGAATGAAGAGCCCAGCTGTAATTGCCGTGGGAATTTTCTAAAGTGTGCTTGATATATCGACTGTTTGTGAGTGCATCTTGTTGAATAAATCATTTTGCCAACTCTTAAAGAAATATTGCACCAATTGTTGTTTTATCATCTCCAAAAATTACTCCAAACTTGGAGTCTTTTTGGGACTGTTTTTCAGATAACCTGAGGACAATTTACATGGGACAATAGCCAATTGTCCATTTCCTAAGTTATGTATATCATTCCATATTGAATTTTTTTGGTGTTGGTATATATATTGTTATTAGAGGTAGCGCTTATGGGGTTCTGAATGAATAATCTCTGAACAACAATAATAACACAATAAAGGGGGAAATTTACCAATATGAAAAACCTAGTTTTTCGTATTGGTATTTTCCCTACGGTTGCATACGACTGTTTAAGTCGTATGCAAACTCGTGTTCCGGAGGGTCAGTTACAAAGCAGTCAGATACGACTGCTTTGTAACCCTCCGATGGTGTAATGATTCGTATTAGCGGCCGTATATACGGCCGCTAATACGAATTATTTCTAGCAGTCTGCACGGATCAGTCAGATCCGTGCAGGCTGCAAGGTGTAAAAAAAAACAGAAAAATAAATAAAAAAACCGGCGTGGGGTCCCCCCCACAGCTGTAACCAGCACCAGGCTGAAGGAGCCGGGGCCGGTAATCAAAAATCAGGGAACCCGACAAATAGGGGTTCCCCGATTTTTAACAACCAGCCCCAGGCTCCTGCTCTGGGGCTGGTTCCCAAAATACGGGGGACAAAATGACTAGGGGTCCCCCGTATTTTAAGAACCAGCCCCAGGCAAAACCAGCCAGCAGGGTAATGCCACAGCCGGGGGGAGACTTTTTATGCAAGTCCCCCCGGCCAAAGCATTAACCCTACCGACCAGTCAGCCTGGCCAGGGGCCCTGGGGGAGTGGGGACCCCCCCAATAAAGGGGTCCCCCCCCTCCAGGACTTACCTGACCAGGCTGAAGCCTGGTGCTGTCCTCGATGCCCCTGGGCATCGAGCTGATTATCGTGTAAAAAATAGAACAAACGATTGTTTTTTACTGTGGCACTACAAGTGCCAGCAAGCCTCCCCAGCAAGCTGGGACTTGGAGAACCACAAGTCCCAGCCTGCTGGGCATTAAAGGGCCCGCTGGCACTTGTAGTTCCACAGTTAAAAAAATAGTGCACAAAACACACTGACACACTTTTAAAATAAAACTTTATTACATACAAAGCCCACACATACTAATACTTACCTATCTTCTTTCCGTAGGTAGCCCTGGTCCTGTGTCGTCGTCTTCTGGTCCTGTGTCGTCTTCTTCCTCCATGTCGACCGTCGCTGTCGCCGTCCGGATCCGACGAAATCCATTTGGGAAGCTGTGGAAGGAAACCATACTCACCTGTCCCAGCGCGACGTAGTCCAGGTAAGTGTCTTGGCAAAAAAACAAACCGACAGCCCGAAACCCAAGCGGACACGGATTGTTAAAAATCGGGGAACCCCTATTTGTCGGGTTCCCTGATTTACCGGCCCCGGCTCCTTCAGCCTGGTGCTGGTTTCGGCTGTGGGGGGGACCCCACGCCGTTTTTTTTTATTTATTTTTTTATTCTATTTTTTTTCACTGAAGCCTGCACGGATCTGACTGATCCGTGCAGGCTAAAACGCAAATAGAACAGGAAAATGGTGTTCTATTTTCCTGTCGTATTTGCGTGGGTGTTTTACACCACTAAGCAGCCGTATTATCAGTACGGCTGCTTAGTAAATCAGAAACCACCATTCTTTTGAATGGTGATTTCTGTCGTATCCTATCGATGGTGTAGACATTCGTATTTGTAAATACAAATACGAATGTTCCATCTTTAGGACTACGAATTGTTGTATTTTTGGGATTGTAAATCCCGAAAATACAAATTCGTAAAAAAAAAGGTGTATTTCTCCCTACGAATACACCTTTTTTCTACGAATCCATTTTGGTAAATGTCCCCCAGAATATCAAAAGAACAATATAATCAGAAGAACAATATCATTAGAAAGAACAAGAAAGAAAAAGAAGTGCTAAGTGAGCACTGCAGAGCCCTTAGGCAGGAGACTCAAGGCATACAAAATGCGGTCTTTTGTTACACTTTTCCTCCACATGAATTCTTCTAAGTAGGAGGTCAAATGCTGCCTTGCAGTGCCACGTTGCTTTTTGTTTCGCCACTTTGCAGCCCCCCACATGCAACCTATGTTCTGGGTATGTACCCCAGAAACAGGGTCCACAAAGGGGACAGGGAGAGAAAACAGGGGAAAGGGGTACCTCTGTGTTGTGCTCCACAGCTGACAGGCTGAGTACCATGGCCCAGCCTTCTCCTGTGTGGTTCCAGTAGCAGCAGGGACCAGGAAGGAAGGAGAACTGTGAGGATTAAGAGAGTTTGTGTCACGCTCTTAGAAGCACCAGCTGGAGAGTAACGGAGGCTGGGTGCTTTAACGTATGGTGGTTGCATCCACGACAGAAGGGAGTGAAACAAGGAGGATAAAATAATGAATTTAATGAAGATATTGCAGACAGTGATAATGATGATAAAAACGGTATATGGTAAGTATGCAAATATAAAGTCAATTGTCCAGTAAGTTATTATAATAGATGATGAAGCTTGGTCCTTGAAGAATATTGCAATATAATTGAAGAGTGGAATGGAATATAAACCGGAGTAGTACTTAAGGGTTGCAGAAGGAATTGAGGATTGGATGACTTGAAGAACGAATGAAGATTGTATTGCAGATTGGATGAAGGTTGGAAGATTGGATGAAGGTTGGATGATGATTTGGAAGATTGGTTGCAGATTGGAGGATTGGATGAGGATTTGAAGATAATGATTGGTTGCGGATTGGAGGGTTGGATGATTGGATGAGGATTTGAAGATAATGATTCACACACAGGGTGGTGAAGCAGTGTAGTGGGTAGATGCCAATGCTTAACAACATCAGCGGTGATGAAGCTTTCTGCTGCTCCTGAATCGAGAAGAGCCGGCAACTGTCTGAGCTGATTTTTAACCTGCAAGGCAACTTGAAGAATGCAATCTTGGTTGTTTAGAGAGGTGTTCACAACCCCTAACCTGCCCTCTCTTTTACAGATTAGGTTCTGGCGTTTCCTGGCTTTTTAGGGCAGGAATCGACAGAATGCTGGGGATCAGCACAGTATAGACAAAGGCGTTCAACGTGGCGTCGATTACGCTCAGCTGGTGTAAGTTTGGAACGGTTAACCTGCAAGGGTCCTGCCGCTGGTAAAGAAGATGGGTTAGAAACAAGAAAATTAGGCTTAGAATCAAATCGACTTCTCTGTTGATTTCTCTCTCTGAGCCTTAAATCAATTCTTGTGCATAACGAGATGAGATCTTCTAGCTTGGTCGGCAGATCCCTAGCAGCAAGCTCATCTTTGATTTTATCGGAGAGTCCATTCATAAATACTGCTAGAAAGGCCTCCTCATTCCACGCCAACTCAGCTGCTAGGATTTTGAACTGAATTAGGTAGTGACCCACTGTTCTGGATCCTTGGCACAGCCTTAGGATTTCTGTGGCGGCTGAACTGATACGCCCTGGTTCATCGAAGATAATTTTGAAGGTGGAGACAAACCAGGTATAGTCTGTTAATAGAGGATCTGAATTTTCCCATAAGGGAGATGCCCAATTGAGGGCTGAGCCAGTAAGGAGAGATATCACATAGACCTTTCGGTGGGAAAATATGAGGGTTGCAGTTCAAAATGAATTTCACATTGGTTGATGAAACCCCTACAGTTTTTGGGGTTCCCATCAAATTTATCTGGAGTAGGGAGTTGAAGGTGAGCAGTAACTCCTGTCGCAGAAGACATAGGTCTAGTTGTTGATGCCGACGTAACTGCAGATCCTTGACCTTTCTGAATAATATCCAGTCTTTGTGTCAGGCCCTGGAGAACCTGTTCCATGGCGGACTCCTGGTGATCCAGGTGAGCCGCAAGTTGTTGTGCGGGAACAGGGCCTTTCTCCCGACCTGATGCTGGATCCATGGGGTCAGTACAAACTGTCACGCTCTTAGAAGCACCAGCTGGAGAGTAACGGAGGCTGGGTGCTTTAACGTATGGTGGTTGCATCCACGACAGAAGGGAGTGAAACAAGGAGGATAAAATATAGTGAATTTAATGAAGATATTGCAGACAGTGATAATGATGATAAAAACGGTATATGGCAAGTTTGCAAATATAAAGTCAATTGTCCAGTAAGTTATTATAATAGATGATGAAGCTTGGTCCTTGAAGAATATTGCAATATAATTGAAGAGTGGAATAGAATATAAACCGGAGTAGTACTTAAGGGTTGCAGAAGGAATTGAGCATTGGATGACTTGAAGAACGAATGAAGATTGTATTGCAGATTGGAAGATTGGATGATTGGATGATGGTTGGAAGATTGGATGAAGGTTGGAAGATTGGATGATTGGGTGATGTGGATGATGATTTGAAGATTGGATGATTGGAGGATTGGATGAGGATTTGAAGATTGGATGATTGGTTGCGGATTGGAGGATTGGATGATTGGATGAGGATTTGAAGATAATGATTGGTTGCGGATTGGAGGGTTGGATGATTGGATGAGGATATGAAGATAATGATTGGTTGCGGATTGGAGGATTGGATGATTGGATGAAGATTTGAAGATAATAAATGAAGATAACTGAAGAAGAGGAATCCTTGCACTTTATGGTCGTGGCTGCTGCCAGAGGTAACCTTTGGAAGTGACCGTCGGGAGTATAGCAAGGTGAGACCCCTTTGAGGATCTGACCTCGCTGTCCACCTAGGCCAGGCATGTCCAAACTGTGGCCCTCCAGCTGTTGTGAAACTACACATCCCAGTATGCCTTGCCATAGTTTTAGCATTCCCTAATAACAAATCTATGGCAAGGCATGATGGGACTTGTAGTTTCACAGCAGCTGGAGGGCCATAGTTTGGACATGCCTGACCTAGGCGGTAAGCAGAGTCCGGTGGTACTTGATGCAGTAAACGGCCAGCAGGATCTACAGAGCCAGGTGAGAGCGGAAGCTCAGGATTGTAGTGAGTACTACAGAGCCAGGTAGGAGCAATGATGCTACGGGATCGACATCATTGTACTGACTGCTGGACTAGCCTGAGCAGCCAGTACTTACCAGGTGAGCTGTGCCGGGATTAGTCAGGCAATCAGAGGGGGAGGCGGAGCCATGCAGGAGGGGCTGGAAAGCCCTGATTGTGTGCAGCTGCACAAGCACCGGCCTTTACACAGACACAGACCAGGCACAAACACACATGGCAATATGCTACTCATGTCCTGCATGGAGCTGGAGCACAATACACCAGTGTCACCACGCGATGACAACACGGCCACATGTACCCCAGTGGAGCCAGAGACATAGCAGAGGTGAGCGCCATGGTTTCTAGTGCACCTAGAGGGTCCAGGACTGGGCAGGACTGGGCACAGTACAGGGATCTTGGGCAAACGCCATGGTGGATGTGACAGTTTGTTGGGGGCGGGGCTACTGCAGACCACGGAGATTGGAGAAAAGGAAACAATCCAGTGGTGAGGGGAAACCTGTCAAGGGATTGCTGTTCCTGCAGTACACCCCTTATGTTGGTCAGATCCGATTCTGCTGGTGGCCTGCTCCTTCTCATGCTGCTCTACTGTGCAGCAGCCTGACACTGACAGACGGGAGGCACTAGAGCCATCCCGGCTGTCAGGTGGCCCTATTGCTGCATAATTGCATGGGTGGCACCCTACCTCCCTGCCCAGCCCACCCCTGAGTCCTCTAACCTGTGTGGGTTACTGGATCATTCCTTGGTCCAACTATCCTCCATCTGTCCCTCTGCGTCTTCTGTCCTGTCCTCATACACACTGACCAGTGTGCACTACTGGCCATTGCTGCGGCTCTCTCCTTTCCAGCACTGCGCTACAGCCTACAAATGCCTGCCTGCCTTATTTTACGCCCAGCGCTGTCGGCGCTTCCCTCCACATCAGATGCTGAGATGCACAGGCGTCACTAGAAGGATGTTGAGAAACACGCCGGCTGGGCCAGCGGCGACTGGCAGTGGCAGTCCACGGCAGGCGGCTGCTGCAGGTGCGCCCGACCCCTGCCTAGCAGCCAGAAAAATAAATGTAAAAAAAACCTATTAAATGACAGGGGGGGGGCACGTGCCCAGGTGCCCCCCCCCCTAAATCTGCCACTGGCCAGGCCCACCGATCCGCCGCTGTGGCTGCCCCATAATATCCAAGGCGCACGCCTCCCTCATCCAGCGGTTGTATAGGACTGCAGTTTTTTTTGAAATGTTAAGCTGCTGGCCACAATAGTTAATGGAGGTGAGCTCCTGTGCCCAGGAGTAAATCAAACGCACCAGTGTCAAAAAGGGTAAGCGGCACCCTGGAAACCAGTGCGCCACTCTGAGGCTCACCTTCAGCCGGCACACTTTTACATGGCACCGCCACATTGACTCCTTAATTGAGAGGCGCATTACATGCCAATTTGCGCAATTCAGTGCCAGCGGAAGGAGTCCTTGGTCTTGGAAAAAGCGTATCACCTCCTCCTCCATCTGAGGCAAGGTACAAATGTTGAACGATCCTGCCATTTCAAATACTTTTGATAATTCAGCAATAATTCACCAGCAGCTCTGAGGGATGCTTCCACTACTATCAAAAAATCACCTCAGAATGATTTCTGAGAGAATCTGACAGGGGGGCAGGAATGACAGGAAGCAGGAAAGGGAGCGGTACTGAAATTGCATCGCATGCTACTATAATGTCCTGCAATGCGATTTCACTACGTTACCATACATACTGAAATTGGGCGCCCTCCTAGGCTTCCATAAGCATTTCATGGTAACAGATTAAAGTGCCATGGTGACATTATCAATGGCACTTTATAAAGCAGCGATGTGCACATCAACATTTATTACAGGCAGCAGCACTTTCATAGTGGTTAGCATTACTGCCTCATAACACTGAGGTCATAACTTGTTACGGATGGCTGCCGGCTGCACAGGCCCGTTGCAATGCCCACAAACAGGTAACCTGCTGGGCTGCCTGTGACCCCCCCACACTTAGTCAAGTGTCAGCCAGCCTAACCCTCCTCAGATGCGTGTGCCTGCAGACCCGTCCCGCCGCTGCAGGTGACAGCCTGCTCCCTCCTGTGCCTACAACACCAGTTGCCATTCTGTGATGCAACCCCCCCTCCACCTTAACCCCTGCATGTTACAGCAATCATAGGCCACTCTCCTGTTTGAGTGGCCACACCCCTATTTCCAGTAGTGTCCCTTTTTTAGTACCTCCAATGTTGGGAGTATGCCAGTCCTGCTACCTCCTGTGCCTACAACACCACCAACCTCTCTCCTGTCCCACTAAGGGGCATTGTAGTCGGGGGGCTTCTGGTTCTGGCTTCCATGTGAGCGGATGGCCTCAGGAGACCTCCACTGTAGCCCCAGCTCATCTACATCCCCTGCCGGCTCCGACACCCGCCACAGCGCCCCCCACCCATGGCACGCAACACCATATGGACAAATTTTTGTACCACCAGATGCAGAGAAATAACAAGCCCCGTGCTGACAAGAAAGGCCCTGAATCCAAGATGGCCACCGCAACGGAGTTAGCAGCCACAGGTACTGCTCCCCTCTCCAGTTGACCTTTGTAACTCTACTCCCTCTACTTGAATGTGGAATGTGATTATGTGTCTTTCCCCCTTTTTTATCATTTCTTCCCTATTGTGTCTTGTCTACTATCTCATGTTTGTCTCATTACCACTTTACCACATATATCATTGAGGTGTTATGACTAGTTTGAAAATAGGCACTTTAAATGTGGGATGCATTAATACCCCGACCAAGCGGAAGAAAATACTGATCTACCTAAACAAACCCTGCTTGGACCTGGTGTTTCTGCAGGAAACACATCTATTACCACCCAAAATTCTCAAAGTTAATATGCTCAGATGGAGAGTGATAGCTTCAGCCTCTTTCACATCTAAAGCCAGGGGTGTGGTTATACTAGCAAGGCAGTCTTTAGGTATGACCACCCACTTAGTTGTCTCAGACCCCCAGGGACATTATGTAATTCTAGATACCACTACTTTTGGTACGAGATACGCCATGTGTATTATTTATACCCTGAATTCGAAATCCAGGGAATTTTTCACCCCACTAGTTAAAAAATTACATTCTTACCCTTCAGAGACTATCATACTGGGAGGTGATTGCAATTTGGTTGCATCTTCAATTTTAGATAGAAATCTACCCCCAACGAGGGGCAGCAGATCGGGGATGGCATCATGAGCTCGGTACAAAAGCTACAAATGGCAGATTCATGGAGGGCATGCTTCCCTACTGAAAGAGAGTACACATGCCTCTCTGCGGCACATGGTACTTTGGGCCTTATTCTGGTTCGGTTGGTGCAACGTACGTACGGTCCGTTTCACTGTACGTTTCCCGTACGCGGACGGTGAGCGTAAGTCCGCCCACAAAACATCCGCATACGGACGGTCACAAACACCGACAATGGGGAGTGGCGTACACTTGAGCGGATGCCACCGTATACGGACGGGTCTCCTCTTAGACACCGTTAACTGGCGTACAACAGAGCGTACGCCACCGTATACGGACGGGTCTCGTCCATTTTCACACCGTCATCTTCCGTATATCGGAGCGTACGCCACAGTGCATGGACGGGTCTCGCCTTTTTTCAATGGAAAACTCAGCGTGGCATACCCTTCACATATATGGCACTGCAAATCTTCCCTTTTAACTATAATTAAGACATTTAATTAATTTTTCTAATTGTTATTCAATAATTGTTTTCGGTACTTGTATACTTTTTACGGCTCCCATCGCATACCATCGCATGCCATATGTATTGGCATGCGATGGCATGCAATGCGATTTTTCCGGGTTTTTTATGCATTTGTTGTAAAAATCGCATGCCATGGCATCGCATGCCATGCGATGCCATGCGATGCGAAGCTATGCGATGGCATGCGATTTTGATCACAAATTCATCCAAATGCATTTAAATTATTAGCAAACATGTTAAATGCACCCCAAATGTCTTTTTTTTTCCACACTGTACCACCCCTACTATCAACGCCAACCCGAAGCGTAGCGAGCGCAGCGAGCCTGCGAGGGGCGGCGGTACGCGTCCTACGACCTTTTCATACCCCCACTATCCACGTCGGCGTGGAGTTGAGAATAGAAAGTGTGGCGAGCCCGAAGCGTGGCGAGCACACGCGGATACCTTCACAGGTACCTGTGTCCCCTTGCGGGATTCACAGCTATCCGTGTCCCCTCGCGGGGCTCGCTATGCTCGCCACGCTTCGGGCTCGCCACACTTTCTATTCTCAACTCCACGCCGACGTGGATAGTGGGGGTATGAAAAGGTCGTAGGACGCGTACCGCCGCCGCTCGCCACGCTTCGGGTTGACGTTCATAGTGGAGGTGGTACAGTAACAAATGCCCTTTGGGGTGCATTTAACATGATTTTAACACGTCAATGATTTCTGTGAAAAATGGCATCGCATCGCATCACATCGCATGCGATGGCATGCGATGCGATGCGATTTTTTCCTATACGATGCCCATCGTGGGAGCCGTGATACTACACAAGTACCTTGTTTTCTATTAACTCAATTGTCTACCTTAATAAACACCCTAATAAAACAACATTTTAACCCTCATTACATGTATATTTATTATGTTCTAATGTTGCATTTTAATCACTATCTATGTGTCCCCACATTGGTTTTACTTTTAAATAAAGTTATGTTGGTGTTACAGTGAAAAAGTTGACACATGTCGACTTCTGTAAAATGAGTGTCCTGCTTTTTAAAGTATACAAAAGCACTTACTGAATGGGTGTAGATGGTTATAAAATAACTAAACTGTTTTGTTGTAGTCCCTGCGCACTGGTCCCTTTGTTTCGGGGTTAGCTGCTTCACTAACCGGGTGACCGGCCCGGTTTTTGGTCGGACAGTAATACAGAAGTTTAGTGCAGCGCTCCGCCCCTATTTGCTTGCGAGGGTGTACGTGAAAACAGAGTTTTGGTAGGGTTTGTGGAATGAAGAATAGGCAGGTGTTAATGCGAAAGTTTTACTTGGTAATACAAATATAATTACACAAATTGTAACAGTGATTAGCAAGCGTTATCTTTCATGACATGGTATACATACATATCAACATAGGTAATGAATTGATTGATAAATCAATCAATCTATCGGTGTGCTTAATGGTAGCACTAAAAGAAAAAAAGGGGGGGGGGGGGGTGGTTTGTGCTGGGCTCCTTGAGTCCGGTGTCCAGTGGTGGTAAGGGGAAGTGGGGGTGCTAGCTCGTCCGTATGGATGAAGTTCAGGTGGGCGCAGGTAGGGCTGCCTGGTGTTTGTTAACTCAGGTGCGGCGTCCCGCTGTGCTGAGTCTCCGGTGCTGCGCTGATGTTCAGTGCCGGTGTTTCCTGCAGACGTTCGGAGGTGTGTGAATCCTCCTCAGTCGTGGTGGGGAGTGATGCGCTGCCGGGACGGAGGGACCTAGTGGAGTGAGAGCAGGTCCGCAGGGGCGTAGCTACAATAAAGGCAGCCCCCGCAGCTGCTTGGGGGAGCCAACTGCGGTGGGCGCCCGGCGTACTAATTAGTGTGCAGGGAGGGATGACAGGCAGCAGCGCCTGCTGTAATGAAAGCAGCAGCTGCTGCTGGACGGGACTCAGGATCCTGCTGCTTACAAGGACAGCAGCAGCAGAGGAAGTGACTTTACTTTCACTTTCCACGCTGCAGTTCTGAGCCCCGCCTCCTCCCTCCAGTCACTGCTGAGCCTGACTGAGAAGAACAAGCATGGGTTCCTGGGGCCGGAGCTGCTGCCTCTTCTCTGCCAGGGGACAATTAAGCTGGCCCCTGCAAACACCTGCTGCTGGACTCCCTAATGCTGCTGCTGGCAGGCCCTCCACCCAGCGCCAGTGGTATGTACAATATTATTAATATCTTGGGATACATGTATGGATGTCATTTTGGGGACATATGTATGTATGTATGTATGTATGTATGTATGTATGTATGTATGTATGCATGAGGGTGCAGTGTATGTATGTATGTATGTAGGAGGCAGTGTGTGTGTTTGTGTGTATGTATGTATGTATGTATGCATAAGGAAGTCAGTGTATGTATGTATGTATGTATGAGGTAGGTAGTGTATGGATGGTTGTATGTATGTATGTATGTATGAGGGAGGCAGTGTATGTATTTATGTATGCATAAGGAAGTCAGTGTGTGTATGTATGTATGTATGTATGAGGTAGGCAGTGTATGGATGTGCTGTATGTATCAGGGAGGCAGTGTATGTATGTATGTATGTATGTATGTATGTATGAGGTAGGCAGTGTATGTATGTATGCATTAGGAAGTCAGTGTATGTATGAGGGAGGCAGTGTATGTATGTATGAGGTAGGCAGTGTATGGATGTGCTGTATGTATCAGGGAGGCAGTGTATGTATGTATGTATGTATGTATGTATGTATGAGGTAGGCAGTGTATGTATGTATGCATTAGGAAGTCAGTGTATGTATGTATGTATGTATGTATGTATGAGGGAGGCAGTGTATGTATGTATGTATGTATGTATGTATGTATGTATGTATGTATGAGGGAGGCAGTGTATGGATGTGCTGTATGTATCAGGGAGGCAGTGTATGTATGTATGTATATATGTATGTATGTATGTATGTATGTATGTATGAGGTAGGCAGTGTATGCATTTATGCATTAGGAAGTCAGTGTATGTATGTATGTATGTATGTATGTATGAGGGAGGCTATGTATGTATGTATGTATGTATGTATGTATGTATGCATGCATGAGGTAGGTAGTGTATGGATGGATGGTTGTATGTATGTATGTATGAGGGATGCAGTGTATGTATGTACTGTATGTATCTGTATATATCAGGGAGGCAGTGTATGTATGTATGAGGTAGTCCGTCTATGCCCGCCCCTCAGTCCTGCGTTCCATCCCAGTGCCTACCCCACTCCCTGCCCAATATCTGTCCCCACTCTACCTGCCCAGTATCTGCCCACCGACTCACTGGATATCCTCTCTCTCCCCCCTATGCCTGCCCAGCATCTGCCCCCCTCCTCTCCCTGCCAACCATCCGTACCCCTTCTCCCTGTCCACCATCCGGCCTCTGTCTGCCCACCATTCATCTCCTCTCTCTGCCCACCATCCGTTCCCCCTCTCCCTGTCAATCATCCCTGCAAACCACCCCCTCTCTCTGCCCACCATTCATCCCCCTCCCTCTTCCCAGCACCTGTCTTCCTCTCTCTGTCTAATGTCTGTCCCCGTCCATCCCCAGCATCTCTCCCCTCTCTGTCCAGCATCTGTACCACCTCCCTGCCCATCACCTGTCCCCCTCTTCCTGCCCGACATCTGTACCACCCTCTCTCTACCCAGCATCTGCCCCATACGCACTCCTCAGCATCTATCTCCCCTCTCCCCACATCTGTCTCCCTCTCTCTGCCCAGCATATACCCATCTGTCCCCAGCTAGAACTGTATCCCATGCACACGGAATGATGAAAATGAATTTGTGGCTCCTGGGAACAGTATTTCCTTGGAGTCCACAACCCGTTGTATTAGACCATACACACTTTTCTAGGAACCTGCACGAAACTGCCCTGCCCTCCCCCCCCCATTTATTTATTGTAGTGCCCCCACTGTCATTTTTTCTGGATCCCTGTGTGTGTGTCTATGTGTATGCATGTATATATATATAGTTAGTGGGGGGGGGGGGGCGCCACAACTTTTTTGGCTTGGGGGAGCAAAATTTATAGTTACGCCCCTGCAGGTCCGGGCTCTCCTTGTGTCCTTTGTCCGTCAGCCGACAGTTCAGGTGTCCGGTTTGGACCGTATTCCTTCACTGTCTGACACTGCGGGTGTGGGGACGTGGAGTGTCTGACGGGGGCCGTGGGCAGGTGGAGCTTTTGATCGCTCCTTCCCGCCCCGGTGTCCTGTCTACGGATCTGCCTACTCACCTGATCCCGGTCCCGGCGTAGTCGTCTCTCTGTGCGCGCTCGATGTTATCCACTCGCGGGTCTTGTTGGATGTCTCGTCTCAGGTCAGGCTGCCTGACCTGAGACGAGACATCCAACAAGACCCGCGAGTGGATAACATCGAGCGCGCACAGAGAGACGACTACGCCGGGACCGGGATCAGGTGAGTAGGCAGATCCGTAGACAGGACACCGGGGCGGGAAGGAGCGATCAAAAGCTCCACCTGCCCACGGCCCCCGTCAGACACTCCACGTCCCCACACCCGCAGTGTCAGACAGTGAAGGAATACGGTCCAAACCGGACACCTGAACTGTCGGCTGACGGACAAAGGACACAAGGAGAGCCCGGACCTGCTCTCACTCCACTAGGTCCCTCCGTCCCGACAGCGCATAACTCCCCACCACGACTGAGGAGGATTCACACACCTCCGAACGTCTGCAGGAAACACCGGCACTGAACATCAGCGCAGCACCGGAGACTCAGCACAGCGGGACGCCGCACCTGAGTTAACAAACACCAGGCAGCCCTACCTGCGCCCACCTGAACTTCATCCATACGGACGAGCTAGCACCCCCACTTCCCCTTACCACCACTGGACACCGGACTCAAGGAGCCCAGCACAAACCACCCCCCCCCCCCTTTTTTTCTTTTAGTGCTACCATTAAGCACACCGATAGATTGATTGATTTATCAATCAATTCATTACCTATGTTGATATGTATGTATACCATGTCATGAAAGATAACGCTTGCTAATCACTGTTACAATTTGTGTAATTATATTTGTATTACCAAGTAAAACTTTCGCATTAACACCTGCCTATTCTTCATTCCACAAACCCTACCAAAACTCTGTTTTCACGTACACCCTCGCAAGCAAATAGGGGCGGAGCGCTGCACTAAACTTCTGTATTATAAAATAACTACCTTGACAGGTAGTGAAATCATGGTTTTCACTTAATAGGCTGCAGCATTGCTTATTACATTCAGGTGTAGTAATCAATGTTAATTAGCAGACCCAGGTGTCCGCTCTCATGCGGTATCTCTAGGAGTGGTCTGGAGCTATCTTTGGTGTCCGCCTGTTTTTGGCCCAAAATGCACGGTGCGTTCGCCAATCGAGCGGTTGTAGCACCGTACATTTTTGGTGCACACCCCCGTGTACGCCCATGTTTACTCCCAGTTTTCCTCATTATTCCGGCCGCTCCCCTAAAAACACCCCCATGCCGCCCCCAGTGACCGTACTCTTGTGGACAGGTTTTTTCGCACGGAGAGACCCGTCCGTGAGTGGTGTGAGGTCGCCGCACATGCGCATAGCGAAAGCTACGCATGCGCAAATGAAAAAAAAAACCCGTTCCGCCCGTATACGGTCCCACCGTACCAAGCAGAATAAGGCCCTTTGTCTCGACTAGATTATCTGTTGATCTCAAAGCGATTGTTCTCTAGAATAATGCATTCCCCTATAGAACCAATTTCTATTTCAGACCACACACTATGCTGGATAACAATTGCTTGTAAAACAGATAAGGGCCCAATCTGCCAGTGGCATTTCCCTTCATATTTGTCCAATTCCCTTCAGTTTCGATCAAAGCTAGAATCAATGTGGATGGACTACTACATGATAATGCAAACCTGGCTGACGAAGACCCCCTGCTATTTTGGCAGGCGTCCAAATCAGTAATCAGAGGCCGAATTATGTCTTATTGTAAATTAAGGGGAAACACATCAAATAACCACCTACTTGGAGGCCCAGATGGCTCTCACCTCTTCTTATCAAAATTATAAATTAAACCCCTCTAGGAAAAATAGGACCTCCAATCTTGCCCATAAATCCTCATTCGATAATATTCTTTCATCTTTAGAAGCTAAGTTCTCTTTTCAGAGAGAGAACAAGTCTGACAAACTTTTGTCTAACCTATTAAAAGGAAAGCACTCACCCACCTCCATAACTGCCATCAGATCCACATTCATTAAAACTAATGCGGGTATTGCACAAGCCTTTAGAGACTTTTACTCACAGCTTTATTCCAAACCCACTGTTGATATTGAAGCCAGAGATCATTTTTGGTCTAACCCAGTGGTTCCCAAACTGTGTGCCGTGGCTCCCAGGGGTGCCACGGAGTAGTTGCAGGGGTGCCCTGGGTTGGTGGTCCAGGACAAAATTCAAATTATCTATGGTTAATGTAATAAGGAAAATCAGTGCTTGTAACTTCCAATTATAAAATATGTGGGTAAACAGAAGTGAATCATGTTCCTCACCACATAACTGGGCCTAAGGATGACATATAAGCACAACTTATTTAATTAAATATTTTTTTCTGAAGCTCTTGGTATCTAACTTTTGGCCTAGGGGTGCCGTGAAAAAAAATCTGATACTCTAGGGTGCCGTGATTCAAAAAAGTTTGGGAACCACTGGTCTAACCTATCAAATCCACAAGTGTTGGATGCCCAGTCTAAATCTCTGACACTCCCGGTTAAAGCGGAAGAAGTTCAGAAAACCATAGGACTTTTAAAAATAGGTAAATCCCCAGGCCCGAATGGGTTATCTTATTTTATCCCCCAAAATAAGCACCCCCTTGGCTAAGCTATATAATTCTATTCGGTCAGGAACGGAACTACACTTATACTTTAATGCTGCGACCATTAAGGTCTTACCTGAACAGAGTAGGGGTTTAGAACGCCCATGGAGGTGAGTGGCACCGGCGGCGGCCGCAATTCCCCCCCCCTCCGGATTGACTAGGCGACCACCACCGCATCACCCAATCCTCCTCCCTACCCCTGGAGTTACCTAGCAGCGGTCGCCGCCCCACCCAAACCCCCCCCCCCCGGGAAATGACCGGCACCGTCACTCCACATCATTATAAGAGTTGTATTTAAAATTGCTATCCAGGGCATACATCTCTCCAGCCCAGCGGGCACATGTGCTGCCTGAGGAATCCAATAGATGTGTTAAATGTAGGGCTATATCTGCCTCCTTCTTTCACAATTTTTGGAACTGCAGAAAAATTGCAACCTTCTGGAATAGAGTGTTGAACTTTATTAACAAGGTTTTCTCATTACGACTTCTTAAATGTCCATTAGCATGCCGATTGTTTCATTTTCAATATTGGAATCTGGGTCCGAGAGAAATCCTCCCGTCCCTGACAGTGATACTAGGAATGGCTAATAAATTAATATTATATCACTGGAATCAACGATCAGCGCCATCTGTTATGGAATTGGAGCCATGTTCCTAAAAATAATATATGTTGAAGGAGAACCACTCTCCCGGATATTGAAAATAGTATAACCCAATTTTATAAAAAATGGGGATTCTACATTAAATCACTTTCCTCCACTACTAGAGATAACATAATGAAACTATATAAGAATACAACTTGATCCTTACTAGGACAAATCACTGGAATTTAATTATAAGAATATATGTCTCCTAATCTGAAATGTCCTCTAAGAGGTGTTAATCACGCTATCCGATACCAACAATAATCATGTGTATCTTGCATATGTACTGTATGATTCTTAATAGTAATGATGTCTACTGTCTGTTGTGTATTCCCTCCTTTTGTCTATTCCCAATATGTCTGCTCTTCAAGGTTTATTTTTGTTTGATTTCTTTGTTTTCTCTGATTTTCTTTTTTATCTGATTTAGGTGAATTTAGGTGAATTTTATCTGATTTAGGTGATTGGGCTACCTCTCACCCGCCTCGCACCTCTCCAATCCATTCTTAACGCTGCTGCTAGGCTCATCTTCCTCTCCCGCCGCTCTACCTCCGCCTCCCCCCTCTGTCTATCTCTTCACTGGCTCCCCATTCCTTTCCGAGTTCTCTTTAAACTCCTCACCACCACCTACAAGGCTCTCTCCTCCTCCACCGCTCCTTACCTCTCTTCACTCATCTCTATCCACACTCCCTCCCGTCCTCTTCGCTCCATCGCTGACCGCCGACTGACCTCTCACCTAATCACCTCCTCCCACTCCCGTGTCCAAGACTTCTCTCGCGCTGCCCCCCTGCACTGGAACAACCTCCCGCCACCCATCAGGCTTTCTGATTCCCTTACCTCCTTCAAGCGCTCCCTCAAAACCCACTTTTTTCGACTAGCCTATCCCTCCTCCTAACCTCTTTTGATCCTCCTATCCTGCCTCCGTTCCCCTCCGTTCCTACCTATCCTATTGTTTTTCGTTCGTCCACCCACCTATTTTTAGTATGTTAACTCTTATGAGTAGGGTCCTCCTTCCTCACGTACTCACCCTACCTCTTTACCTCACCTGTGCTCCTGTCCTGTTCTTCCCTTCCTCTACTTCATCTTCAGTCTCCTCAAAAATTTCGACACCTACTTCTGAACTGATGCTGATTTTAGTTCTACCAGCTATACCCCTATTTATACTGTATTTTTCAACACACCCTGTACGTTACCTTGTCATTTGTTTTTTGTTTGCTATGTACGGCGCTGCGGACACTTTGCGGCGCCTTATAAATAAACGTACTACTACTACTACTAGGTGTGATATATCCACATATTGAAATGTGGACTTAAGTTTTTAACTTTATTCAAGTGTGTACGGTTCTGGACTCCCTGGGATGGATTATCTATAGTTAACTCGGTCCTCTCTCATGGTCCCTTGCTACTCTTGCAACAATAACTACTGTATATTGGCGATATTTGATTAGTTAACTACTAAATGCTTCAGATATCTGTTTGTCATATCCATAAGAACTAAAGGTGGCCATACACGTCCCGATGCGGGCTGTGCGATGTGTGCTTTGAGGTGCGCGCTCCCGCGGCACCTCATCGCACAGTACAAAAAGTATGTGCTGCACATACTTTTTGTACTTAGTTTTCATCGCATCGCATTGCATGCACAATGCATGCAATGCAATGTGATGCGTGCTAGTTAAGCACAGAACGCATGCCCGCATCGGGACGTGTATTGGCGGCATAACTCTGATTATTATATGTGTGATGTGCATATTTATTTCGAGATCTGTTGATGTCACCACCCATATTTCTGTACTGTACATTCTTTATTAATATATAGAAAATTCTTTCAATAAATTGCTTTTGAAAAAAGAAAGGGACATTGTACTCACAACAGCCAGGGGGGAGGTAGGGCTATCATGATTTTGCTATGGGGCCCAAAAGGTTCTAGTTACGCCCCTGAATATAAGCCATATAACCACTGATGTAGTACTCACAAAGGTTCGGTGCTATTGTTGTCAATGAGTTGATGATAATAGTGTAAGTGAAGGAAGAAAAAGCACATGAGGGAAGATGATCCTGCACGTGAGAGTTTGCAATCTAAAGAATCTCAGATATGTAAAAAAAATGTATAAAATGAACTAATGTCTCTTTATATGGGGCGTAATGCATCAGACATAAATTATTCTGTGAAAGAATGAAAGGAATTAAATTTATATGGTAAACCATTGCTTGATTTATTAGTTATCCACCCATTGCACTTCGATATGGTATGATATATTGTGCCAGCAATATTATACAGCAAATAATACTGCAGCTCTGTGAACCTAGAAGGGCCAGATCAGGGAGCAAGATAGGATTGTACATCCATTTCCAAACCCATGGCATAAGCAAATCTGCTTAAGGCAAACTCCTGATGACACTGCGGTTATTGCTATCGATGCAAGATTATCATCGCTAAGAGAAAAGTGCGTTTGTCATGTAATGTAATGGTTGTAGCTCATTTACGCTACAGTACTAAAAGTAATCAATATTGTATTTTACTGCAGTCATTACATTTTTTGTAGTACTTCTAGTATACACACACACTAATAAGACACCTGCAGAAGGAGATTTGCTGGGCTTTTCGAATGTGCAGATCTTCACGTAGCAGTGCTAAACTCATGACCTTTGGTACTGATTATAGCTGGTAAATAAACTTATGTGATTGTTACTAAGACGACAAGAGGTGGAGTTACTTTTCCATTATGAATTATATTAACAGTGAATATACCAAGCATTTAATTTATGCCCTTTGAGATAATGTGTATCTATCATGTGCTTACAGGAAGTGCTAGTCAACCAGACAATTAAAGCAATCTGTGCTGTCATGTACTTTAAAGGT